>NC_089254.1:9883049-10194501 GCF_963930625.1 Muntiacus reevesi
TGAAGGCAGGAGGAGAAGGGGGTGACAAAGGATGAGATGGCTGGATGGCATCACTGACTCAATGGACATGAACTTGGGCAAACTCCGGGAGATAGTGAGGGACAGGGAAGCCTGGCATGCTGCAGTCCATGGGGTCGCAAAGAGTCGGCCATGGCTTAGTGACTGAACAACAACACAAACACACAGAGGCAAGCAGTTGTGAAGCACAACCTTCTTGTACTAGAGAAACTGCACTGAGGGGTTTCAGCGGCCTGGCCGTGGCTGATGCTGCAGGAGATGCACTGGGCTCGTCTTTGGATGCTGGGCAGTCTTCTGAGTATGACCCGGAGTGTGACGGCTGAGGCTCTGCTCTTAGAAGCTGAGCAGTGTAGGAAACACCTTGGCTACCCATCCACTGAGAGCCTGTCACTGACGCAGAGCAGCCAAAACTGAAATTTTATTATTTTGTAGCCAGGCTTCTCTTTATACATCTCATGTCCATAGGGTTGGTATAATTAGAACAAAGAGGCAATACCTAAGGTATCTATTGAACACATAAGGTATTCTGACTGTATTGTATTTGTTATATGTTGAGTTCATCTCTACGTGAACACGACACATGACAAATATGTAGAAAGACAAGTTTTCTGCCCTGGGGTGCTTATGTTCCAATATGGACAAACAGAGAAGGGGATAATATCTCTATGTGGGGAAGAGTTGGCAGAAGAGGAAGAGAGGGTGCCAATGGAGAAGAGAAGGAAGGCTGAAATCTCTGGGAAGGTGGGGGTGGGAATGGGGAGGGGATAGAGGACTTTCAAAGAAATCGTTTAAAAGTAAACATGAGGTTTAGTCAGTAAAATACTCTTGAAAGAAAACTTTTTTTTGTTTGTTTTGAGAGCAGGGGGAAAGGTTAAGAAAAATGAATCTCATTGTGACAATAATTATATATGTAGTGAAGCAGCATTAATACTTTAGCAGTGACTGGTGACTCAGTGGGAAAGAATCCACTTGCCAATGCAGGAGATGTGGGTACGATCCCTGGGTCAGAAAGATCCCCTGGAGGAGGGCATGGCAACCCACTCTAGTATCCTTGCCTGGAGAATCCCATGGACAGAGAAGTCTGGCGAGCTACAGTCTATGGGGTTGCAAGAGTCAGCTTAGCTACTCTTGACTAAGTATGACTTAGTGTACTTTAGGATGACTTAGCTACTAAAACAACACCACAATGTACTGAAGCTACTACATGCCAAACAACCTGCTAGACCCCCGTGTAGATATCACTTCACCAATTTTCAAAGGCTGATTTAATGTCCTCACTTTATGTAAGTGGAAACTGAGGTTCAGAGGCTAGGGAACTCACCAGAATGACACAGCCTGTAAGTGGGTGAGCATGAATTCAAAGTTAGATCTGACTTCAAAGTCCAGGCTTTTACTCCACGCTCCCCTCAAAGCAAAGAGCTTCCCAAGGAGTGAGGAATAGATAGGAGGGTTAGAGCACAGTAGGGTTAACTGTATACCCGGGCAACAATGCAACAGAGCCAACTCAGCATTTCAGGGGGGCATGGTGTGAGATAACTCGCTTTGGTCATGCCCGACTCCTTGTGACCCCTTGGACTGCAGCCCACCAAGTTCCTCTGTCTGTGGGATTCTCCAGGCAAGAATACTGGACAGGGTTGCCATGCCCTCCTCCAGGGGATCTTCCCGACCCAGGGATTGAACCTGCTTCTCCTGCACTGGCAGGCGTGTTCTTTACCACTAGTGCCACCTGGGAAGCCCAATTTAAGGGGGTATGTTTTCTTAGGTGAGAAAAAGTAGAATCAATGATGATAGGTTGAAAGACTGAACTGAACTGCATTTATCACTAGTAAATAAAAATCTGTTGAGACTTATGCCAACATCCTGGGAGAGCAGTCAGAAAGGACAGCATAGGGTGTGACCGTGGAGAAAAAGAGCAACGAGGAGAGATGGACAGGATCGGGGCAAACCTCCTGAGGAAGTGGGTGGGGGGCGGGGAAGCGCCCTGGATGTGCAAGTCAATGTACCTTTCACTGTTTTTTAAACACTTATTTTTAATTAGATGATAATTGCTTTACAATATCGTCTTGGTTTCTGCAGTACAACAATGTGAATCAGCCGTAAATATACACGTACCTCCTCCCCCTGGAACCTCCCTCCCGCTCCCTCATCCCACCCTTCCCTCTGGGTCGTCACAGAGCTCTGGTCTGAGCTCCCTGTGTTATACGCAACTCCGAGTCTGTTCTCAGGCTTCGCTCAGCTGTGTGCCTCTATTGCGTCCCAAATGCGTAAGAATCCACTGGCATGATCATCTGCTAGTCTATCTATTCTATCCTCATCCATCTCTTTCCGAGACGTATCTAAAGCAATTTTTATAAAAATATATTTACTCAATAAGGTTAATAAAATTTAAGAAGGAGAGACATCACTTTGCCAACAGAGGTTCATATAGTCAAAGCTATGGTTTATTCAGTAGTCATGTATGGATGTGAAAGTTGGACCATAAAGAAGGCTGAATGCAGAAGAATAGATGCTTGCAAATTGTGGTATTGGAGAAGACTCTTGAGAGTCCCTTGGACAGCAAGGATATCAAACTAGTCAATCCTAAAGGAAACAACATGTTACTGGACATGTAACAACGGACTGGTCCAAAATTGTGAAAGGGGTATGTCAAGTTGTATTTTGTCACCCTTCTTATTTAACTGATCAGAGTACATCATGTGAAATGCTGAGCTGTATGAAACACAAGCTGAAATTAAGATTGCCAGGAGAAATATCTACAACCTCAGATATGCAGATGATAACCAGTCTAATGGCAGAAAGTGAAGAGGAACAAGAGAGCCTCTTGATGAGGGTGAAAGAGGAGAGTGAAAAAGCTGGCTTAAAACTCAACATTCAAAAAACTAAGATCATGGCATCTGGTCCCATTGTGCAGGCATGCTTGCTAAGTTGCTTCAGTCGTGTCTAGTTCTTTGGGATCCTACGGACCATAGCAGGCCAGACTCCTCTGTCCATGGGACTCTCCAGGCAAGAATACTGGAGTGGGTTGCTGTGCCCTCCTCCAGGGAATCTTCCCAACCCATGGATCGAACCCAGGCCTCTTACATCTCCTGCACTGGCAGTCAGGTTCTTTACCACTAGTGTCACCTGGGAAGCCACCAGTCCCATCACTTCATGGCAAAAAGATGGGGAAAAAGTAGGAACAGTGACAGATTTTATTTTCTTGGGTTCCAAAATCACTGTGGATTGTGACTGTAGTCACAAATTAAAAGACGCTTGCTCCTTGGAAGAAAAGCTATGACAAACCTAGAGAGCATATTAAAAAGCAGAGACATTACTTTGCCGACAAAGGCCTGTATTGTCAAAGCTATGGTTTTTCCAGTGGTCATGTACGGATATGAGAGTTAGACCATAAAGATGGCTGAGCACTAAAGAAATGATGCTTTCGAATTGTGGTGCTGGAGAAGATTCTTGAGAGTCCCTTGGACAGCAAGAAGATCAAACCAGTCAATCCTAAAGAAAATCAACCCTGAATATTCACCAGAAGGACTGAAGCTCTAGTACTTTGGCCACCTGATCTGAACAGCTGACTCACTGGAAAAGACCCTGATGCAGGGAAAGACTGAAGGCAGCAGGAGAAGGGGGCGACAGAGGATGAGATGGTTGGATGGCATCATTGACTCAATGGACATGCGTGTGTTCTAATTCACTTCAGTCATGTCCAGCTCTTTGTGACCCCAGAGACTGTAGCCTGCCAGGCTCCTCTGTCCATGGACATGAGTTTGAGCAAACTCTGGGAGATAATGAAGGAAAGAGAAGCCTGGCATGCTGCAGTCTATGGGGTCGCAAAGAGTCGGACATGACTTAGCAACTGAACAACAAACAATAACAACAACAACAAAGTTAATAAAAAGCAAAATAATTATAAACTTAGTTGCCATGCTCTTTCTCAACCCCTGACCCTCAGTCAGCCCTCCATCCACCAAACAGTCTCATACTTTGAGATCTAACTCAAAACCCCTCACCAATCTGACCCCTCTATCTTGTCCTTCTACCATTTCATGTGCATAAATTTATTGTAGCATTTATCATGTTATCTTGTCTCCACTGTACTTCACAAAACATCTGACATGTGTTAGGTACTCAAATAGTTACTGAATGAGTGAAAAATTAAATGAAAGTAAGACTCAAGGAAAATAACAGAAAGCAAGTTTTCTAAATATACAGATTGAGATAGATTTTTGTGTTGAGCATCAGATTTGGCTCTGAAAGTCAGGGTCAAAAGAAACACAGAAAAATCACATTATTATTACCAAAAGGAAAAGGAAAATATATTCATGGGGAAGCAGTGCATATACCTAATTATACATAATGAATCTTTGGGGGCATTTTAAGTAATATGTTTTAAACTGGTTTTTCCAAGCAGGAGTTTTATATTAAATAAAGAATACTGTACTTATCTACAAAATGGTGACCAGGTTGTCAAAGAGTTATAACCAGAATTTCCCAGTACCACTGACACAAGAACTCTAAATTTATGTTTTAAATGTGACAGTAGTACCAGGGAAAAGGTTTTGGCTCTGTGCTGCTAAGTAATCACCTATCACTGTAATTCACAGTGGTATTATTTCTCAATCATTAGTCAAGCACCTTCTCTTTCAGCACATTTGTTTTGAGATGCTGTGCTTCAGTATACTGAGGATGCACTTGGAACTGGGGATCCTTAGGTTCAATTCCTAGTTCTGCCATTTATTTGCTATGTGATCCTGGAAAAATTATAGAACCTCTCAGAGCTTCAGTTCCTCCTCATGTGTAAAAATTATGTAAAGAGTATATGAGGCAGTATGTGGGTAGCTTCTTTACCACTAGCTTGACCTCAGAAGCCTGAGGCTATGTTAAGTACCTAATAAAGTGGCCCCCATTGAGTAACCAATCAATCAGTGATGGTTATTATTAAGGGCAAAAATCCTGTCATCCCCTGGTTGCCCTTAATCAGAACACTTGGAACCATTCCGCACATTTTGGGGGCAATAAGTGAGGAAGGAACTCCTTTCAGATCATTGGCCTGGGGCTTGCTGCCTTTGACTGCTGCTCTGATGATTTACTGGCTTCCCAAGTAGTTCAGTGGTAAAAGAATCTGACTGCCAATGCAAGAGACACAGGAGACGTAAGTCCAACTCCTGGGTTGGAAAGGCCCCCCAGAGAAGGAAATAGCAACCTACTCCAGTGTTCTTGACTGGGAAATCCCATGAACAGAGAAGCCTGGCAGGCTACAGTCCCTGGGGTCTCAAAGAGTCCGACAGGACTGAGTGACTAAACATCAAACAATACTGCTGATCGTTGCCAAAACAATATCTCATCTCTGCACTCACCTGGAGGATGTCACCCTGGGTTGCAACAGGGGAGCTGGAATGTTTGCCTGTCTGATGCCCTCTGCTTCCAGTGGTACGCAGCCCCTCTCAACCCCCGCTCCCAGCATCTATCATTGACACCCTGCTGGATAAGACAGCAGACTTTTCCTAGATTTATGCTTTCCCTTTATCTCCACAGCCTGCATCCTGGTCTTTATCACTGATCTTCACTCACCTTGTTCCAGTTCTTTCTACACAGATGACCAGGACAGTCTTCCTTAAACTCTGAGTTTAGTGTTTAATGATCCCTTTTAGGAATTTTAGAGATAAAATGTGCTGACCTGTCAGATTTTGTGTCTACCCATATCAGTATTTTATTTCTACACCAAAATTTTGTGGAGAGTCTCAAAAGGTTTTGAAGATATTGATCAGCATCTTATTTGGTATTTATAATGCCTTATTTATCATTAACAACTTCCTCAGATCAGTTTAGTTCAGTTGCTCAGTTGTGTCCGATGCTTCGTGACCCCATGGCAAAGCATACCCGCATACCAGGCTTCCCTGTCTATCACCATCTTCTGAAGCTTGCTCAAACTCATGTCCATCGAGTCAGTGATGCCATCCAACCATCTCGTTCTCTGTCGTCCCCTTCTCCTCCTGCCTTCAATCCTTCCCAGCATCAGGGTCTTTTCCAATGAGTCAGTTCTTCGCATCAGGTGGCCAAAGTATTAGAGCTTCAGCTTCAGCATCAGTCCTTCCAATGAATATTCAGGACTGATTTCCTTTAGGCTTGACTGGTTTGATCTCCTTGCAGTCCATGGGACTCTCAAGAGTCTTCTCCAACAAAAGCATCAATTCTTCAGTGCTCAACTTTCTTTATAGTCCAGCTCTCACATCCATACATGACTACTGGAAAAACCATAGCTTTGACTAGATGGACCTTTGTTGGCAAAGTAATGTCTCTGCTGTTTTTAATATGCTGTTGGTCATAACTTTTCTTCCAAAGAGCAAGCGTCTTTTAATTTCATGGCTGCAATCACCATCTGCAGTGATTTTGGAGCCCAAGAAAATAAAGTCTGACACTGTTTCCCCATCTATTTGCCATGAGGTGATAGGACCAGATGCCATGATCTTAGTTTTTTGAATGCTGAGTTTTAAGCCACTTTCTCACTCTCCTCTTTCACTGTCATCAAGAGTCTCTTCAGTTCTTCTTTGCTTTCTGCCATAAGGGTGTTGTCATCTGCGTATCTGAGGTTATTGATATTTCTCCCAGCAGTCTTGATTCCAGCTTGTGCATCATCCAGCCCGGCATTTCACATGATGTACTCTGCATATAAGTTAAATAAGCAGGGTGATAATATACATCCTTGATGTACTCCTTTCCCAATTTGGAACCAGTTCATTGTTCCATGTCTGGTTCTAACTGTTGCTCCTTGACCTGCATACAGATTTCTCATGAGGCGGGTGCCAGATAAGGTGATCTGGTATTCCCATCTCTTTAAGAATCTGCCACAGCTTGGTATGATCCACACGGTCAAAGTCAAACAACTTGCTAAACAACAATCTGTTATCTGTTCACCTAGAATTTCTTTGTCTCCTTAGGATTGGTTTCCTGAAATAGATAATGATATACTGCATGGTAGAAAGAGAGTCAAAGGAGAAATGGATCTTTTTAGGTTTAGTCTCATACTTTCTACAGGACTTCCCAGATGGCTTAGTGGTAAAGAATCTGCCTGCCAATGAAGGAGATGCAGGTTGGATCCCTGGGTCAAAAAGATCCTCTGGAGAAGGAAACGGCAACCCATTCTAGTATTCTTGCCTGGGAAATCCCATGGACTTGTAGGCTTGTGTTACATATGACTAAATACACATATGACTGCATACATATATAACTGCAGTGAACATATGTAGGATTTTTAATTTTTTAAAATTTTTGGCTGCCTAGCGTCCAAGACGTTTCCTATCTGCAATAAAGTCCATTGTGTGGTACTGGAGTGTTGAAAGGAGCGTGAAATACAAGTCCCTTCTCCCATCCCTCTTGTGGCTGGGGTGTGTACATTCCATATAGGCTAAGATAATTTCTTTCCTTGGTATTTTTATCCTGAAAGTAGACACAAAGACACAGGGATCATTTTGACATCTCTTGTGACTCAGGCAGATGGTAAAGAATCTGCCTGCATGCAGGAGACCCAGGTTCAATCCCTGGGTTGGGAAGATCCCCTGGAGAACGGAATGGCAACCCACTCCAGTATTCTTGCCTGGAGATTCCCATGGACAGAGAAGCCTGGTGAGCTACAGTCCATGGGATCACAGTCAGACAGGACTGAGCGACTAACACTTTCATTTCATTTCACTTTCACGGCAGCAAAGAGAGTCCACAGTACTGTCCATGGGGCAGGGAGGATGTGCTTGGCCAATGGTTCCCACGGCTGGACCTTGAGTACGATTACTGTCAAGTCTCTGGTTCCTACACACACTCTGAATCTGCTTCTCCAGCGCCCTTTCTAGTTTGCTGGAGTTAGTTAGATAAGACTTTGGTTGCGTGGTGGGTCACTAACAAAAGTCTGACTAACCAAAGGTAAATACAGCTCCTCTCCACACCCACTGCCTCAGGGCTCCCATCCACCTCCATGCAGCCCTTCTGTCTCAGTAGAGCTCCCAGGATCGCGGCAGCAGAGCAAGAGTGTGAGAACTTACACTCGCTCGTACAGGCTCTGGACCAGAAGCACACGGGGCCCTTCCTCCCCTGACCATCAGGCAGCCGCATCGCCCACATGACCGCGTGGAGGCAGGAGTGGGACCTTCCTGTGGGCCCAGGAGGGAGAGCAGAGCCAAGCACGAGAGACACTAGACGTCTGTGCGTTGAGAGGACGTACCAAGCTCTGCTCGACGTTCACCGAAGCAGAAAACGAGGGAAACCCGAGGAGTAGAGGAGTGCATGGGAAACAGCGCCAGGGCTCCGCAGGCTCGCTCCGCACCAGCGTCTCCCGAGCCTCAGCCACCTCCCCGGCGGTCTCAGCCGCAGCAGCCAGGTGGCTCCAGCACCTGCCGCTCTCCAGCCCCGGGGGGCCAGCCGGTGCAGCGGTGTCTGTCCTCTCTGGACCTGAATGAAACGCTAGTCAGCAAGGTGTGGAGTCCAGCTTTCCCAGAGGATGCCGAAGGAACTGCAGATGGCAACCTGAAAGGGCTCAGAAACTCACGGCCCAGGGGCCAGACTTGGACTAACAGCAAGTGGGGACCGGGAGAGAAGGTGGCAGATCTGTTCTCTTCTCCTCCTCCTTCCCTCGAGGCACAGCTTCTCCACACGGTCTGTCAGGAGGCTTGCTGTGTCTGGCTCGTGGCAAACAGTGGCCAGCGTGGAGATCATTCACCTTGTGTGGCTTCCCTTCTTTTCCTGCTTCATTTTCTTTTTCTCCTACTCTTGCTGGCTCAGGCTTACTCTCCCAAATGTAACAGTGTACGAAAAACCTCACTTTCCTGTCTATCACTTTATTCACTATTACTGCCACACTCGCAGGGCTTCCCAGGCGGCTCAGTGGTAAAGAACTTGCCTGCCAATTCGGGAAATACCAGAGCCGTGGGTTTGATCCCTGGGTCAGGAAGATCCCCCGGAGTAAGAAACGGCAATGCGCTCCAGTACTCTTGCCTGGGAAATCCCATGGACAGAGGAGCCGGGTGGGCTGCCGTTCATGGGGTCACAGAGAGTCAGACCCGACTGAGCACCCCACGCACCACACTCGTGTTTCTCACTACCAAGCGTGTAGGGCTCCCCCACACACTGAGAATTTCTTCTGTTCCTGGTGGACACCTACTCGTTGTCACGCAGTTTAATTCAGCCCTGACACAATCTACCTCCGGTTGTCGTTGGATCCCACAGGGTAAGGGCTCGGTCTCATAAAACTGTCAGAAGCTGATCAAAACCATAGGCTGCCCTCTTCACTTCTGAGCGACCGGCTCGGGGCTCCCAGGACCCACTTCTCAAGTTCAACACTTTGCTAGCTCACAGAACTCAGGGAGATGCTTATATTGACTGGTCTGGCACATAATAAAGGCTCTGATAAAGGATCCGGATGAATAGTCAGGTGAAGAAAGTCAGGAGTCAGAGGGCTCCTTCTTACAACGATAGGTGTGCTTTCCCACGGCCCTTTGGCTAGAGAGTACAATGTCGGGGGAAAAAAAAACAATGTTCTTCACAAACATAGACACACACCCCAGACTTATTGGTTCATTTTTGCCTGGTAGATCTGACTTTAGTCCGCAGTCACAGACCCGACTGCAGTCATCCCTGCCGAGCCCCCTGCAGGGCCCGCTGGCTTTCCTCCCGGGAGGCGCCGCCTCCTGTCGCCTCTGCGTGGTGCAGCCCTGGTCACGCTGGCCGAGCACGAGGCGGGGCAGGGACCACCCTGTACAGGCCCCGCGTCCCCTCGTGTTTGCGCTGTTGCCACCGAACCCCGATTTGAAACGCCGTAAGGAAAGTACTCTGCCTGCGGTGGCTGTGGTGGCTGGCTCCGAGAGAGCAATTCTTCTCCTGAGTCATGGGCAAGGCTGGCTCATGAGCTGAGGCCAGGGCTGGGACAGAGATAAAAGCTTTTCTCTCCTCTGCCGAACCCAGTAAGAACCAGACTTGCTGCGCCAGACCCAGCATTACAAATACTGTATTCACATGTAGCTTGATATAGTCATTTAGTTTCAGGGAACACCAGGGTTTTCTTGGCAATGGATTCTATTTGCCCCTGAAGACTGTGATTTTTTTTTTTTTTTTTTTTTTTGGCTACCAGTTCACATATGAACTGTTGCCTCTTACATTGTGATGGCCTTTCTCTTCCCATTTTTAAAGGCATTGTTTAGATTTTTATTTATTCATTATTTTTGCCTGCACTGGTCTCTGCTGCTACACTGGGGCTTTCTCTAGTTGTGGCGCTTCTCTTGTTCTGGAGCACAGTACTTGTGGCATGAGGGCCTTGCTGCCCCTCGGCATGTGGGATCTTAGTCCCTGGACCAGGGATCAGATCCGTGTCCCTTGCATTGCGGGGTAAGATTCTTCACCACTGGACCACCAGGGAACTTCCTCTCTTTCCATTTAATTCGATAAATACTTATTCAGCACCCACCATGTTGCTACGGAGAATATAAAATTGGGGAGGGGAGGATAAGCTGAGTGAGTAGCATGGACATGTACACACTACCATGGATAAAAGAGACAGCTCTCTGGATAGCACAGATAGAGCTAGATAGCACAGGGAGTTCAGCTTGGTGCTCTGTGATGACCTAGAGGGGAAGGATGCTGGTAGGGTTGGGGGGGGGGGAGCGAGGCTCCAGGGGGAGGGGATATATGTATATGTCTAGCTGATTCACATCGTTGAACAGCAGAAACCAACACAACATTGTAAAGCAATTATACTTGGATTAAAAAAACCAGTATACAGATGAATGGAGTATAGCTCTGATCTTAAGAAGTATATATTCTAGAAAGTGTTTCAGACATGTAGGTAAGTAACTGGGCATCACTCTTCAGCACCTCAACGCCAGCCACTGTTGTTGTTCAGTCGCTAAGTCATGTCCAGCTCTCTGCAATTCCGTGGACTGCAGCACACCAGGCTTCCCCGTCCTTCACCAACTCCCAGAGTTTGCTCAAACTCACGCCCATCAAGTCGGTGATGCCATTTAGCCATCTCATCCTCTGTTACCCCCTTTCTTCGCCTTGCCCTCAATCTTTCCCAGCATCAGGGTCTTTTCCAATGAGTCAGCTCTTTGCATCAGGTGACCAAAGTATTGGAGCTTCAGCTTTAGCATCAATCCCTCCGTGAATACTCAGGGCTGATTAAGCCGCATGTTGATAAACGCTATGAGCTGATGTGCTGAAAGGATGGTGTTCAAAGGATAATGATCTATTTAATGAGTGCCCCTTTAACATGCACGTACCGAACCAATGGCCTTTACCTGGCTTGATCCTCAGAAGAACCCTTTGAGCCTGACACTGCTACCACGCGATTCTGCAGGTGAGACAGCTGTGGTCCTGGTGCAGCTTGCTGAGATCTCAGGGCTAGTTAAGTCCTAGAGTCGAACCCAGACAGCCTGCCTCTGGGTCTGTGCCCTTCCCAAGTACAACACGTGTTTTTCTTATTCTTTCGGTTTACAGTTTTTCTTTGTTTGTTTTTTTTAAGGATGTTGTTGATCTCTGAGAACTTCTGCTTTGGGGGAAACAGAAAAATTATAATGCAACCAGACCTTTTCAGAGGTGTCTGAAAATTTTTCCTGCTGTTGCTTCACGTGGGAGCACATGTGACTGTGTCGGCCCTGAAACAGCGCCTGGAGTCTGAGGCGCTGACTGTACTCCCGTTGTTCTATGCATTCTGTACAGTCTTGGGAGGTTATTTTTAATGCAACATGCCAGAGTGGCATGTTGAAAGATCCATAGTAACCAGCTAACAGTAACAGTAGGGCCTGCCAAGTAAAAGTTCCGTAAATCAGTCATAAACGCAGTTACAAAATCCGGCCAGCGTCGTGTGCATGAGGGAGTGTCCTTGGAGGAGGTACAATTCACGCACAGTTTCACAGGATCTCCTCGAAATTCCAGGGCAGTAAAGAGCTCTTGTGGTAAGTTTTTGTTTTGTTTTTTTTGTTTTTGTTTTTTTAGGGGGAAAGAGTGAAAAAGAGGCTTCCTGGAACTTTATTCTAACAGGGAACTTTCCCCCATGTGATCAGGTAGCTTAGAGAAGCTGAGAAAAAGACACACAGAGAGACGAATGTTTCAGATACCAAGGGCCCTCCTTTCTGGTGTTTTTAATATTTTTGGACTCTTTCCTTTCCCACTACTACACCCCACATTCAGGCCTTCATAACGCGGCGTCCTGAGAAGCCTCAGCGTTTGTATCTGTCTACCCGCCCTCAAGTCTCCGGAATTCACAGCGGTGAAAATCGCCCCAGGCAGGATTTTGGACTTCTTACTCTTTGAGTGGGAATTTTACAAGGAGCTCACAAGTGCTACCAGACCAAATAAAAGCTCACACTTTGCAACACGAAGGGCTTTCTCTATGATAGGTGGACAGCAAACCTGTGGGGGAACAAGACACTTGACACGGGGTTTGAGAATTATGAGGAAGACTTTCCTCATAGGCAATGGTCATCAGCGAACACTAACGAGTCATGTGTTACTTTTGAAACACTGGAGAAATCATCTATGTATTTGGCTTCCTGCTGTCACAGAAAACTTGGAGATGGGGAGCAGGCTATTTATATCAACACAAGAGGACCACGTGGGTGCTCAGTCATTCAGCTGCGTTCAGCTTTGCGACCCCATGGACTGTAGCCCGCCAAGCTCCTCTCTCCATGGGATTTTCCTGGGCAAGAATACTGGAGTGGGTTGCCATTTCCTCCTCCAGGGGATCTTCCAGACCCAGAGATCGAACCCATGTCTCCTGCGTGGCAGGAGGGTTCTTTACCAGTGAGGCAGCAGGGAAGCCTGTATGGCACAAGTATAAATACACCACAGGCTGGAAACTCAAGCACTGATAACTTGATAACTTCATGCTCGAGGAAAGACTGAATCTGGGCCTGCAGGAGTCGATTTCGAGGCCCTTCCCCAATCACCCTCATCACCACTCACACCACCCCTACTTTTTTCACTTGACTGTGCAAGTGGCCGGTTCTGTCCTTGCTTACAAAGCACCAGAGTCTGTACACCACTGTCCTCCTGGAGAGGGAGGTGTGGGGTCAAGGCAGAAGAGGACTGAAGGAAAGCGAAAGGAAAACCTTTCGAGCAGTGCCACCTGAAGAGCAGTTATAAACGAGATAAAACCCCTCTGCCTATTAGAACCTATGTCATTGGGAAGATGTGATTTAGCTCCTAACGTCACAGAAACAATTGTTACTGGTAAAACAAGGTGTGGCCGTGTAACCCGAAAGGCTAGAGATAAGCTGAAGCAGAAGGCTCTTTCCAAGGTGCCTCTCAGGACGCCTACCTGGGAATTCCCCAGGGCAGATTTCTTCCCCCAGAAGGAGATTCTTGTTGAATAGAGGGGAGTTATGAAACTGACTTTTCTCTGTTTACTGTGAAGGTTTTCATTTCAGGAACTTTGATACTTTGGGCGCATTCTTTTTTTTTTCCCCCTGTTACGATGATACACCACAGAAAATTGATCATTTTAACCATTATTTTTCTTAAGTATTTATTTGGTTGTGCTGGGTCTTAGTTGCAGCATGCGGGATCTACAGTTGCAATACAGGGGATCTAGTTCCCTGACCAGGGATCGAACCTGGGTTCCCTTGCACTGGGAGCGTGCAGTCTTAGTCACTGGATCCCCAGGGAAGTCCCTAACCATTTTTAAAGCGTACAATTCAGTGGCATTGAATACATTCACAATGTTCTGCAACCAGTACTTTTTCATCCTCCTAAACAAACTCTGTGCCCATCAAACAACACCACCTCATTTCCGCTTCGCCCAGGCTCTGGTACCCTCTCTTCTGCTTTCTGTCTCTATGAATTTGCCTATTCTAGGTACCTCATATAAGTGGAGTCATGCAATACTGTCCTCACAAAGTGTGTCTGGCTTATTTTCTCAGCACAATGTCTTGAACGTTCATCCCACGTCTTTATAAATATTTATATAATGTATTTATTTTTGACTGCCCTGGATCTTTACTGCTGTGCAGGCTTCTCAGTGCATTGGCTTCTCCTGCTGCAGTATGGGCTTCAGTAGTTGTACGCCCACACTTAGTTGCTCTACAACTCGTGGGATCTTCCCGGATCAGGGGTTGAACCTGTGTCTCCTGCATTGGCAGGCGGATTCCCTACCACTGATCCACCACAGAAGCCCTCATCCCATGTTTTCACACGTTTCAGACTTTCATTCCTTTCGAAGGCTGAATAATATTCCACTGTGTGTAAAAACCCTATTTTGCTTATCCGTTCACTGCCGAGGGACGTATGGGTTGTTTCTGGCCTTTGGCTGCCGTGAATAATGCTGCCATGAACACCAGTGTGCAATTACCTGTGTGTGTCGTTGTTCTCAGCTCCCTGCGGCACACACTTAGAAGTGAAACTGCTGGGTCAAATGGCAATTCTGTGTTAAACTTTTCAAGCAAGTTTGGGCACTTTTAAAGAGATATAAATCACAGAGGCAAGCCCAAATGAGAAGTGTCAATTGGATTTAGAAAAAAAAGAAAGAAGTGATCGGTAACCCTGCTATGAGCAGCAGAGGTGGAGGTGAGGAGACAGAAGCCAGATTAGAGTGGACTGGCATGTGAATGGGAGAAGCAGAGATAGCTATTTGTTCAAGTCTTGTGAGGATCTGAACGATGAACAATGGGGAAAAGGCAAGGTGGGAGCTGGAGGAACAAAGTTGAGAACCAGCTTTTTTAAGTAGGAGAATCTTGAGCATGTTGAGTGCTCACGGGAGACAGGAGCCAGGGTGGAGATAGTCAGCAGAGGTCTCTGAGAAGGCAAGAAAGGGCAGTGGTTGGAGCTGCTCTGGCCGCACCAAGGATGCATTTCTGTATAGTGACAGAGAGGACAGGACAGCTTCCAGGGCAACTAAATTTAATCTTTCAAAGATATTTTTTGAGTTTGGCATTGAGGGTGAAGACAAAGTGAAACACTACTTGGCTTTCACTCTAATGGTACAATAGAGGAGGGGAGGCTTGAACCCCCAAACTAAAACAGGGCAGAAAACACTCATGTCACAAGGGAAAGAAACTGATGTGGTATTATCACTCTCAGTAGAGGAGTACTTCCTGCCTTGGAGGAGGACCAATGGTAAGGGAGCCTCCACTACAGCGTAAATTATTTGGGACAGGATTTGAGATCTAGATGGACTTTCCTGGAGGTTCAGAGGATAAACAATCTGCCTGCAATGTAGGAGACCTGGGTTTGATTCCTGGGTTGGGAAGATCTCCTGGAGAAGGGAATGGCAACCCGCTCCAGTATTCTGGCCTGGAGAATTCCATGGACTGAGGAGCCTGGCGGGCTACAGTCCATGGGGTTGCAAAAAGTTGGACACGACTAAACAACAACTGATAGGAAAACCATGAGACATTTTTAAGCCGAAAAGAGACAATGTTAATTATGCCAGGACAACAGGTGTATATTGGGACTGTCCCAGGCAGACTGGGATGAAGGGTGACCCTCATTCTATACCAGAATCCCCATTTGAAGATTAAAATGAAGATTAGGATTTTAAAAGACTCTGAAAAGTACTCTAGTAAAGAAACTTGTTTTATACTGGTTAACTCCAAATTTCCCAAATTTATCTTACTATGGCACCCTGACCCTGCTTTTTTCCCCTCAGAGAAGCGCATGCTAGCACCTAATAAATGCCTCCAGAGCAGAAAAGTGAGAGAGATGTGGGAGTCTGGAGGATCTGGTCTGGCACACAGACAGCAGTGGGAGAGATCAGAAAGTGGATTGAGTCCATCCTAGAGGATTGAGAGGGCCAGAGTTGGTACTTGTACTTGATGATGAAAGTGATTGATGCCATTTCTCAGAGCAGCACACAGAACAGGTACCCGAATCTCAAAAAGAATTTCAAAGACTGCTTTTCAGAAGGGTAAAATGGTGCACTTTTCCTTCCTTTCCTATTTCTGTTCCTTTCTTAATCTCTGTGATTAGGAGAGACAAAAAACTCTGCTGCAGGGACTTTCTCATGAGTGGTTCAACTCCTGTCTGAACTCCTATCTTCTCCTCTCACTCTAGTTTCCTGTGTGAGGTCTAAAGGATAAAGAGATGGAAGAATGCTGGGTTTTGAAAAGAAGAGTCCTCTCAGTTCTGTTTGCTACTGTGGATGCTACACTCTAAGATGTGGATTTGAATATAAAGAGTCTGCCTGGCCAGGGCGGAGTGGGAAGAAAACAAACCAGTGGTTATCGTTGCTTGGTCACAGCTAAGACTTTTCTTAACAGGGGCCATGTATCTGGCAACCTGATTTACAGGACAAAACAGATACAAAGCAGGGATCATTCAAAATAAACTCCTGGAGAGGCTAAAACTTGACCAGTGCAGACTCGACACACCTTAGGAGCCAGAGACAATTCTCAGAAACTCCCCATACTCGTTTGCACAAACTCCTAGTAAATTTAGTAACCCAGATTTCTAGCATGTAGTAAATTTAATAGCAAGTTAAAAGGGAAGGAAAAATTAACAGGGGTCGGTACATTTAAGTGAAAAGGGAAAGTGTAATGCTATAAAATTTCAATAACGTGACTAACATGGGGTAAAGTTTTGAAGGCATTTTTTAGAGGTTAAACACTATTTGGTTATACCACAGAGACGTGCTTATTTATAAGGATTATTTTGATTCATCAAAGGATGTTTAAGAATGTTGCACTGTTTAAAGTGGTAAGAAAGCATGTAAGACATTTTAGAAACATTTCAATTCAAAATGTTGCGATTTTACAAGTTTGGTCAATACAGTTATCTGTTATCTAGGGGAGTCACTGTGTAAATCTGGTATTTCTCCAGGTGCTACTTCCTTTAGAAAGAAGTTCATTGTCAATTTTTTTCCCATCCATATTTCAACATCAATTATTAATCCTGTGGGTTGCAAGGAGATCACATGGCAACAAAATATTTTGAAAACAGTCTCGCAATTTGAAGATTAAAGAAATCATTAAATTAAATTACTCCACCATCAAATGTTTATGACTGTTTAAAGTCGGCCAGCCAGTGGCACTCTGTAAAGGAACACCAACTGAATTATGTCATAAAATACAGCAGCTAAACTCTATCTTATCACTTAAAAGCCACTTGCGGTTCTCAAATGGAGATGCTGGCTGTTCGGAGGTGCAGAGGACGAGCCGGTGTGTCATAAAGCAGCTGTAGGCACTGTATCAGCCGCCCTCCAGGAAGGAGAGCGCCAACGGTGCAATCCACAGGGACCTATTTTTCTCCTTAATATTTGACTTTGGAGTGTTTCTGCCTACTTTAAGGTCGGCAGTTTTAACATCATCAAAAAGTGGGGGTGAAAAACAGATAAAGCTGCCCTTAAAGGTAGATATGAGAAGAGTTCAGAAGTTTTGAAAAATTCACACTGTTTAACACCATGTTTGTCACTGTGGAAAACAATGAAGTACAGTTTACAATATATGGTCGTTGTCCTTATTTCTTGGCAGACAACAGCATTTCTACTTTTCAGTCCAAATTGAGCTAGACGGCTGAAGAGTGCATCACTGTTAGAAAACTACATTTCCCCTTGGATAATGTGAATGTACTAATAAGATTTATCAGTTTCTTGTCTCATAATTTAAGGAGGTCTGCTTTTATTCATTGTTTATCAGAAATATATATGGATTTCTTAAAAAAAAAAAACTGTCTCTAATATATGAGCAAACCTTGGGAATTAAAAGAAAACCATGAACATCTACTTTAAAAGATGTGGTTCACGCTACTGACTGGTAAATCGGAAAAACAAACAACCCTTGTTGTATGGCTTAGGGGCATTACGGCTGCCATTCCTTGAGAGAGGTTGTGCAGAACACATAACATAATTCGTCTGCTTTGTAGAGTACGACTCTTTAAAAGTAACAAGATTTTAGGGTCTGAAGAAATCCCGTGTGTGATCTTAGACCAGAAGCACCGGCACTACCCAGAAGCCTGATATAAATGCAGATTGACGAGTCTCACCAGCCCACCCAAATCTGAATCTCTAAGGGTAAAGGCAGGAATCTGGTCCATGAAGCTCTCCCAGGTGAGTCCAATGTGTACTGAAGTCTGAGATTTCTCAGACATCACAGAACATCACCGAACCGGCACGAAATGTGCAGAGGGACATCTGCTATCTTCCAAGGGACAGTTTTAATTTTTTTCTTTTTTCTTTTGAGAGAAAACTTTTGCATATTGAGCTGATATCTGTGTCCCTGAATCTCTCTTCTAATTCTACCCATTTGGAGTCACACAAACAAGTCCAGTCTGTGTTCCCTTGTTGAGATGTGAGGTAGTCTGTATGAAGGCTGACAGCACAGACAGATCCTGGGTTTGAGTTGCTAATTCTAGCATTAATGCTTGTGTGACTGTCGGCAAGTTATCTGACCTCTCTGAGTAGGCCTATGCCAAACTTAGAAGCTTCCACATGTCAAAAGAAACAATGAACAAGTGTGAAAAGGCAACATATGGGTGAGAGAAAATATTAGCAAATCATCTACTGATAGTATTTAGGTTAATATCCAAAATATATAAAGAACTAATATAACTCAACAGCAAAAGAACAAATAATCCAATTAAATTATAGGCAGAGGATCTGAACAGACATTTTTCCAAAGAAAAAGACATCCACATGGTCATCAGGTACATGAAAAGATGCTCAACATCACTAATCATCAGGGAAATGCAAATCAAAATCACAAGGTATCACTTCATATCCATTAGGGTATTTATTATCAAAACAAGAGATTAAGCATTGGTAAGAATGTAGAGAAAGGCAGCCCTTGTGCGCTGATGGTGGGAATGTAAATTTGTAGAGCACTGTGAAAAAGAGTATGGCGGTTCCTCAAAAAATTACAGATATAACTACCACATGATCCAGCAATCCCACTTCTGGGTATATGTCTGAAAAGATGAAATCAGGACCTCAGAGAGGTTTCTGCACCCCCGTGTTCACTGTAGCATTATCCACAACAGCCAAGACATGGAGACAACCTAATGGTACATCCGTGAATAAATGGATAAAGAGAATGTGAAACGAATGAGTGAAGAAAGAAAATGGAACGTCATTCAGCCATAAAAAAGACGGAAATCCTGCTTTTTGTGACGACATGGAAGGACCTTGAGAGCATTCTGCTAAGTGAAGAAGTCAGACAAAAAAACAAATACTGTGTTTTCTATTATTTGTGGAATCTAAAAGAGCCAACCACACAGAAATAGAGTGGAATGGTGATTGTGGGGAAATGGTAAAATGTTGGTCAAAGGGTACAAACTTCCAGTTACAGATGAATAAGTCCTGAGGCTCTAATGTACATCATGGTGACTATAGTCAGCACTGTATTATAAACTTGAAAGTTGTTAAGAGTAAATCTTAAGTGTTATCACCACAAAAAAGAAAAAAAAAAAAGGTCATTATATGAAATGAGGTGAAATGTTAATTAATGTTAATGAGGTAACAATTCCACAATTGTATCAGATCTATTTGCACACCTTAATTATGCATTATGGCAATAATATTTCAGTAAAACTGGAAAAAATAAATGCTATGATTAATGCTCTCGTAGCCAAACACTTATGTGTATCCTTAATTATTTCAGAGAAATTTCTGAAAGTGTAATTCTTAGGATAAAAAGTCTGCATGGTTTTATGATTTCCAATACATATTGCCAAATTGTTGAAGAGGGACTTAACAATTCACACTTTGATATGAAGTATATGAGAATGCCTATTTCTTCAAATTCTTGTCAGCACTGAGAATTACCCTTCTTCCTACCTTTATCAATTTGGTAGATCGAGGGATTACTGTTTCAACTTAAATCTCTTGGAATAATAATGAAGATAAACCATTTTGTTTATGAATCATTTACATTCCTTCTTTGCATGGTTGCCAGTTCAAGTCTGACTCTAAAACACACACACACAGTTCCATGCCTCTCCCATCCTGCATTTGCACACAGTGGTTTTTTCTTTTTTCTTTTTATGGGCCAGAATGCAGGAACTTCCATTTTCCCCTTTGCAATCATCTTGTTAAATTCAGCCAACAGTTGCAGCTTTTTGGATCCCGATTCTCTCATCCTGTGTTTGCTGTCCTTTCTGGTTTGTTTTTAACTGCAAATCTGAAATATTTGCAAAATATCGTTGTGTTTTCATCTTTTACAAAGGTTGTTAGCAGGAAAGGGCTCTGCCCAGAACCTGTGGTGGCCTCTCAGGAACTGGCCCTGTCCTGACATTGATCGGTTCCCTAGACGGCCTACAGGCTGACGTCCCATCACCACCGTGGACGGCGCTGGGATCCTCAGTGTTCAGACGTTCTCTCAGCCTTAGGGCTGGTCACTGCAGCTGCGCCTTGAGGCCCACTGAAGCCACAGGATTACAAAGTTTTGATTTCTCCTTTGGCTATAAACTTCTAAGACGTCTGTAATAGCATCTCACTCATCTCTTTACTTGTCTCCAGATCCTTCCCGCAGTTTCTTGTTCAGTCATTCAACCAAAGTGTATTAAACGGAACATAAACTTTCCTGGCTGCTTTGCCCACAGGGACAAATGACTCACCTCCTCCTCAACTCTGTAGGCTGATCAATCCTACATCTAAGTAGCAACATATATATTGCTACACACACACACACACACACACACACACACACACACAGAAAAGCTTCATGGAGAAAACTCATGTTATATATTCCATTGCTGAAACAGGATAGAAATTGATATTTCTTAAGCACTACATTTTTAAAAGAGTAAATTCTTGTTTTATTTTCTGTAATTATGGATCTATAGTAAGAATTTATTGCTGAAAAGTGAACCTGAGGCTCTGTCAGTTTCTAGGTCATAAAATAAAGATTAAACTCAAGGAGGCTTGAAACTTAAAAAATAAATATCTGGTTATTCAAAGCAGAGTAGTCTCAAACATTCTAGTTAATGTTCTCTTTTCTCTGATGTCCAGCTTCACTGCAGTTTCAGACCATGAGACTTCTGATCATTAGTTTTGCCCAAGTCTAAAATCTGCGTTTCTCGCCTAAGCACTTTACAGACTGTCTCACTGAACTCTCACAAGAAATAAAGGCACAGAACCTTTTTAGAAGAAAATAATATACATAGATTTCTAATCCTGAGGTTATTTTTAATTTTATACTTATATAATATGTACATTGATAAAAACCAGATTTAAACTTATAATACTTAGAGCTTTTACTAAAATTAAAAAAGAGAAATTTAGGGATCTAATACAAATAAAAGTGCAAAGCAATGTAATTCAGATGAACAGCATAAGCTTGATGTGATGAATGGTCTTGTCTGAACTCTGGGTTAGATATGTAAAAATATCTGTATTAACTTGATTCCCAGCACTGTAAACCATGGTGTGAGTCATTATCGTTAGCCTTCCCCTAATCAGTGATCTTGTATTCATGCTAGCCATTTGGGTAATGCACCCTAAGAATAATACTAAAAAAATTGTTTTATAACAAATCCTTAACTATGGGTTCGCCACTACTCTTATTGCTATTACCACACAAGATGGTAGGTACAAACCAGGACCTGTGATGCGATGATATACTTACTCTTTTAAATGTGGTCCTGACTGCTGTGGGTCAGCTCTTCAAGTCTGGCTTCCCCTTTATTACCATACACTGTGTCATGGCTGGGTTTTCCCACTATTTCTCCCTATTTAAATGACTTTGAACCTCTAATTTGTGCTATTAACCTCAAAATCTTTTGCCTTCTCGTGTGGTAAGGATGAGACTGTAAATGTGAACAGAGCATGGGCACTAATGTTACCGGGGGTGGCTAGTCATCTAGATAATCTCATCAGATATTTATATTACACTCATACTTTTCACTGAGGTGAAAATTCCGAGTTAAGAATTTCTAAACACACTTTACAAGAGTTTTTCTTGTGAGAAACAGTTGAACAAATTTATTAAGAGGTATAATTCAACCACTTCCCTGGTGGTCTGGTGGTTAAGAATCTGCCTTGCAATGCAAGGGACACCAGTTCAATTCCTGGCCAGGGAAGATCCCACATGCAGCGGAGCAACTAAGCCTGAGTGCCACAAATACTGAAGCCTGCACACCCAGGGCCCGTGCTGGGCAACAGAAGAGGCCATTGCAATGAGAAGCCTGCAAACCATTACTAGAGAGTGGGACCTGCTCCCTGCAACTAGAGAAAGCCCTCGTACAGCAACGAAGACTCAGTACCACCAAAAAATAAATCAAGATCTATTGCACAGAGTCAGGGACTAGGAGTAAACGAAGTCAGGCAAATTAAGCATTGAGCGCAGAGTCCAGGACACACTGGTCAGGATCCCCATCACTCTTACCATGAGTCTGTGTAAAACTTCACGGAGGCAGCAGCCCTGGACTGGCCTGGTCTCGGAGGGGTTCAGACAAAGTGAATTCTTTACACTGATACTGAAGAATAAGCAGGGGCTTGAGAAGGACAGAGGAAAAGCCCTGCACAGAGGCCGATGAGGATCACCTGGCTGTGGGTTACAAGGAACCACGAGGAGGGAAGGTCAGGTGAAAGCCGAGGGTGTGCAGCAGGGGACCATGTGCAGGAAGCTTGCTGGGGCCTGAACCCAGAAGTCGGGGCTTTCTTATCTCACAGGCACTGGGAAACGAGGGAAGATTTTGGATCGAAAAGTAACATGACTGAGGTAGAATGGCTTATAGAGAAACACCTCTTCTACAGGCAGAGGAGATGTCAGGCAGAGGAGATGTCAGCCATCATCACACGAGCTCCTTCGCTGTAACCTCTTGATGACTTACATCCTGAACGCAAAGCCAAAACACACATGCAGGAAATGGTCTGGGAACACGAGGCAGGAAAACACTGTCCTCAATCCCCAAAGGACTCAGAGCCCATGTTTCACTGTTTTGTATACTAACCAAGTCAGCTCTTCTTTATCTCTGAGCCGTGGACCCTGAGTGTGGGTATGTGTGTCTGTATACATTCATGTATGTATTTTCAGCAGGGTAAACATTTGTATAAAATTACATTTTTCATGTGATTTGTTCAAAATCACACAGCAATTTTAATGATTTATGAATCTGTTCTAGTGGTTGTGTTCACATCCCTTTTACTATTCTTTCCTTAAATAAATAGATCATTGTTGGGACTCCAGCAAGATGCAAGCAAATGAAAGCTAGCTTCCTTTGAAATACCTGAAGATGTGGCACCAAATGATTAGACTGGAACTGGAACTGTTCCCTTTCAAGAAAAAAAAAGTGTTTCTCGCTTTGCTACAGTGATCATTACTCCATTTTATTTCCCAACCCTTAGCCTGTGTGTCAATGGGATTTATCGTCACAATAGCACTCTTGTTTCACTTCTGGTTGCTTCCACACATTGATTTTCATTCCCTACTTGGCATCTATGTGCATTTTAGCTTGTGACTCATGGATAAAACCAATTTTTATTTTCCTGTCTGAAGCTGAATTTTTATAGGTATTTTTCCTAAATATTCTTAGACAAGCTAAATGCAGCATTGACTATCATAAATGCTGAAGAGCTGAGGTCAGGCCAACGCGTGGTTGTAACTCATGTATACCATATTTCTTGGCCTGGCTAATTCTGTGCATTCACTGACAAAGAGAACCTGCCAGAAGTTGTTTTCTATTTGACGGCAGGCCAACAGATGCTGTGAAATCATGCCACCATGGGCCAAGCTGTCACCTCAGTATTCCTGTTATCAGAGATTTCATTGTACAAATCCCTTGCCCACTGTTATGTCATATCTACTTGTTCAGATAGATCAAGGCCCATGTCCAGATGACTGAACTCTTAGGAGGGTTCTATTTTTACCTGATTCCCTAAAAGCTACATACGAGTGACAAATATTTCCATAAGATTAATGAATAGGTGTTTAAGTCTCCTCTGTTCTCATTAAATCCTCGCTTTTTCTTTCATACTTGGAACTCTGTTGAATTTGTAGATGAGAAACATTTTCCATATATAATGAATCCAGGGACTTTTTAACCTACTCAGTTTTGTTATATATATTGGTCACTGTTTTAAGGAATTGTTCCCAATCTAACCAAGAATCAAATAACCCAAGAATTTGGTACTCCTTCATTTAGAATATTTTCATATCTTTGAATAATATATGTAGAGAATATTTCTTGATAAGATCAAGAAATGACCAAGGGGATCATGTAGCTTTAGCCATCCTTGTTTTTATCATTTGCCAAAAAATTTCCTTAGCTTCGTGGTAACCGCATAGAAACCAAATGACTTGGTTTTCTTTCCACTTCTCTAGGCAACAAACCAATTTTTTTTTGGTTTCCATGGACACCAAGTTGAGCAACAGTAGCTAGATCTGTAAAAACTGCTATCTGACTTGGAGTCTGATGGTGACCTACACACCAGCCCTGGTCATTCAAGCCTGGCTCTCTAAGGGACCATGGATGAGACTGACTGCTAGCATCTGGGATAGTACCCAGTTACTGTCCCTGGTGCTTTTCCAGTTTCTTAATTTGTGGAGGTTCACAAATCATTATGGATCTTGTCTTGATATCTGGCTAGTCAGAAAGCTTCAAAATTAGGAGTGGGAATGGTAATAAAACAGGTCTAGCTGAAATAGATTTACTTTCTTTCCACTTGGTTAAGAAAGAGGCTGCTATTTTAACTCAGTTAAGAAGTAGTACTTATTTGGAAATCCTTGTGGGAAGCCCAAAATGTACTTGAAATGAGAGAAGTCATAAACTTATTTAGCACATATGAAGCATAGCTTTGAATCTAGGCAGTAACTGAAAGTCCATCCGTACTGGTTCTGGAGAAACATAAGAAAAGATTGAACTGCATTATCCTGTAACATATACAAATTCTCCAGGGCCTGTTCCCTTCTAACTTAGGACAGAACAAACAATTAATTGAAAAGATAAATCTGGTTTCCAGATTTTGAATATGTTGTTCTTTGGTTTTACTTGCATTGTGTAAAAATTCTCCATTTCCCAGCTGCCCCAAAATTAAGAGTTTAAAAACTGCATCTTTCAGACCATTGATCAGTGTTGGAAATGTTGACAAAGAAAGGTTTTGAAAAAATAGTGGAAATGATACTTTAACTGGAATTAGGGGACACAACTTTGTCATAAATATCAAGACCACTGTAGTAGGTATGTAATTTCTCTTTTCTCAGTCTCTATCTCATCTATAAAGCCCTAGCTCGTCACAGGAATAAAACTTTCAAGTTCATAGCTGTAGAGATTTGATCTTGGTATTTTCATAAAAAGCCTCTAATTGCTTCTTTTTCTCTTTGTACTATAGAACTTTTCCATGAACACCATACAAAATGGATTCCTGAGGAAAGAGTGGGTCTTTCTCAGAGATTTTCATTTTTGGTTTGTTTCTAGTAATTTTAGATAGACAAATAGAAGTGGAATTTTAAAATGTAGTTTTTTCTTTTAAAAAAAGAAGAGATAGAAATAGACGGTAGTTGGCTATCAGATATCAGCCAAAGTTTCATGGGTGTATACTGAATTGGTGATTTGAAGTGATATATTTTGTCATTAGTACATCAGGAATAGAAGAAAAATTTAGGAGAAATATTACAGAGAAACCTTTAGCTTTACAAACCTAGGGACTGACATATTTACATACCACAGTTCCTTGGCAGCTCCTTTAATATATGCAAAGTTTCCCATCTCACTAAAGTAACCTGGGCAAATTAAAGGGAAAAGGCATTTCAGGTAAAAGAACACCGTGATCAGAGATTGGGAAGTAAGAGATAGCATGCTATGTAGAGGCAGTGCAAAGAGCTGATTTAATCCTTTAGGAAGATAAAATATAGAAGGACACTAGATCATTCAGAGTTCAGGTGCAGATAACAGAAACCATTTTGTTGATTTTAAAAGAACTGTGGGAAAAAAAAAATAATAAAAGAACTGTGAAACAGAAACCAAATGAGGGGAGTTACTCAAGAGGGTCAAACACTGCTATCTTGTCAAGAAAGATCAGGGCTGAGGAGTGTCTAGTAGCTTTGACTGTTAGGAAACCTTTGATATTCTTAACAAACAGTGACCGGGAGGTAAACTGGGTCACACTGCAGGGATTATGGTATGAATAGGAGATGAGGAAGAGGAAGTAGAGTAATCTGTCTTCTGAATGCTTGGCTCTGAAGGGAAGGAAAGCTCTATCTGAAGAAAAACATAAAATGGAGGAAGATTTTGATCTTAAGCTGTAAAAATCTTAAACAGGTGTAGATGCAGAAAGAAAGAAATCAATGGTTAGATAAGACTTGAAGGAGAGAGGCAGATACTTGATACTAGATGCCCTCAGATTTGGAGTAGAAAGATGGAGGCTGGAGGAGGCAGTGCTGGTCTTAGGTAAGAAGAGAATTATGTGTTTGTCTATATGAGGCAGAGGAGGGAAGCCTGAGTGAAAAAGCAGATGTGTTTGGTAAACTGGGGGAAAGAAGGGAGTAGAAATCACACCCAATAGATTATTTTCTTGATAAGAAACAGACCATTTGCTGAGAGAGAATGGAAGGGGGGTGAAACAGGGTGGGGCAGAGAGTGTGAAGAAGAAATGGGTGGGGGAAAAGAGCCAGAAGTGATCAGAACTGTTCAACAGGACTGATTTTGAAGAAGTAGGGAGATTTCTGAGCAAAGACTTAGAGTAATATGATAATTGTCAAGACCTTGGGAACTGTGGTCTTTTAGAAAGTGCTGGTGGGTAGTTTGCAAGGTGATGTTCCTCTTTAAAATACATTTGTTTTGAAGCTGTCCACATGGTGACTGGGTAAGACTTGTAAATTATCATCATCACCTGTACCCAGGTCTCCTGCATTGAAGGTAGATGCTTTACCCTCTGAGCCACCAGGGAAGTCCATCATCACCTGTTAGTCATCTATTAATATGATCAATCTTTTATTTCTAAGACCATCTTCAGTGCTTTGAATAGGAGTGAGACAAAATGGCAGAAGTGTATCATTAACAAAATAATGTTCTAAGAACTTACATTTTGAAGCACTCTTCTGTGAATTACCTGGTGGTCCTGTGGTTAGAACTCAACACTCTCATTGCCTGAGCTCTGGGTTTGATTCCTTTCCAGGAACTAAGATTCTGCAAGTTGCATGGCACAGCCAAAAAAGTAAAATAAAATAAAATTTGAAGTACTTTTCTGTGACTGAAACTCACTTTAGATTAAACCTGATTGAAGATTTGACAAATTTGCCCAATAGACTGAGTAAGGATACAACAAGATGCTCAAAATTATTACTCATCAGGGATACACAAAATACAAGGTAATACCACCACATTCCTATTAGAGTATCCAAAATGGCACACACTGAACGTACCAAGTGTTGGCAAGGATCTGGAACAAGGACTCTTATGAACTGTTGATGGGAATGAAAATGGTTCAACCACTTTGGAAAAATAGTCTGGCAGTTTCTTAAAAATATGCACATCTACATCCATATCATGTGACAAAGACACTTCATCCTCAGAATCAAAAATATTTGTGTGTAAGTCTTTGCGCAGACTTCGCTTTCTGTATGGCAGAAAGTGAAAAAGAACTAAAAAGTCCCTTGATGAAAGTGAAAGAGGAGAGTGAAAAAGTTGGATTAAAACTCAACATTCAGAAAACTAAGATCATGGCATCTGGTCCCATCACTCCATGGCAAATAGATGGGGAAACAGTGGAAACAGTGGCAGACTTTATTTTTGGGGGCTCCGAAATCACTGCAGATGGTGTCTGCAGCCATTAAATTAAAAGACGCTTGCTCCTTGGAAAAAAAACTATGACCAACCTAGACAGCATATTAAAAAGCAGAGACATTACTTTGCCAACAAAGGTCCATCTAGTCAAAGTTGTAGTTTTTCGAGTACTCATGTATGAATGTGAGAGTTGGACTATAAAGAAGGCTGAGTGCTGAAGAATTTATGTTAAACTTTGAAATGTGCAATTGGAGAAGACTCTTGAGAGTCCCTTGGACTGCAAGGAGATCCAACTAGTCCATCCTAAGGGAAATCAGTCCTGAATATTTATTGGACTGATGCTGAAGCTGAAATTTCAAGACTTTGAACCCGGTCAATACTTTGGCTGGATGGCATCACCGACTCAATGGAAATGAATTTGAGTAAGCTCCGAGAGTTGGTGATAGACAGGGTAGCCTGGCGTGCTGTAGTCCATGGGGTCACAAAGAGTCAGACACGACTGTGTGACTGAACTGAACTTTGTACAGACTATCCAAGAGAAAAAGAAATTTATGGTTATAAAAAGATACATGCAATATTCACAGAAGTTTTATTTGTAATAATCTTTAAAAAAAGGAAGCAACAAAAATGCCCATCAACAGGTGAGTGGATAAATAAATTGTGGTATATCCATACAATGGAATACTACTTGGCAATAAAAGTAAACAAACTGCTGCCTGTACAACATCAAAATAAATATGATTAGTGAAAGAAGTCAAACAAAAGAGAGTACACAGTGTATTGTTCCATTCATAAAATAGTTTAAAAACCCAAACTAACCTATAGGATCAGAAAACAGATCAGAGGTTGCCTGGAGATGGGGGTTGGGGCTAGGCAAGGCAGGTGGAAGGATTACAATGGAACGCAAGAAAACTTTTGTGGGTGAAGCATATGTTCATTATCTTGATTGTGATTATGGTTTCATAGGTACATTCATTAGTCATAACTTAGCAAACTTTACTCTTTAAATATGGGCTTTCCTGGTGGCTCAGACAGTAAAGAATCCACCTGCAATGCAGCAGACTCAGGTTCAATCTCTGGGTCAGGAAGATCCCCTGGGGAAGGGAATGGCAACCCACTCCAGTATTCTTGCCTGGAGAATCCCATGGAGAAAGAAGCCTGGTGAGCTACAGTCCATGGGGTCACAGAGAGTTGGACACGACTGAGTGACACATACACACACTTTAAATATGAACAGATAATTACATTTTAATAAAGGTGTTAAAACAAGAGAAATAACGCACATGTTCAAAAGTTGGAGAATGATTTAATTATGCTATAGAACAGTAAATTTTTGGAATACTGTATCTTTTAAAAATGTTTTTTTGTTAGTGTATAGGAATGCAAGGGATTTCTGTGTGTTAATTTTATATCCTGCAACTTTACTATATTCATTAATTAGCTCTAGTAATTTTCTGGTAGAGTCTTTAGGGTTTTCTATGTAGAGGATCATGTCATCTGCAAACAGCGAGAGTTTCACTTCTTCTTTTCCTATCTGGATTCCTTTTATGTCTTTTTCTGCTCTGATTGCTGTGGCCAAAACTTCCAACACTATGTTGAATAGTAGTGGTGAGAGTGGGCATCCTTGTCTTGTTCCTGATTTCAGAGGAAATGCTTTCAATTTTTCACCATTGAGGGTGATGCAATGAAAAAACAGAAAGAGAAATTAAGGAAACAATACCATTCACCATTGCAACAAAAAGAATAAAATACTTAGGAGTATATCTACCTAAAGAAACAAAAGACCTATACATAGAAAACTATAAAACACTGATGAAAGAAATCAAAGAGGACACAAACAGTTGGAGAAACATACCGTGTTCATGGATTGGATGAATCAATATTGTCAAAATGGCTATTCTACCCAAAGCAATCTATAGATTCAATGCAATCCCTATCAAGCTACCAACGGTATTTTTCACAGAATTAGAACAAATAATTTCACAATTTGTATGGAAATACAAAAAACCTCGAATAGCCAAAGTAATCTTGAGAAAGAAGAATGGAACTGGAGGAATCAACCTGCCTGACTTCAGACTCTACTACAAAGCCACAGTCATCAAGACAGTATGGTACTGGCACAAAGACAGAAATATAGATCAATGGAACAGAATAGAAAGCCCAGAGATAAATCCACGAACCTATGGACAGCTTATCTTTGACAAAGGAGGCAAGGATATACAATGGAAAAAAGACAATCTCTTTAACAAGTGGTGCTGGGAAAACTGGTTAACCACTTGTAAAAGAATGAAACTAGAACACTTCCTAACACCATACACAAAAATAAACTCAAAATGGATTAAAGATCTAAATGTAAGACCAGAAACTATAAAACTCCTAGAGGAGAACATAGGCAAAACACTCTCCGACATAAATCACAGCAAGATCTTCTATGACCCACCTCCCAGAATATTGGAAATAAAAGCAAAAATAAACAAATGGGACTTAATGAAAATTAAAAGCTTTTGCACAACAAAGGAAACTATAAGTAAGGTGAAAAGACAGCCCTCAGATTGGGAGAAAATAATAACAAATGAGGAAACAGACAAAGGATTAATCTCAAAAATATACAAGCAACTCCTGAAGCTCAATTCCAGAAAAATAAACGACCCAATCAAAAAATGGGCCAAAGAACTAAACAGACATTTCTCCAAAGAAGACATACAGATGGCTAACAAACACATGAAAAGATGCTCAACATCACTCATCATCAGAGAAATGCAAATCAAAACCACAATGAGGTACCATTACACGCCAGTCAGGATGGCTGCTATCCAAAAGTCTACAAGCAATAAATGCTGGAGAGGGTGTGGAGAAAAGGGAACCCTCTTACACTGTTGGTGGGAATGCAAACTAGTACAGCCACTATGGAAAACAGTGTGGAGATTTCTTAAAAAACTGGAAATAGAACTGCCATATGACCCAGCAATACCACTTCTGGGCATACACACTGAGGAATCCAGATCTGAAAGAGACACGTGCACCCCAATGTTCATCGCAGCACTGTTTATAATAGCCAGGACATGGAAGCAACCTAGATGCCCATCAGCAGATGAATGGATAAGGAAGCTGTGGTACATATACACCATGGAATATTACTCAGCCGTTAAAAAGAATTCATTTGAATCAGTTCTAATGAGATGGATGAAACTGGAGCCCATTATACAGAGTGAAGTAAGTCAGAAAGATAAAGAACATTACAGTATACTAACACATATATACGGAATTTAGATAGATGGTGGCGATAACCCTATATGCAAAATAGAAAAAGAGACACAGAAGTACAGAACAGACTTTTGAACTCTGGGGGAGAACGTGAGGGTGGGATGTTTTGAAAGAACAGCATGTATACTATCTATGGTGAAACGGACCACCAGCCCAGGTGGGATACATGAGTCAGGTGCTCGGGCCTGGTGCACTGGGAGGACCCTGAGGAGTCGGGTGGGGAGGGAGGTGGGAGGGGGGATCGGGATGGGGAATACATGTAACTATATGGCTGATTCATGTCAATGTATGACAAAACCCACTGAAATGTTGTAAAGTGATTGGCCTCCAACTAATAAAATAAAAATAAAAAAAAAAAAATAAAAATAAAAAATAAAAATGTTTTTTTGAAGAGCATTGAGTATTGTCAGAAAATGCTCATAGTATTCAGAGACATGTGTTGTTCTGATTGATAGTGATCCATTAACATTTGATGAATATGAAATGAATGATGTAGTGTTAAATGAAAAGAGCAAGGCACAAAAATGCATCCATAAATTAAATAAGATCCCAATTGTGGTAACTCTCATCTCTCATGGCTGAAAGGCAATCTCTCAAAATGTTAACAGTGGTTGTCTCTGTGAAGTGGAACACGATTTTTATTTTCCTTCTTATGCTTTTGGGGCTTTTCTGTACTTGATCTTCCATTACTTTTATAAATAGACAAAAACCTACCCAATGCTCTTTGAAAAGATTCTTTCCCACAAAGGGAACTCACTGGTGCAAATATTTTTCGAAAATCTATCAATCTGACTGAAGCACATGTCATCTTTTCTTGCACTTCTTCACGGTAACCTGCTGCTGAACACTGAGGGAGTTCAGTGGAATGGTGATGCACTGGAAAGACCAGCTTCAGCCTGCAGTTAGCTTGCAATGAGATATAACCTAAAAATGCACGTTTTTAAGTTATGCTTTATGTAGCCTCAGGTATTCACTTACCTTTATCTCTTCACTACTAGCCGTCCCCTGAAAAAACCGGGTCAAAGACAGGGAGAATCAATTCCCCAGGTTATGTCTGGTACAGATCTGTCAGGAAATATTCACCAAGGATGTCCTGATGAGGAGAGGAGAGCAGCTGTGTATCAGATGCAGATAACTCCTCAGCCTTTTGTCCAATTCATGGTGAGCATTTCTTTGCTCTGAGTCAAAAAGACAACCAGGGAGGGTAAGCCTATGGAGTGAGAGCTCAGGAAGAAGTAGTGAAAGTGAGGGTCATAGGTGAGGAGGAATCAGGAGAGCTCGCATGCACAGAGATGTGCCTTCATTACCGTCCCCCACATGGGGGACATTTGTCCAGCGAGACTTCCATTCTGCTTTTCTGTCCCCTGGAGAGCTGCATGATTGATGCTATCCTCACTGTGGGGGTGCCGTGGCCGGAGGGGACAGGGCTGGGGACTGAGGCAAAGACGATGGTGAGCCCCGCAGGGAGCCCTCCCACTCCTACCCCACTCTGCAGGGTAGCTGGGTTGTAGCTGCACGCGACACATGAGAATTAAAGGGAATGTGAGCGTGAGGCATGCAGGACTGGACAGCAGGGACACCTGGGGCAGCGCGAAGGCGGGGAGTGATACCTCTTCCAGTTTGCAATAAAAACAGCCTCCAATAAAACTGCATTGCAAAGCATGGGAAAGAAACAGAATGCAAAGACTAACAGTCAGAGAGAAAAGCCTGAAGAACTGATGATGGAAAAAGACAGAACTGACTTGTAGAGAAGGGAGATGGTATCTCCTCAAGTGAAAAGGAAATACAGATGTTGATGATATTGGGACTCTGAAAGGAAACTCAGATTACCCAGAGTTAACTGAAACACTTCTTAATTCTCCAACAGCTGGTACAGAAAAAGGTGGTAAAAAGAAAATCTTTATCAGGCAGTGAATCTGACGCCAGGGAATCAAAGAAAAAGAGACGCTGCTGTCAAATCAAGAGGCTGTGTCAGGGGTATGATCCTGAACGAATAACTAGTGCACAGACAGCAGCGGAGAATTCATGCTTCTCATGAAGCAGGCGGGAAGATTCAGATGAGGCAGACTTGGTGCTGGTAGAAGCAGCAAAGATGAAGTGTACTCAGATTGTAACTGCCACTTATGCACAGACTAACTTGACATTCTTGTCCAGATAATGAAGCTCAATAATGGTCTACGTTGTCACACATATAATTTCATAAATACATAAACTGATATATATAAATGGTGGGTCTTGGTTTTTGGTTTATTAGTGTGAAGAAATAACTAGATTCTAAAGAAGATAGAGTCTCATATGTTCATTTGGAAGTTGTATTAGAGGTGCTGGTTTTTGTTTTTTATTTATTTTTTGAGTCTATAGTTCTGGTCACTTTGAACACATAAATAAAGCTTTCTTAGTTGCTTCCTTTATCAGGAAAAAACCATTTGATAACATGATACATTATTTCCTCTGCATTAGGGAACATATTTTCTAAATGTTGGAGGAAATCTCCATAGTCATTACTCAATCTGATTTTGTGTTTAACTCATACATGCCTAAGGACCATTTTGGGTTGTTTTTTTGTTGTTGTTGTTTATTTGGGTTTTTTGTGTGTGTGTATATACATAAAACACATGTAAATGATTTTCACTTCCTTGTTTTAATTTTTTTAAAAAACATTTGTCAAAAAAATGCCAATTCATAACCATGAATAAGCCCATGTTTCTGGGATGCTCTAACTCTGAGCAGCCTAAGAAATAAATCAATTCAAGTAAAATGGAAACTTTCCTAAAACCTTATCCTTTCAAATTAGGTAGCTGATTCTGTAATTTTTTGGAAAATTTAAATATAATGCAAATAAATTAAATTGGACAACAAAAGCAGTTGTATTTGAATCCATATCTATAACTACATATAAAAGGAAGTTTATTTGCAAAACTCCTGACAGGAAAAATTTCATCACTAACAAGAATCTTCCCACCCAGATGAGAAAACTAGAAAAATCCTAATGTGTTTTAATTAGCCAAGCAAGACTTAGTTAAATGGACATTTACAGGTTTCTTCTAGTGAACCTCTTCTTTCCTAGAGTTGAAATCCCTGCACTGTGTCAATTAAGAGGTCAATGGTTCAGGATGAGGAACACATGTACACCCGTGGCGGATTCATGTCAATGTATGGCAAAACCAATACAATATTGTAAAGCAATTAGCCTCCAATTAAAATAAATAAATTTATATTAAAAAAAAAGAGGTCAATGTCTAGGACTTTGCTCATGAAAACCTAATTGTGTGGCTAGAGATGTCAATTTAGGACCTGCTAGAATAAATGGGTGAATAAGCTTTTGTAATCTAAACTACTGATCTACATGTTTTTCTTTACCTCAACTGATTCTTCACATATAGGTTCAATCTTTTCAGTATCTGGGTTATTGGTTCAGTAGAAGTGTGAAAAAGCAATAACATCGTAGTAATCAGAATGTTACCCAGTTAATTATGGCTCCTCTTAGTGTAGAGATTATAAAATTATAGAACAAATTTCCTGTATCATCTCCTACACACAAATCAGTTCAGTTCAGTTGCTCAGTAATGTCCGACTCTTTGTGACCCCATGCACTGCAGCATGCCAGGCTTTCCTATCCATCACCAACTCCTGGAGCTTGCTCAAGCTCATGTCCAAACTCATGGTGGTGCCATCCAACCATCTCATCTTCTGTCGTCCCCTTCTCCTCCTGCCTTCAATCTTTCCCAGCATCAGGGTCTTTTCCAATGAGTCAGTTCTTCGCATCAGGTGACCAAAGTATTGGAGATTCAGCTTCAGCATCAGTTCCTCCAATGAATATTCAGGACTTATTTCCTTTAGGATCTGGTTGGATCTCCTTGGAGTCCAAGGGGCTCTCAAGAGTGTTCTCCAGCACCACAGTTCAAAAGTATCAATTCTTCAGTGCTCAGCTTTCTTTATAGTCCAACTCTCACATCCATACATGACCACTGGAAAAACCACAGCTTTTACTAGATGGACCTTTGTTGGCAAAATAATGTCTCTGCTTTTTAATAAACTGTCTAGGTTGGTCATAGCTTTTCATCCAAAGAACAAGCATCATTTAACTTCATGGCTGCAGTCACCATCTGCAGTGATTTGGGAGCCACCCAAAATAAAGTCTCTTACTGTTTCCACTGTTTCCCCATCTATTTGCCATGAAGTGATGGGACCAGATGCCATGATCTTAGTTTTCTGAATGTTGAGTTTTAATCCAACTTTTTCACTCTCTTCTTTCACTTTCATCAAGAGACTCTTTAGTTCTTCTTCGCTTTCTGCCATAAGGGTGGTGTCATCTGCATATCTGAGGTTATTGATATTTTTCCCAGCAGTCGTGATTCCAGCTTGTGCTTCATCCAGTCCAGCATTTCTCATGATGTACTCTGCATATAAGTTAAATAGGCAGAGTGACAATATACAGCCTTGACATACTCCTTTCCCGATTTGGAACCAGTCTATGATTCCATGTCCAGTTCTAACTATTGCTTCTTGACCTGCATATAGATTTCTCAGGATGCAGGTCAGGTGGTCTGGTATTCCCAACTCTTGAAGAATTTTCCAGTTTGCTGTGATCCACACGGTCAAAGGCTTTGGCATAATCAATAAGGCAGAAGTAGATGTTTTTCTGATATTCTCTTGCTTTTTCGATGAGTTTTAGATGTTTAGATGTTTTTCTGATATTCTCTTGCCACCGGATGTTGGCAATTTGATCTCTGGTTCCTCTAACTGTTCTAAATCCAGTTTGAACATCTGGAAATTCACAGCTCACATACTGTTGAAGCCTGGCTTGGAGAATTTTGAGCATTACTTTGCTAGTGTGTGAGATGAGTACAATTGTGTGGTAGTTTGAGTATTCTTTGGCATTGCCTTTCTTTAGGACTGAAATGTAAACTGACTTTTTGAGTCCTGTGGCTACTGCTGAGTTTTCCAAATTTGCTGGCATATTGAGTACAGCACTTTCACAGCATCGTCTTTTAGGATTTGAAATAGACCAGCTGGAATTCCATCTAGCCTTGTTTATAGTGATGCTTCCTAAGACCCACTTGACTTCACACTCCAGGATGTCTGGCTCTAGGTGAGTGATCACACCATCGTGGTTACCTGGCTCATAAAGATCTTTTTTGTACAGTTCTTCTGTGTATTCTTGCCACCTTTTCTTATTATTTTCTGCTTCTGTTAGGTCCATACCATTTCTGTCCTTTATTGTGCCCATCTTTGCATGAATTGTTCCCTTGGTATCTCTAATTTTCTTGAAGAGATCTCTAGTCTTTCCCAGTCTATTGTTTTTCTCTATTTCTTTGCACTGATCACTGAGGAAGGCTTTCTTATCTCTCCTTGCTATTCTTTGGAACTCTGCATTCTAATGGGAATATCTTTCCTTTTCTCCTTTGCTTTAGCTTCTCTTCTTTTCTCAGCTATGTGTAAGGCCTCCTCAGACAACCATTTTGCCTTTTTGCATTTCTTTTTCTTGGGTATGGTCTTGATCACTGCCTCCTTTACAATGTCACGAACCTCTGTCCATAGTTCTTCAGGCACTCATCTATCAGATTTAACCCCTTGAATCTATTTGTCATTTCTACTGTATAATCATAAGGGATTTGATTTAGGTCATACCTAAATGGTCTAGTGGTTTTCCCTACTTTCTTCAATTTCGGTCTGAATTTGGCAATAAGGAGTTCATGATCTGAGCCACAGTCAGCTCCCGGTCTTGTTTTTGCTGACTGTATAGAGCTTCTTATCTTTGACTGCAAAGAATATAATGAATCTGATTTCGGTATTGACCACCTGGTGATGTCCATGTGTAGAGTCTTCACTTGTGTTGTTGGAAGAGGGTGTTTGCTATGATCAGGTGTTATGCTACATACAAATACGTAAGGACAAATTCCAAAATGTAATGGAGAAGAATATTAGATTTAGTTATAGGAACCAGGAATATATACTTTTATAAAGATTATTAATTAAAAATATAGGGAATATATTTTAGAAACATTATGCCCATGCACTGAAAATTATTCAAGAGTTGTATTTTTTTGCACCAAATTTGAATTATATTGTGATTTACTTTATATGAATTCTAGCCATTGAAATACATGTGTAGCATAATCTCATTTTTGCTTTAATTTGCATTTGATAATGGCTAATGATAGTGACCATCTTTTATGTGATTATTTAACTTCTGTTTACCCACTTTGGTAAAATATCTATTTTATAATAATAAATGCTGGAGAGGGTGTGGAGAAAAGGGAACCCTCTTACACTGTTGGTGGGAATGTAAACTAGTACAGCCACTATGGAGAACAGTGTGGAGATTCCTTAAAAAACTGGAAATAGAGCTGCCATATGACCCAGCAATCCCTCTTCTGGGCATACACACTGAGGAAACCAGATCGGAAAGAGACACGTACACCCCAATGTTCATCGCAGCACTGTTTATAATAGCCATGGAAGCAACCTAGATGCCCATCAGCAGACAAATGGATAAGGAAGCTGTGGTACATACACACCATGGAATATTACTCAGCCATTAAAAAGAATTCATTTGAATCAGTTCTAGTGAGATGGATGAAACTGGAGCCCATTATACAGAGTGAGGTAAGCCAGAAAGATAAAGACCATTACAGTATACTAACACATACATATGGAATTTAGAAAGATGGTAATGATAACCCTATATGCAAAACAGAAAAAGAGACACAGATGTACAGAACAGACTTTTGGACTCTGTGGGAGAAGGTGAGGGTGGGATGTTTCGAGAGAACAGCATCGAAACATGTATGTTATCTAGGGTGAAACAGATCACCAGCCTAGGTTGGATGCATGAGACAAGTGCTCGGGTCTGGTGCACTGGGAAGACCCAGAGGGATCGGTAGAGAGGGAGGTGGGAGGGGGGATCGGGATGGGGAACACATGTAAATCCATGGCTGATTCATGTCAATGTATGACAAAAACCACTACAATATTGTAAAGTAATTAGCTGCCAACTAATAAAAATAAATGAAAACAAAAAGTTTTGCGCATTTGAAAAATAAAAAGAATGTATCCAACTGTATATTGTTTACCGTCTATAAAAACTGATGAACAATCAACAGCTTTATATTAAAAAAATAAAATGGAAATGCAAATTTCTACTTTTGCAAATCATCAGTAGCTATAACATTTTAGCTAATTTCTGCCTTTGTTAATTATTTAAAGAGTTATATTTCATAACACTTGAAAATGTGTTTCTTCAAATGTCCCTGGAACACACTGTCATCCTTTTCCTCTGTAAATAATCTCACCCTTTAATTTATCAGACTGAAAATTTACCTTCAGGTACTTAAGTATTCCATCCTCCCTGGCCCAGATTTCCTTAGAATTTTGAGGAAGACCTCTGGTCACTCTATCATAGCTTTTCAGTCTTCTGGAGTTTGCCTTCAGCTCTGCACATCCTCAAATGATGATCTGGCTTTAGAGGCTACCATCACTGGGTAGAGACTGTGGGAATCCAGCTCTTGTTGTCTGTTTAAGGCCAAGGATGGCAAGTGGAGCAGGGAGTAATGATATCCTCTAGGAACAAAGTTCTAGACACAACAGGCAAGAATTGTATATGCTGTTTTCCTTAGAGACACTGTCATACATGTAGATTAGTTCTAGAATGTGATGATGACAGAGTTTAACCACTTATTTGTGGTTAAATAAGCTTTAGTTGCATACTTAGGCATTGAAATTCTTTGAAAGTTGGTATACGTGTATGGTGGTGGTGCAATATGTGTTGGGTGGTGTTGTTATTTAATCGCTAAGTTGTGTCCAACTCTTTATGACCCCATGGACTGTAGCCCACCAGGCTCCTGTGTCAAGGGATTTCCCAGGCAAGAATTCTGGCATGGGTTGCCATTTCCTTCTCCAATACATATGTCTAGATATATTATAATCTATTATCCTATATGTATTATGTATTTCTTTATATAAGTTTTAAACCATTTATTTAACCTGAACCTTGATTAAGTAGAATATACTTCCCAATTAACCTTGATAACAGAAGTTACCACATTTAAGCTTGACAGAATGAAATGATGTAGGAGTTCTATGCTCATAGACTTAAAAAAAAAATTAAAAAAAACTATCTCATTTTGTAAACTGTCCCTAGCATTTAATTGAACAACAGCTGACCCTCTACCAGACTATTACAGAATCATTCAATTTTGTATTTAAGTCTTTTCATTATTTTAAAAATTGTTATTTTACTCCAGTGAATTCTACATATTTGTGAATAATTAGTGAAATTCTGAATATGCTGTTGATTAAAATGTGTGTTTAAGACACTCTCAGAATTTAACTAATGATTGTGGTATATTCCAGCACTTAAAGATATCATAATTACTTTGAGGAGGAAAATGTTTTAAAGTCTACAATAAAAGCATTTAGAAACTCTGGAATGAAGGGATCTCTATACTGTTCTCCCTAGTGGCTGTATCAATTTACATATCCACCAACAGTGAAGGAAGGCTCCCTTCTCTCCACACCCTCTCCAGCATGAATTGCTTGTAGACATTTTGGTGATGGCCATTCTGACTGCTGTGAGGTGATGCCTCACTGTAGTTTTGACTTGCATTTCTCTGTGGCTTAGCTGATCAAGAATCCACCTGCAAGGCAGGAGACCTGGGTTCAATCCCTGGGTTGGGAAGATCCCCTGGAGAAGAGAAAGGCTATCTAATCTAGTATTCTGGCCTAGAGAATTCCATGGACTATGCAGTCCATGGGGTCAAAAAGAGTCAGACATGACTAAGTGACTTTCATTTTCACTAATTATTGATGTTGAGCATCTTTTCATGTGTCTACTGGCCATCAATGTGTCTTCTCTGGAGAAATGTCTATTTCGGTTTTCTGTCCACTTTCTGACTGGGTTGTTTTTGTTGTTCTTGACTTGTATGAGCTGTTTGTGTATTTTGGAAATTAAGCCCCTGTCAGTCACATCATTTGCAAATACTTTCTCCCAGTCTGCTGGCTGTCTTTTCATTTTGTTTATGGTTTCCTTTGCTGTGCAAAATCTTGTAAGTTTTATTAGGTCCAATTTGTTTATTTTTGTTTTTATTTCTACTGCTTTGGGAGACCAACCTTAAGAAAACAGCGCTGCAATTTATGTCAGGAAATGTTTTGCCTATGTTCTCTTCTAGGAGGTTTACAGTGTTCTGTCTTATATTTAAGTCTTAAAGCAATTTTGAGTTTATTTTTGTGTATGGTGTGAGGAAATGTTTTAATCTCATTGATTTACACGAGGCTGTCCAGTCTTCCCACCATCACTTGCTGAAGAGATGATCTTTCCTCCAATGTATATTCATTCTTGCCTTCTTTGTCTAAGATTAATTTCCCAGTGGGTATGTGAGTTTATTTCTGGGCTCTCTATTGTGTTCCACAGATACATACACCTCTTTTTGTGCCAATATCCTGCTGTTTTGATTACTATAGCTTTGTAGTATTGCCTGAAGTCTGGGAGAGCTTCCAGCTTTGTTGTTTTTCCTCAGGATTGCTTTGGCAATTATGGGTCTTTTATGATATAATACAAACTTTAGCATTATTTGTTCTAGTTCTATGGAAAATGTCATAAATTATTTGATAGGAATCCCATTAAACCTGTAGATTGTTTGGGGGTAGTATGGGCATTTTAACAATATTAATTCTTTCAATCCAAGAGCATGGGCTATCTTGCCATGTCTTTAAATCATATTCAGTTTCCTTTATCAACGTCTTACTGTTTTCAGCATACAAGTTTTTCACCCCCACGGTCAGGTTTACTAAGTTTTTTTAATGTGAATTTAAAGTGGATTTTTAAAAAACTTTTCCTTTTTGATATTTCATTGTTAGTGTGAATATATGCAACTGACTTTTGTATGTTAATGTTGAATACTGATACCTAGCTGAATTCGTTTCAGTTCTAGCAGTTTGTGTGGGGAGTCTCTGTGCTTTCTCTATGTATTATCACGTCACCGCCATGTAATGACAATTTTACCTCTTCTTTCAATTTGGAAACCTCTCATTTATTTTTCTTGTCTAATGGCCATGCTGTGCTGTGCCTAGTCGCTCAGTCGTGTCTGACTCTGTGACCCCATGGACTGCAGTCCACCAGGCTCCTCTGTCCATGGGGATTGTCCAGGCAAGAATACTGGAGTGGGTTGCCATGCCCTCCTCCAGAGGATCTTCCCAATCCAGGAAGTGAACACAGGTCTCCCACATTCTTTACCATCTGAACCACCAGGGAAGCCCATGAAAACTGGAGTGGGTAGCCTATCCCTTCTCCAGGAGACCTTTCCAGCTCAGGAATCAAACTGGGGTCTCCTGCATTGCAGGTGGATTCTTTACCAGCTGGGCTAGCAGGGAAGCCCAACTGCCATGGCCAGGACTTCCAATACTATGTTGAGTAGAAGTGGTGAGAGTGGGTACCCTTGTCTTATTCCAGGTTTTAGCAGGAAGGCTTTCAACTTTTTACCACTGAGTATTATGTTGCTGTGGGTTTGTCACAAATAACCTTTATTATGTTGAGATATGTTCCCTCTATACCCACTTTGACAAGAGCTTTTTTTTTTTTTTTAATCACAAATGGATGTTGACCTTTTCAATGACAGAATCAAAGAGGAAATTTAAAAAATACCTTGAGATAAATGGCAATGAAAATACAACTATACAAAACTGCAGTAAAAGCAGTCGTAAGAGGGAAGTTCACAGTGATACAGACCTTTCTCAAAAAACAAGAAAAATCCCAACTAAACAACCTAAAGGAGTTAGAAAAACAAATAAAACCTGAAGTTATCAAAAGGAGGAAAAGAAAAACAAATAAAACCTAAAGTCATCAGAAGGAAGGAAATAATAAACATTAGTGAGGAAGTAAAAAAAATAGAGATTAAAAAAATAGGGAAAAAAAACACAATCAAACCAACCTGTGCTTTTGAAAGGGTAAACAAAAACCAACAAACCTCTGGCCAGGCTCACCGAGAAAAGAAGCAGGACCCAAATAACCAAAATTAGAAACGAAAGAGAAGAAATAACAGCCAATGCTTCAGAAATATAAAAAAAAACGTTAAGAGAATACTATGAACAATTGTATACCATGAAACTGAACATCCTGGAAGATATACACAAGTTTCTAGAAGCATACAATCCATCAAAATGAATCAAGAAGATACAGACCTATGAACAGACCGACAAGTAGCAGTGAAGTAGAATCTGTAATAAAATAACCCCCTGCAAACAAAAGTCTAGGACTGGATGGCTTCACTAGGAAATTCTACCAAACATACAAAGAACTTATACCAATCCTTCTCAAACTCTTCCAAAAGACTGAAGAGGAAGGAAGACTCCTAAGGTCACTCTGTGAAGTCACCATCACTGTGATACCAAAATCAGACAGACACAACCAAAATAGGAAGTTATAGGTCAATATCTTTAATGAATACAGATGCAGAAATTCTCAACAGACTATTAGCAAACTGAATCCAATAATACATAAAAAAGATGATCATATACCATGGTCAAGTTGGATTCATCCCAGGGTCACAAAGATGGTTCAACACACAAATCAAGGAGCTACACCACATCAACAAAAGAAACGACAAAAACCACATGATCAATCTCAACAGATGCAGAAAAAGCATTTGTTAAAACTCACTGTTCTTTTTAAACCTAGTTTTAACCCAGTGAGAAGTTGACTGTTGCACAGGCTTTTGAGTTCTGAGGATTATAGATATGTGATATTTATACTCTCTTACACACACAGAGAAAAAAAGTCATTTTGAAACAGAAAACTGCTTCATTCCATAAGCATGCCATTAATGCATGACTCAAGATGTCATAGTTTGGATGAGATAATCAAATTCCTTAGATGAATCAAGTGAAAGCAGCTGCTTCATTTAGGAACGATTTAGAGATATGTAAATTGAAGATAGTAGATTGCAAGGGAGAAAAAAAGAGATAAGTGAAAAGATACCATTAAAAATACAAAATGATTAAAGAGTCATTATGACTACTGGGCCAATTGAAAAAATTTATGCTCATTCATCTTGCAAGGAATACCTCCAAATGAAAATGCAACTCTAGTTCTACTAGTACATATTTGATATTGACAGATGTACATGCCATCATTTTGAGATTATGAACTTGAAACCCTTGGGAGTCGTCATAGAACGAATGAACTAATAGTCTTTGAAAACCCCAGTCCAAGAAAGTTTGTTCTCAATAATAACAATTCATGTTTATAAGGTGTCTTTCATTCAACTCTTAAGACACTGTGTACAGATGCATTTAAATATGCACGGTCATATATCACTGTCTTCATACATCACAGGCCAAATGTTTCAATTCCTTGGACATAAAGCAAGTCTTTATTTCATATATGAAAATACAATCTCTACCCCCGCCACACAAATTCTCTATAAATAGCACCTTCTCATTTATGCTCCTATATTGCTTGTGTTGAAGGATTGTTAATGCAATCTTTTCTTAAAGAAATGTTTAAAAAATTCTTTAAAAACAAAACACCTGTGTTTTCTGGCAGGACAACAATGTATCAGCCAAAATAGCTTTATTTAATGACTGACTGTGGTTAGCTAGCGCCCCATAATTCATTTCATAATTGGAAAAAAATGTAACATTTGCTGACATCATCTGAGTGCTGATCTGGACCCACTGAACAGGGAGTTTTCCAACAAAAACGATTTAACTTTCCACTTCACAATTCAGGAAGAATTTAGGATTAGGGCATTCATGGAGTCTAGAAATGGTTTTCATTTTCGGCATTTTAGCTCAAAGTTTGAACAGGATGGAAAACTGGACATAGTTTAACTTCCAAGGCAAAATTTCACCTGTACAATCTTACTTCCTCCGATGCATGTTGATACCAGACTGAGAAAAAACATATTAAGCTCTGAAGAGAAAATAGCCTTAGAAGTGAAAAATTAAATGGAAGTTCTAATTAGTAAGGTCAGACAAAGTTACTGTAAGTTCTATTTTGAGTTTCTTCAACAAATATGTACTCACCTGATTCTTGATTACTTAGCTCTCCAGTCTATTTGAATGTTTGCAGTACAAAAATATCAACATATATGGATTACTTCAACAATTATTCTAAAGTAATACACTACCAGTTGCAGTGGCATTATTTGATAATGACAGATAATAGATATATACTTTACTGTAAATATGGGTAAAGAACATCTACCCTAACCTTTCTTAACAAAGCTCATCTTTGTATCAGACAAGAGACTGAGAAGCTTATTTTTAAAGCTGCCACCTTCCATATTTTTATCTCTTCTCATTTAAACACCCTTATGAATACCCCTAATTCTCGAGGCTGGAGTTAATTCCAAAATCATAACCTAGGTTTAAACCCATCTGTCTGCTGACCCTATGCTGGCATCTGAACAGTTGAAATGACAAAAACAAAACACACAACTGCGTGTCTTGCTCCCTCTTTAAGTTCCACAGCACCAAATCTCAGATGGGCACACAACATGTCCAGAATACTACTAAGATTGAATAACATCCTCACCATCTTACTTTCCTACCTTAGTCTGCTCAGCCTGTCATAACAGGATACGAGGCTGTGTGGCTTAAGCAACAGAAATCACTCTTACCATTCCAAAGGTAGAGAAGTCCAGTATCAGTGCTGGCCAATTCCAGTTTCTCGTGAGGGCCCTCTTCCTGGATGCAGATGGCTGTATTTTCACAGTACAGAGATATATTCATTCTTTCTTTTTCTCAAGATCCCTGCTCCTTTCCTCTCTTCTTCCTTCCTTCCCTCTTTTTATAATGCCACACTCCTATCAGGTTAGAGCTCCCCCTTTATGGGTTCATTTAATCTCAACTCAGGTGGCGCTAGTGGTAAAGAACCCACTTGCCAATGCAGGAGACAAAAGAGACATGGGTTTGATCCCTGGGTCAGGAAGATTCCCCGGAGGAGGGTATGGCAACCCACTCCATTATTCTTGCCTGGAGAATTCCATGGACAAAGGAGTCTGGCAGACTACAGTCCACGGATTCGCAAATAGTCGGACACGTCTGAGTACACACACACACACACACACACACACACACTATATATATATATATATATTTTTTTTATATACTGCCTCCTAAAGACCCTATCTCTAGTAAAGACACATTGAGAGTTAGGGCTTCAACATATAAGCTTTAGGGAGATACAACTCAGTTCGTAGCAATTCTCAAATGATCATTTCACTCAGCTCTGAAATTCATTCAGCTTCTCCTGTACCCTTGCTACTTAACATATAGTGAAAGTGTGAAAGTTGCTCTGTCATGTCCGACTCTTTGCATCCCCAGGGACTATAGCCTGCCAGGCTCCTCTGTCCATGAAATTCTCCAGCAAGAATACTGGAGTGGGTAGCAGGCAAATGAATTCTTTACCGTCTGAGCCGCCAGGGAAGCCCAAGAAGACTGGAGTGGGAAGTCCAGCCCTTCTCCAGGGGATCTTCCCAACCCACGAATTGAACCTGGGTCTTCTTCATTGCAGGCAGATTCTTTATCAGCTGAGCCACCAGAGAAGCCCCACTACTTAACATATGCTTATCATAAATTTATTAGGAAAGGAGAAGCAACTAGACAGGAGCGCCTCTGAAAACTACCAGTCTACTTGCAACATTGCTCCTCCCCTCCTGCCTCCTTCTCTTTACTACAGATGACAGAGCTCGGCCCGGGTCAAAGGACAACCTGATCAGGTCACCCACTGTCTTCCAGATCTTTTCTAGGGACTTAATTTTCTACAATTATCTCTAATATCTCAGATCCGTATGTCCTGTGAATTGTTCATTTTTTCTGCCACTCCTCATAAAAATTCTCTTCAAAGAGTTACCCAGAGTTGCTGCTCTTACTTTTTCAATTCACATTCTCTCCTAACCTACCTCAATTGGACACCTGTCCCTTCAACTTCACGGACTCTGCCATTCCTCTCTTGCTTGCCCTCTTAGCAGTATTCAAGAAAGTTGACCATCCTTTCCTTCTTTTAAAAAAAATTAATTTTTTTATTGTGATAAGAACACAACATGAAATATACTCTCAGATTTTCAAGTGTATATTATATACAATATAGTATAATCTATAAGCAAAATTTTGTAGAGCAGATCCCTAGGACTTATTAACTTTCCATCTTGAAACAGTTACTTTTCTTGGAATCCATGACACCATACTCTCCTGGTTTCTATTTCACTGGCCTCTGCTTCGTAAGTCTTCTACATGGGCTCTGCCTTCTCCTCTATCTGAATGCTAAAGGTATGAGCACTTCAGGGCTCTGCCTTGCTCTCTCTTCTTTTCTCTATGTATGCAGTTTTCCCAATTAACCTCATTCAGTACCATGACGTTAAATACAATCTGTATGCTGATGACTTCCAAATCTCTATGTTCAGCTCTGACCTCTTTTAAGCTCCAGACTAAACATTCAGGTTCCTATTTGACATCTCCACACTGATTTTAAATAGGTTGCTGCTGCTGCTAAGTCACTTCAGTCGTGTCCGACTCTGTGCGACCCCATAGACAGAAGTCCACCAGGCTCCTCCGTCCCTGGGATTCTCCAGGCAAGAACACTGGAGTGGGTTGCCTTTTCCTTCTCCAATGCATGCAAGTGAAAAGTGAAAGGGAAGTCACTTAGTCATGTCCGACTTAGCGACCTCATGGACTACAGCCTACCAGGCTCCTCCACCCATGGGATTTTCCAGGCAAGAGTACGGGAGTGGGGTGACATTGCCTTCTGCATTAAATAGGTTAGGTATTTCTAATTTAATGTGTCCAAGATAGAACTTTCCTTTGTCATTCCCAAGTCCAACCCTAATGGGTCTTTTTCTCAGTACATAACATCATCTTGGATTCAACATTGATTCCTCTCCTTTCCTCATTCATCCTCACATCTAAACCCTTAGTAAGGCTTGCTGACTTAACCTCCAAAAGTATTCTGAAAACTTCTACTTTTCTCTGTTTCTACTACTACCTTCTCCTCTGGACTATTTCCATAGTCTGCTAAGTCTACCAGGGTTCCCTCCTGTTCCACACTCCCAGTACAAATGGAATCCCAATGGATGACTATATGGCAGACAAAGTGTTTTTTAAAAATAAAAATCAAATCATGACTCACTCTTCCTTGAAGTTCCTCTAATGACTCCTCATCAAGATCAGAGTAAAATCCAAAGCCTTGATCTAGAAAATTCTAGGGCTTATAGCATTTTCAATGTAGTCTATGAGGGAATTAAGGTCTGCAGAACAATTTCACCACTAATGATGATGTTAGGTATGGGTTTTTCATAGATGCCTTTCATCTGGTTGGGAAAGTTCTCTGCTATTCCTACCTTGAATGTTTTTATCCTGAAAGAGTGTTGCATTTTGCCAAATATTTTTTTTTTTTGTATCACTTGAAACAATCATGTGTTTTTGTCCTTTATTCTATTAATACAGTATATTACACTAAACTAACCTTAATTAACTGGGTTACATTCTACTTGATTATGGTTTATAATCTTTTTTATATGTTGCTGGATTTGCTTTGCTGGTATTTTGTTGAGGAATTTTTGTTTTCTCAATAAGCCCTTGTCTGGTTTGTGTAGTAGAGTAATACTGACTTCAGAATGAATTTGGAAATGTTTCCTCCTTTACTATTTTCTGTAAGAGATTGTGAGAGATTGATAATGATCTTATGTTTGGTAGAATTCCCAGTGAAGCTATTTGGGCATATGCTTTTCTTTGTGGAATTTTTTTGATGACTAGTTCAACCTCTTTACTCGTCCTAGGCTGATTCAGATTTTCTATTTCCCTTTGAGACAGTTCTGGTAGTTAGTACCCTTCCAGGCATTTGTCCATTTCAACTGGGTTATCTAATTTGTTGGCATGTGATAATTCATGATATTCTCTTATAATTCTTATTTCTATAAGATAAGAAACTTATTATTTCAAAATACTATTTATTTTAATAATTTGAGTCTTCTCTCTCTTATAGGTACTGAAGCTAAAGGTGTATCAGTTTTGGTGACATTTTCAAAGAACCAACTTTCACTGATTATTTACTAATTTTATGTTCTCTATTTCATTTTTTTCTATCTAATCATTCATTTTCCCTCCGCTTCTTTTTCCTCTAGTTTTAGCTTCTTTTTCTAGTTTCTTAAAGTGGAAGGTTAGGTTATTGATTTGAGACTTTTCTTCTTTTTTAATGGGCATTTGTTGATATAAATTTCTCTTGAAGCACTGCTTTAGCTGCATTTCATAAATTTTGGTATGTCCTGTATTCACTTTCATTCATCTCAAAGTATTTTTTAATTCTGTTCCTGGTTTAGCTTTTAACTTGTTGATCATTTAGTAGTGTGCTATTTAATTTACACATACTTGTGAACTCCCCAAATTTCCTTCTGTTTTGCATTTCTATTTGTGATCCATTGTGGTTGGAGGTCATATGTTGTTTTATTTCAGTCCTTCTGAATTTACTGTGGCTTGTTTTATGGCCTAACGTATGGTCTATTTTGAAAACTGTTCTATGTGTACTTGAGAAGAATGTATATTCTTTTGCTGTGTAGAATGTTCTATAGATGTCTATTAGGTCTATTTGGTTTATAGTGTTAAGTCTTCTATTTCCTTGTTGATTTTCTATCATTTTATTCATTATTTAAAGCGAAGTATTAAAGTCTTCAATTATTATTGCTGAATGGTGCATTTTAGTTCCCAATCAGGGACTGAACCTGGGCCCATGGCAGCGTAAACACCAAGTCCTAACTATTGGACTACCAAGGAATTCCCATTCATATGTTTTAAGCATAGTTATACTTGAAATATGCCATTTTAGGTAAAGATAATTAACCAGTTCATTTTTAAATGCAATTATTAAGTTTGAAAATTCTCTAAAAATCACCACATACCCTTATTCTTATGATGTATCTCTGATCACCAGTTTCCTACGCCTCATTTAATAAACTCTCAGAAAACAGTTATTACCAGGTAATATAGTTTACGTCATTTCCATCTGAATTTGTAAACTTTTAGTTATGTTTCCATTTAATTTCTTTTATTGCTGTCATTATGAGCTAAGTTTTTACAATTAAAAAAATCATCTGGGTCTAGGAATCTAAACAATGCCATCTAAATTAATTTTCTCTCTCCTTTCTCCATTTATTCCATCTTTGTGTTAGCGTCTTTCTTTTCAGGTTCAGTTCAGTTGCTCAGTTGTGTCCAACTCTTTGCAACCCCACGGATTGCAGCACGCCAGGCCTCCGTGTTCATCACCAACTCCCAGAGCTTACTCAAACTCATGTCCACTGAGTTGGTGATGCCATCCAACCATCTCATCCTCTGTTGTTCCCTTCTCCTCCCACCTTTAATCATTCCCAGGATCAGGGTCTTTTCAAATGAGTCAGTTCTTCACATCAGGTGGCCAAAGTACCGGAGTTTCAGCTTTAGCATCAGTGCTTCCAATGAATATTCAGGACTGATTTCCTTTAGGATGGACAGGTTGGATCTCCTTGCAATCCATGGGACTCTCAAGAGTCTTCCCCAACACCACAGTTCAAAACCATCAATTTTTTGGCACTCAGCTCTCTTTATAGTCCAACTCTCACAGCCATATGCGACCACAGGAAAAACCAAAGCTCTGACTAAAAGGACCTTTTTTGGCAAAGTAATGTCTCTGCTTTTTAATATGCTGTCTAGGTTGGTCATAGCTTTTCTTTCGAGGAACAATCGTCTTTAATTTCATGGCTGCAGTCACCATCTGCAGTGATTTGGGAGCCCCCAAAAATAAAGTCTCTCACTGTTTCCATCTATTTGCCATGAAATGATGGGACCAGATGCCATGATCTTAGTTTTCTGAATGTTGAGCTTTAAGCCAACTTTTTCACTCTCCTCTTTCACTTTCATCAAGAGGCTCTTTAGTTCTTCTTCACTTTCCACCATAGGGTGGTGTCATCTGCATATCTGAGGTTATTGATATTTCTCCCAGCAATCTTGATTCCAGCTTGTGCTTCCTCCAGCCCAGCGTCTCTCATGATGTGCTCTGCATATAAGTTAAATAGGCAGAGTGACAATATACAGCCTTGACGTACTCCTTTTCCTATTTGGAACCAGTCTGTTGTTCCACGTCCAGTTCTAACTGTTGCTTCTTGACCTCCATACAGATTTCTCAGGAGGCAGGCCAAGTGGTCTGGTATTCCCATCTCTTGAAGAATTTTCCATTTTGCTGTGATCCACATAGTCAAAGGCTTTGGCACAGTCAATAAAGCAGAAGTAGATGTTTTCTGGAACTCTCTCACTTTTTCAATGATCCAACGGATGTTGACAATTTGATCTCTGGTTCCTCTGCCTTTTCAAAATCCAGCTTGAACATCTGGAAGTTCACAGTTCACGTACTGTTGAAGCCTGGCTTGGAGATGGATAGAGCTTCCTAAACACAAAGGAAAGAGAGAGCTCCTCTTTCCAATGGTTTCACCATTTCAGGATTGAGTTTCACACTCAACCAGAGATACTGAATGTTTGATTACAACAACTGAACAGGCCTGGGATCTAGACTCCCTTTAGAATGTGGTGATGGAATGAGCACCAACCATCCACAGGGTCTGAAAGTTGGGGAGGAGGATTTTATCAAAAGAAAATTAAGGTACTCTTATCAGAAGAAGGAAGAGAGTCCACCAAACAAAAACAACAGAGGACCAATGTTCCCAATGTGTCAGATCATAGGAATCACTGAAATGAGTGTTAAAAAACAGAGATCCTTGGACCCCTTCTCATTCTTATTGAATCAGAATCACTTAGAGGAGTTGTTTAGTAATTGGTGTTCTTAATAGGATTAACGACTGTTCCATGTTAGTCACTGCTTCTGCTAAAATCTAAAGAAGTATTTGCAATATTCTCATTTTCCACCCATCTTACGATATACTTCTTAGGCTATACATCCAAGCTAAAGAGAAGTGAAGAATCATTGACCACATTTAAGTTGTGTAGATATGTACTTGCAGTTGGTATGGGAAATGATCTGAAATAGATACTGATACTTTTCTAAAACATCTAGTATTATTTACCCCTTTTTTTGACTAGTGCAGTATAAAACTAATGACATATTTTATTTTAAAAAGAAATGAAAAATGAAAACAAAACAGAAAACTCTTCTAATTCAACATTGTTTTTCTCCTCAAAGGCAAAAATGTATAAATAGCCACTTATAACCGTTTAATAGCTGCATTCTAGATTTGTTAAAAGAGGAGACCATCTTTTTCATGTCTTGAATTAATCCACACTCCTCATTTCTAAACTCATATAGGTTTTGTCATTGGAAGAGAAGAGGTCCTCAGCAGATTAGAAAGTCACTGTGAGCACCAGTAAATTACTTTCTGCTTATATTCAGCTGTGTTGACTGATACAAGTGTGTGATATGTGAAGTTACTCTGAGAATGGAGGTATCCTAACTCCTTTGCATTTTCATGAAGGTGTATTGGCTTCTTCTATGTATCTTGTGGACCTAAGTTTTAACACCAATATGTACCAATGCTAAAGGAATTTAAGCTATAACTCATACTTAAATATAATTAGCCACTATGAAATTCATGTGTTTTGAAATGTTCAATAAAAACAATTTTTTATTGTTCAGTTGCTAAGTCATATCTGACTCTTTGTGACCCCATGGACTGCAGTACACCAAGCTTCCCTGTCCTTCACTATCTCCCAGAGTTTGCTTAAACTCATGTCCATTGAGTCAGTGACGCCATCCAAACCATCTCATCCTCTGTTTGTCCCCTTCTACTTCTGCCCTCAATCTTTCCCAGTATCAGGGTCTTTTCCAATTAGTTGGCTCTTTGCATCAGGTGGCCAAAGTATCGGAGCTTCAGCATCAGTCCTTCCAATGAATGTTCAGGGTTGATTTCCTTTAGGATTGACTGGTTTGATCTCCCTGCTGTCCACAGGACTCTCAGGAGTCTTCTCCAGCACCACATTTCAAAAGCATCAATTCTTTGGTGCTCAGCCTTCTTTATGGTCCAACTCTCACATCCATATATGACTAATGGAAAAACCATAGCTATGACTATACAAACCCTTGTTGGCAAAGTGATGCCTCTGCTTTTTAATATGCTGTCTAGGTTTGTCATAGTTTTTATTCCAAGGAGCCAGTTATCTTTCTTGTGTCTGCAGTCACCATCTGCAGTGATTTTGGAGTCCAAGAAAATAAAATCTGTTTACATTTTTTCCCATCTATTTGCCATCAAGTGATGGAACTGGATGCCATGATCTTAGTTTTTGAATGCTGGGTTTTAAGCCAGCTTTTCAGCAAAAAATGAACTAAAAATACCATTTATTGAGTATTCTCTATGTACCTACTTTTTTGTTAAGCACATTACATGGGTAATCTCATTAAATATTTATAACAATCCTATGAAGTATTTTCTGTTATTATTCCATTTTGTGATAAGGAAATGGAAATGCCAAGTAAACAACCTGAATCCGCAAAGCTGTGAAACGGCTGAGACAGTTTAGCACAGTCTGTCTCCATCTATATACACCTACCACTTATTGACTAACGGATGCAATGCCAGTAGGGATGTGTGCAGTGGTCATGTATTCAGCTGACAGAGAGGACAAGATCAGCAAGTTCCTCTTATGCACAACTGAATCAATGACCTTGACTTCATTAACTTCGTATTGCATGCAGCTAAATGAGCTTAGTGCAGACTTGGGTGTTTCAGAACACTCAGCAGCAATTAAAGCCTTGCATCTGGGTTGAGGGATCCTAGACAGAGAAAGAGCAGGCTTCAGGAGACCTTGCTGTCTGTTGGTGTAGACTGGACAGATTAGATTCACAGAATAAAGACAAATGAACATGCAAGTAGGAACTCACACCTTTCAAGTTCAGTGAAAGCAAGAACTGAACTCATTTATTTACAGCCATCACTAAGAAGTCCTCATTTTTTCAACCCATGTCTCCAAGGAAAATTTTTCTTTTCATAAAAAGTCATCTCTGTATTATCTCTTTAAAAATGAGGTAGACTGTTCAAAAACTTAATTTTTTTCATTAGCCTCTCAGAAATTTAGAAGTTGCTCTGTGATCTTCAAAACTGGTTTGAATTAGGTACACACTTATGAATCCATCAAGTTGGAGAAAGAGCTAAACTTTCCAACACTAGTTTATCAGTTTAACCGTCTTCTTTTATAAAAGAGGTATCAACAGACGAAAAGGGGAAAGTCTGCCTTAACAATCCTAAGCAAAGAGGCTCTCGGTTTGTTTTTTCTTTAATTACTATCAGTTCTTGAGAAATGAAGGTATCTGTTGCAATAAGCAGCAGTTGCGGCATGCTCTGTGAAGACAGGGGAAACCTCCTGCAGGACTGTGTGAATGGAATTCAGTATACATTGCAGCCTAAAAATACTTAAGAGCATTCCATTCTTCTCAGGAGATGTTTCTTTCTCTCTTATTCAGCTGTACTCAGATCCCTGTGGGGAGCAAGCGAGTCTGTGGACTCAATGAAACATAAATGCAGTGGAGATTTTCAGAGAGGCTTCTTTCTGTCCTTTAGGGTCTTCATTTGTTTACAACGCTTGATAGATCAGTTTAGTCCAGAATTCACCAATACAGGGGAGATACTGACTTGCCCTTTTGTGTAAACACAGAAAGCTGCAAATCAAAACCCCTGCCAGTGACCCCAAGCTCTACCAACTATGGGACTGAGACAAGAAATTGTGAGAGTCAGTAATGGCACTGAAACCATACGTTATTGACTCAGAGTGACTGGAAATTAAAGCACCAACCCCAGAGGAAATTTTGCAAAGAAAGCAGGGAATGCTTGGGTGCTCTGTAGTCTCAAGCCCTTATTCTTGCCTTGACTGGATCATTATTAGCAAAGACAGGTAGAAAAACTGCAAGATACTTCTGTAAGCTCTCCTTCCTTTAAAAGAAAAAAAAAAAAGTTGTCATTGACTAAGGTTCCATGTGAAAAGCTGAGATGGGGCTTGGATGGTTTGTATTAAATTTTGCCTCTACCTCTGAGCTTATGTTACTTTAAGAAATGCGTACCACCACTGGATGTTTCTATTTTGAAAATCTACCCAAAAATGAGGTAATCATATCTTCTACCTTCTTAATCTTCCAAGATAGGTATCGATCAGGTTGTGGACAATGTGTTTAATTCTGAGCAAAGGTGGCTCTGATGAAATTCAGGAGAATCCTTTTTTCTCTTATTGCTGTAGGTTTTTTTTTTCGCTTTGTTAAGACTCAATATAGTTCTTTTGCACCCAACAGACAATAGTCACACAGTTCAGTTTTGTTCCTGGTATCTTCTTCTCTCCAAAATATTACCAGTGATTTCACCAGTAGGAAAGCAGAGCATGGAAGATTATATTTGTCAGTTAAACTGCACTCCCTCTGCTTGTTGGATGACTGGTATTTCTCTTCCCGTGACTTCTCCTAGGATCTCAGATTTAATTAATAATTAGCTTGTTTATTTTCAGTAAAGTTGGAAATTATATATTTTGGGGGGAGAATAATCAGTTTAGGATGAACTTGTGATAGGCAAGTTTCATAAAACTAGTTTTTATCAAGGTGGTGTTATCTAGGATTAGCAAATCTAACTCCAATTTTCTGATGGTACATACAAAAAAAGGCATAAGAAATAAATACTTGGAATCACGTACCAACTATTGTCTTTAAAACACAGTGCAGATGACTGATAAAAGCAACTTGAACTGTTGAATATGTTTAAATTCACGGGTTCAAACTAATAATAAAAAAAAAACCCACGTCACCTTCAAATGATGATAAAGAATCAATTTATTATTTTGAAAACTGCTAAATAAAAGGAAAGAATCAAGCAATTATCTTGTCTTTTCAGCTGCATTATACTACTATATAATCTAAAGTAGATGAAAGAAATATATCTTGATGTAAGTGTTCCAGCTAATGAATATAAAACAAATGGCAGAGTATTACCATTTTACAGTCCCTAACCAATGAACCTATTAAGTCATCAAGCATCCAAGGTTACTAACATCACCTAAAGAGCTATATCTTGTGCCTCCTAATGAAAAAACACGCCACCACCTATGAACTTGACAAACCCAAGTCTGACCAAGCCTCTGGCCCCAGCTGCCAATTTGCCAGAAACAGAGAGGACAGGAGAAGTGTTAAACTCCATGCAACCTGCACGATCCAGACTATGGGAATCTTTCCAGGTCAAACGCCCTGGGTTCTTCAACAGATCAACTGCAAAGAAAAGAAACAGAGGGGAAATCTCTAGAATAAAGATGACTTTAAAAATAATGTTTTCAAATTAGGGAAGTCTTCGTCAAGAGTGTCTAAGTTGCCTCCCAGGGGTGGTAAAAACAAGGAAGAAAGAGAAAGAGTGATTACAACGCTTGTCAGGTTGGTGTGTGTTTCTGGGATGACGGAAGGTGTTAAATTTGGATGGGACACACAGAAGTGCTTCACGGATGTTACCAACGTTCTATTTCTTGACCTGGGTGGTGGCTACGGGGTGCTCCCCTTGTAATCATTCGTTAAGCTATGATTTCGTGTGGTTTTGGGTTTCTATGTTTTACTTTTCCACGACGAGTCTGTGAAACAGGCATTCAGAACGAGCAAGGTGCCTGTGGCTGCCTCCGTGAACTCCCTACTTTCCTCTCCCTCTCCTCCTCCTCTGTCTCTCTCATCATCATAGTCATTCTTCTCAGCTCTCAGCCCTCAGGCACTGCTTGGACTGAAGTTTTTGGTACCTCCCTCATGTGGTTCTTCTAGATCCAAGGTGAAACTCTAGTCTGCTTGTTGGTTGTGGTAACTGCCTGTGCCCACTCTTATGTCACAGCCAAGTGGGACAGCTGGGAAGAGAAAAGAGAGTCCAAGAGTCTACTTGCTTTTTGTTGGCTTTCAAGCTCTGCTGCTAAACTGAATTTCATCAGAGCTCATGTCTTATTAAGGATTTCCCACCACATATTTTTTTTTTTTTTTTTTTTTTTTTTTAGATATATATATTTTTTTTTTAATATTATTTTATTAGTTGGAGGCCAATCACTTTACAACATTTCAGTGGGTTTTGTCATACATTGACATGAATCAGCCATATAGTTACATGTATTCCCCATCCCGATCCCCCCTCCCACCTCCCTCCCCACCCGACTCCTCAGGGTCCTCCCAGTGCACCAGGCCCGAGCACCTGACTCATGTATCCCACCTGGGCTGGTGGTCCGTTTCACCATAGATAATATACATGCTGTTCTTTCAAAACATCCCACCCTCACGTTCTCCCCCAGAGTTCAAAAGTCTGTTCTGTATTTCTGTGTCTCTTTTTCTGTTTTGCATATAGGGTTATCGCCACCATCTATCTAAATTCCGTATATATGTGTTAGTATACTGTAATGTTCTTTATCTTTCTGACTTACTTCACTCTGTATAATGGGCTCCAGTTTCATCCATCTCATTAGAACTGATTCAAATGAATTCTTTTTAACGGCTGAGTAATATTCCATGGTGTATATGTACCACAGCTTCCTTATCCATTCATCTGCTGATGGGCATCTAGGTTGCTTCCATGTCCTGGCTATTATAAACAGTGCTGCGATGAACATTGGGGTGCACGTGTCTCTTTCAGATCTGGATTCCTCAGTGTGTATGCCCAGAAGTGGTATTGCTGGGTCATATGGCAGTTCTATTTCCAGTTTTTTAAGAAATCTCCACACTGTTTTCCATAGTGGCTGTACTAGTTTGCATTCCCACCAACAGTGTAAGAGGGTTCCCTTTTCTCCACACCCTCTCCAGCATTTATTGCTTGTAGACTTTTGGATAGCAGCCATCCTGACTGGCGTGTAATGGTACCTCATTGTGGTTTTGATTTGCATTTCTCTGATGATGAGTGATGTTGAGCATCTTTTCATGTGTTTGTTAGCCATCTGTATGTCTTCTTTGGAGAAATGTCTGTTTAGTTCTTTGGCCCATTTTTTGATTGGGTCGTTTATTTTTCTGGAATTGAGCTTCAGGAGTTGCTTGTATATTTTTGAGATTAATCCTTTGTCTGTTTCCTCATTTGTTATTATTTTCTCCCAATCTGAGGGCTGTCTTTTCACCTTACTTATAGTTTCCTTTGTTGTGCAAAAGCTTTTAATTTTCATTAAGTCCCATTTGTTTATTTTTGCTTTTATTTCCAATATTCTGGGAGGTGGGTCATAGAAGATCTTGCTGTGATTTATGTCGGAGAGTGTTTTGCCTATGTTCTCCTCTAGGAGTTTTATAGTTTCTGGTCTTACATTTAGATCTTTAATCCATTTTGAGTTTATTTTTGTGTATGGTGTTAGGAAGTGTTCTAGTTTCATTCTTTTACAAGTGGTTAACCAGTTTTCCCAGCACCACTTGTTAAAGAGATTGTCTTTTTTCCATTGTATATCCTTGCCTCCTTTGTCAGAGATAAGCTGTCCATAAGTTCGTGGATTTATCTCTGGGCTTTCTATTCTGTTCCATTGATCTATATTTCTGTCTTTGTGCCAGTACCATACTGTCTTGATGACTGTGGCTTTGTAGTAGAGTCTGAAGTCAGGCAGGTTGATTCCTCCAGTTCCATTCTTCTTTCTCAAGATTACTTTGGCTATTCGAGGTTTTTTGTATTTCCATACAAATTGTGAAATTATTTGTTCTAATTCTGTGAAAAATACCGTTGGTAGCTTGATAGGGATTGCATTGAATCTATAGATTGCTTTGGGTAGAATAGCCATTTTGACAATATTGATTCTTCCAATCCATGAACACGGTATGTTTCTCCAACTGTTTGTGTCCTCTTTGATTTCTTTCATCAGTGTTTTATAGTTTTCTATGTATAGGTCTTTTGTTTCTTTAGGTAGATATACTCCTAAGTATTTTATTCTTTTTGTTGCAATGGTGAATGGTATTGTTTCCTTAATTTCTCTTTCTGTTTTTTCATTGTTAGTGTATAGGAATGCAAGGGATTTCTGTGTGTTAATTTTATATCCTGCAACTTTACTATATTCATTAATTAGCTCTAGTAATTTTCTGGTAGAGTCTTTAGGGTTTTCTATGTAGAGGATCATGTCATCTGCAAACAGCGAGAGTTTCACTTCTTCTTTTCCTATCTGGATTCCTTTTATGTCTTTTTCTGCTCTGATTGCTGTGGCCAAAACTTCCAACACTATGTTGAATAGTAGTGGTGAGAGTGGGCATCCTTGTCTTGTTCCTGATTTCAGAGGAAATGCTTTCAATTTTTCACCATTGAGGGTGATGCTTGCTGTGGGTTTGTCATATATAGCTTTTATTATGTTGAGGTATGTTCCTTCTATTCCTGCTTTCTGGAGAGTTTTAATCATAAATGAGTGTTGAATTTTGTCAAAGGCTTTCTCTGCATCTATTGAGATAATCATATGTTTTTTATCTTTCAATTTGTTAATGTGGTGTATTACGTTGATCGATTTGCGGATATTAAAGAATCCTTGCATTCCTGGGATAAAGCCCACTTGGTCATGGTGTATGATTTTTTTAATATGTTGTTGGATTCTGTTTGCTAGAATTTTGTTAAGGATTTTTGCATCTATGTTCATCAGTGATATTGGCCTGTAGTTTTCTTTTTTTGTGGCATCTTTGTCTGGTTTTGGAATTAGGGTGATGGTGGCCTCATAGAATGAGTTTGGAAGTTTACCTTCTTCTGCAATTTTCTGGAAGAGTTTGAGTAAAATAGGTGTTAGCTCTTCTCTAAATTTTTGGTAGAATTCAGCTGTGAAGCCATCTGGTCCTGGGCTTTTGTTTGCTGGAAGATTTCTGATTACAGTTTCGATTTCCTTGCTTGTGATGGCTCTGTTAAGATCTTCTATTTCTTCCTGGTTCAGTTTTGGAAAGTTATACTTTTCTAAGAATTTGTCCATTTCATCCAAGTTGTCCATTTTATTGGCATAGAGCTGCTGGTAGTAGTCTCTTATGATCCTTTGTATTTCAGTGTTGTCTGTTGTGATCTCACCCTTTTCATTTCTTATTTTGTTAATTTGGTTCTTCTCTCTTTGTTTCTTAATGAGTCTTGCTAATGGTTTGTCAATTTTGTTTATTTTTTCAAAAAACCAGCTTTTAGCTTTGTTGATTTTTGCTATGGTCTCTTTAGTTTCTTTTGCATTTATTTCTGCCCTAATTTTTAAGATTTCTTTCCTTCTGCTAACCCTGGGGTTCTTCATTTCTTCCTTCTCTAATTGTTTTAGGTGTAGAGTTAGGTTATTTATTTGGCTTTTTTCTTGTTTCTTGATGTGTGCCTGTAATGCTATGAACCTTCCCCTTAGCACTGCTTTTACAGTGTCCCATAGGTTTTGGGTTGTTGTGTTTTCATTTTCATTTATTTCTATACATACTTTGATTTCTTTTTTGATTTCTTCTATGATTTGTTGGTTATTCAGAAGCGTGTTATTTAGCCTCCATATGTTGGAATTTTTAACAATTTTTTTCCTGTAATTGAGATCTAATCTTACTGCACTGTGGTCAGAAAAGATGACTGGAATGATTTCAATTTTTTTGAATTTTCCAAGACCAGATTTATGGCCCAGGATGTGATCTATTCTGGAGAAGGTTCCGTGTGCACTTGAGAAAAAGGTGAAGTTGATTGTTTTGGGGTGAAATGTCCTATAGATATCAATTAGGTCTAGCTGGTCCATTGTATCATTTAAGGTTTGTGTTTCCTTGTTGATTTTCTGTTTAGTTGATCTATCCATGGTTGTGAGTGGGGTATTAAAGTCTCCCACTATTATTGTGTTACTATTAATTTCCTCTTTCATACTCGTTAGTGTTTGCCGTACATATTGCGGTGCTCCTATGTTGGGTGCATATATATTTATAATTGTTATATCTTCTTCTTGGATTGATCCTTTGATCATTATGTAGTGACCTTCTTTGTCTCTTTTCACATCCTTTATTTGAAAGTCTATTTTATCTGATATGAGTATTGCGACTCCTGCTTTCTTTTGGTCTCCGTTTGCGTGAAATATTTTTTTCCAGCCCTTCACTTTGAGTCTGTATGTGTCCCTTGTTTTGAGGTGGGTCTCTTGTAGACAGCATATATAGGGGTCTTGTTTTTGTATCCATTCAGCCAATCTTTGTCTTTTGGTTGGGGCATTCAACCCATTTACATTTAAGGTAATTATTGATAGGTGTGGTCCCGTTGTCATTTACTTTGTTGTTTTGGGTTCACGTTTATACAACCTTTCTGCATTTCCTGTCTAGAGAAGATCCTTTAGCATTTGTTGAAGAGCTGGTTTGGTGGTGCTGAATTCTCTCAGCTTTTGCTTGTCTGTAAAGCTTTTGAATTCTCCTTCATATCTGAATGAGATCCTTGCTGGGTACAGTAATCTAGGTTGTAGGTTATTCTCTTTCATTACTTTCAGTATGTCCTGCCATTCCCTTCTGGCCTGGAGGGTTTCTATTGATAGATCAGCTGTTATCCTTATAGGAATCCCTTTGTGTGTTATTTGTTGTTTCTCCCTTGCTGCTTTTAGTATTTGTTCTTTGTGTTTGATCTTTGTTAATTTGATTAATATGTGTCTTGGGGTGTTTCGCCTTGGGTTTATCCTGTTTGGGACTCTCTGGGTTTCTTGGACTTGGGTGGCTATTTCCTTCCCCATTTTAGGGAAGTTTTCAGCTATTATCTCCTCGAGTATTTTCTCATGGCCTTTCTTTTTGTCTTCTTCTTCTGGAACTCCTATGATTCGAATGTTGGGGCGTTTCACATTGTCCCAGAGGTCCCTGAGGTTGTCCTCATTTCTTTTGATCCTTTTTTCTTTTTTCCTCTCTGCTTCATTTATTTCCACCATTTTATCTTCTACCTCACTTATTCTATCTTCTGTCTCCGTTATTCTACTCTTGGTTCCCTCCAGAGTGTTTTTGATCTCATTCATTGCATTATTCATTTTCAATTGACTCTTTTTTATTTCTTCTAGATCTTTATTAAACATTTCTTGCATCTTTTCAATCTTTGTCTCCAGGCTATTTATCTGTACCTCCATTTTGCTTTCAAGATTTTGGATCATTTTTATTATCATTATTCTAAATTCTTTTTCAGGTAGATTCCCTATCTCCTCCTCTTTTGTTTGACTTGGTGGGCCCTTTTCATGTTCCTTTACCTGTTGGGTATTTCTCTGCCTTTTCATCTTGTTTAGATTGCTGTGTCTGGAGTGGGCTTTCTGTATTCTGGAGGTCTGTGGTTCCTTTTTATTGTGGAGGTTTTACCCAGTGGGTGGGGTTAGACGATTGGCTTGTCAAGGTTTCCTGATTAGCGAAGCTTGCGTCAGTGTTCTGGTGTGCGGATCTTGATTTCTTCTCTTTGGATAGCAATGGAGTGCCCAGTAATGAGTTTTGAGATGGGTCTATGTGTTAGGTGTGACCTTGGGCAGTCTGTATGTTGACGTTCAGGGCAATGTTCCTGCGTTGCTGGAGAATTTGCGTGGTATGTCGTGCTCTAGAACTTATTGGCTCTTGGGTGGTGGTTGGTTTCGTTGCAGGTATGGAGGCTTTTGTAGGGTCACTTATTACTTAAAGATTCATGTAGTCAGGAGTTTTCTGGTGTTCTCAGGTTTTGGGCTTAAGTCTCCTGCTTCTGGATTTCAGTTTTATTCTTCCTATAGTCTCAGGACTTCTCCAACTATACAGCACTGATAATAAAACTTCTATGTTAATGGTGGAAAGTTTCTCCCCCGTTAGGGATACCCAGAGAGGTTCACCGAGTTACATGGAGAAGAGGAGAGGGAGGAGGGAGATAGAGATGGGCAGGAGGAGAAAGAGGGGGACTCAAGAGGAGAGAGACAGATTTACGAAGTTGTCTGATCCCAGAGTGTTCTCCGTAGCCCAGACACCCACAAAGATTCACAGAATTGGATTGGGAAGAGAAGGGGGAAGGAGGAAATAGAGGTGTTCTGAGGTAGAAAACAGAGTCAAGATTGGGAGAGAATAATCAACACACTCGTGAATAAAAATGGGAGCTGAATATTGGATTCTTAAATGTTCACAATTTATATCATATACTGAAAAACAAAAATTAAAAATCTAGAGTAGAGGTTAGACTCTTAAAAATACTATATTATAAACAAAAACCAAAACACACAAAAGAAATTTTAGAAATATATATGAAGTTTGGTATAAAAATAGGGCTTCTCTTCTTTTTTTTTTTTTTTTTCTTCCCTTTCTCTTTCTTCTGTAAGGTTATAGTGGATTGAAAATGAAAATTAAGGCGTAGTAAAAGGAGTGCTAGAGGGCTTTAAAAGAAATAAGAGAAAAAGAAAAAGAAAATAGAAGAGAAGAAAAAAGAAAAGAAAAAAAGAAGAAAAAAAAAAAAAAAAGAAAAAAGAATGAGAAAAAAAATTGTTTTGCGTAATTAAAAAAAATCGTAAAAATCTATGAAAATGAAAGTTAAGGAGTAATGGGGGAGTAATAAGGAATTTTTAAAGGAAAATAAAAGAGAACCAAGAAAAAAGAAAGAAAAAAAATTTTTTTTTTTTCCTTACTTAAAAAAAAAAAAAAAGAAAAGAAAAAAAGAAAAAAAAAAAAAAAAGAAAAAGAAAAAATATATCTAGGAGTTTCCCTGGAGCTGTTGCGGTCAGTGTGGGTTCGGCTCAGCTTCAGATAGCTCCTCGTTCCAGCTTACACTTCTCGATATCTACAGGCCCTTCCGGTGTAGTCAGTCCGTGGTTTCTTCAGGGATTTTAATCTGTTACACCGGTCCCTTTGTTTATTTGGGTTCTGTTGCCGGTCTCTCTTCCGCGCCTAATTTCCGCCCTGACACACGGGGCGGAGGTGGATTCTTATTCAGGTAGCTAGTTCCGTCGCGCTGCGGCGAGGGGCTGTGCGGGGAGGGACCGGCGCTCCCGGGAGAGGCTTGCGCTCTTTTCTCGATCTGCGCTGCTCAGGCTCCGGGCTGCTCCGTCTGAAGCGCGCGCCACGCTGCGCGCGGCTCCAGCCCTCGGGCGATTCACAAAAGCGCGGCACACAAAGCCGGGCCCGCGCTCCGTCCCCACGCCGCCCGAGCGGCCCAGGCAGCCAGGCGCTTGACGGGCGCTCTCTCCCCGGGTGCGGCGCGTCCTCTGCCCCGCGCGGTCCCAGTCTCAGTCCCCGCCGGCGCCAGTCGGGAGCGCGCGCCCTCTGCCCTCCGTGTCCCCAGCCGCAGTTCCCGCCCGCGCCGGTCAGGCGCCCGCGCCCTCCGTCTCGCCACGACCCTCCCGGCGGGCTTCGGCCGCCCAGAATCTCGGTCCCTTTGTTCTGCGAACGGCCGGCAGTGTGTTCGGGCCGGTTAATTTTCTGTCTCTTTTGCTGTCCCACAGTTCAAGTTGGCAACTCACAAAAGCTCCCTCTGATTGTCCTCAGGGTGCTCAGGCCCGGATCCAGCCCCAAGTAATGCCGCCCGCTCCTCTCCGTTCCGTCCCCACTTGCTGGTGGCGGATGCGGGCGTCTGGGGTACTTTTCTGCTGGGAGTTGCTTTTAGGCTCTTAATCTGTGGGTTTTATTTATTGTATCCCTCCCAGTCAGATTCAAACTCTTGAGATTCCAACACTTCCCCCAGGCCCGCCAGAGCGAGGGTTTCCCGGTGTCTGGGAACGTCCTCTATTAAGTCCCTTCCCGGGACGGATCTCCGTCCTTAGCTCTTTTGTTTCGCTTTTTATCTTTTATATTTTGTCCTACCTCCTTTCGAAGACAATGGGCTGCTTTTCTGGGCGCCTGATGACCTCAGCTAGCGATCAGAAGTTGTTTTGTGAAGTTTGCTCTGCGTTCAGTTATTTTTTTGATGAATTTCTAGGAGAGAAAGTGGTCTCTCCGTCCTACTCCTCCGCCATCTTGGCTCCTCCCCCTCCCCACCACATATTTTTATAAGTCTACATGATTTTCTATTTCTTTTCATCTGGTTTAATTTCAGTTATTTGTAAATTTAATAGACTTGCATGGCACATTCAAAAAGGATGAGTAAGTATTTTAGACAAATGTGTTTAAGAAACAACTAATTATTTCTGTGGAGTACCTTTCTAAAGGCCATAGGCCAGGTTACTTTTCTTTACAAGAGTTGTAAAAACAAAAGTAGCTATATATTTTAGCCCTAATCCTGCAAAGGACAGATGATCTCTACAGAGCAGGTATCATTATCTTTATTTTGTGTGTGTGCGTTAGTCGCTCAATCATGTCTGACTCTTTGCGGCCCCATGGACTGTAGCCCGCTAGGCCCCTCTCCATGGAATTCTCCAGGCAAGAATACTGGAGCGGGTTGTCATTTCCTCCTCCAGAGGATCTTCCAGACCCAGGAATCAAACTCGCATCTCATGCACTGCATGTGAATTCTTTACCATCTGAGTCGGCAGGGTAAGGCTGCATTATTTCCATGTTTACGAAAGTATGACTATTGCTGATACTGCTTTTTTTTTTTTTTTTTTTTTTTTTTTAAAGAACCAAATCTCTCTCTCTCACTCTCTTCTGCCCCCCCAAACCAAATTAAAATCTATGGTTTTCTTTTTGAGTTTCTTCAAGAGAAAAAGCTCTCTAATATATGGGAACAAGTCTTGGCTACTTTTATTTTTCATGCAACTAATGATGAATTTTTTAAAGTGTTAAACATGGCCCTGAGAACTATTTGTATGTTAACATTTGGACTTACTGAATTGTTTTCAAAGCAATCAAATTACATATCTTTCTTTTAAAAAAGGTGGCTACCATCTGAGAAACTCCACAGACATTGTAATGGTATGCATATCTAAATATCACTTAAAAAGCAAGAGTTCCAAGTCTCTGACATACCACACAAAAGTGAAGGTTACTTGACCAAGTGAGATGCTTCCATTAGTGGGCTACAATATACAAAATTCCATAATAATTAAAACACAAATTTCTAAACATCAGTCATTCTTCCACAGCCAGTGGTTCTTGACCTGGCTGTCCATTAGAATTAGCAGGAGGGACTGTAAATGAATGCTTTGACTGTGTATGAATGCTTTTGATAAACACTGATGTCCAATCCTTTCCTAGGGCTCTAGGTGTGGATCACAGGCATCAGTGTTTTTAAAAGCTCCCAGACAATCTCTACATGCAGCCAATGTTGAGAACCATTCTGTGCATGATAATTTCTAAATACACTGCAATTTCTGGGGACATGTGGAATTATTTATTCCTTGATCAGAAGGTCTGATTTAAATATGGGAGGCAGTCATCAAAGTGTGTTCACTGGCAATTTCTTTCTTTCATTTAGAAGGCACTGCTGTGTGGGGGAATCATGTGAAAGTTCCAAAACTATTCTGCCAGATATCTGTGGCAACTTTGCAGGCCGCAGATTTATTCACTCAGGGAAGAGTGAAACAAGTGTTTTTCTGGGGTCTGGGAGAGGTTTTTAAATAAGGGCATTTAGGGAAAGTGAGCCAGAAGAGCTGTCTCCCTTCTCTTCATTTCTATTTTCTCAAATGTGTCAGTGGTATCTGGGCTGATCAAGCTATAATGATGGTCACCTTAAGGACCCAGAGTGATGCTTCTTTGAATGAAGGGCAGTTTGGTAGAAGCACAAAGATCAAACCTTACATCAAAACCCTTATCTTCTTGTTCTGCAAAGCCACTCTCACCCACTGATAGCAACTTCCAGTTTCTCTTGGGCATTTAGCTATGTTGGTAGGCATTTTGCTATGTTTGCTCAGTTTATCTGAAACAAGGGTAGTGTGTGAGGAGGATTTGCTTTCCAGACACTGTGGCATTTTAGTGAAAAAAGGCCAGCCTGTGTGGCTCATTCAAATTTATCAAAAGCTGCCAGGCTTGGCTACATTGCAGATCTAGCAATCTACTTCAATGTAAACATTTTAATTACTATTTCTAACATTTGGCTTTCATTAAAAGTTAAAGAAAAACTTCAAATTTTTTTTCATAAAGTAAATAGTGGAAAACCCCTTTAAAGAGCCATTCCACCAATCCCTCTCTTCCTCTCCTTCGTTCTTTTTCCCTCCTCCCACTAGACACAGACACAAATACACAGTTTTGATTTAAAAAGAAAAATCTATAAACAAAAAGGAGCTTCCCAGGGTGCCAGTGGTTAAAAAACTGCCTGCCAATGCAAGAGACACAAAAGATAGGAGTTTGATCCCTGGGTTGGGAAGATCCCCTAGAGAAGAGAAAGGCTACCCACTTCAGGATTCTTGCCTGGAGAATCTCAAGGACAGAGGAGACTGGCAGGCTACAGTCCATGAGGTCACAAAGAGTCAGACATGACTGAAGCGACCTGGCACACACACATAAATAAAAGGAAAACCAAGAACATGAAGAAGAATGAGATATACGACTCACAAAAATTAACTCAAGATGAATTAAAACTTAAACAGAAGACCTGATACCATAAAACTCCTAGAAGAAAAGATAGGGAAGAAGCTCCATGACATTCATTTTGGCAATAATTCTTTTGCATATGACATCAAAAGCACAAACAAAAGCACAAATCAACATGTGGCATCAGCTCAAACTAAAAACCTTCTGCACAGCAAAAGAAGCAATCAAAATGAAAAGCAAACTATGAATGAGAAAAAATATTTGCAACCCGTATATCTGATAAGAGGTGAATATCCAAAATACAGAAAGAAATCATACAACTCAATTACAGGAAAAACCAAATAATCCAACTAAAAATGGGCAGAAGACTTGAATAGACATTTTTTAAAAGAAGACACCCAAATGGCCAACAGGTATATGAAAAGATGATCAACATCACTAACGTTTAAGGAAATGCAAATCAAAACTACAATGAAATATCAACTCACACCTGTTAGAATGGCTACCATCAAAAGACAAGAGATAGCTAGTTATACCAAGGGTGTGGAAAAAATGGAACCCCTGTCTGCTGTTGGTGGGAGTGAAAACTGGTTCAACCCCTTTGGAAAACTAATATGGAGGTTTCACAAAAATACTAAAATACCACTGCCATATGATCCAACTGACCCTCCTCTGGGTATACATCCAAAGGAAATGAGAACAAGACATTGAGTAGATACCTACACTCCCAAGTATACTGCAGCATTATTCACAATAGCCAAGATATGGAAGCAATCTAACTTTCTGCCAAGGGACAAACGGATAAAGAAGATGTGGTATATATACAACAAAATATTTGGCCTTGAGAGAAAAGGCTGAAAGAAGTCCTGCCATTACAGGCGGGTGACAGCCAGAGCTGGAAGGCAAGGGGCAAACTCGGCCCCAGAGACGGCATCCTCTACCAAACTGCGAGCAGGCCCCCAGTTGCTAACCAAGTCTTCCTGGGATCCTGGACGGTTGACATCTGCCAGGACGGCCGCAGTCAGAGATCAGCTCCCCAGAGGAGACACATGGCACACCTGAGACGGCGCTCCCGCTGCGGCTGGGACCGGGGAGGTGATAAGACGCACCACCCACCTGGGGAGAGTGAGGTGGCCAAGCACCTGGTCGCCTGAGCTGCTCCAACCTGGAAAGGGCACAAAACGCAGGCCCCACCGAGTCTGTGCCTTTGTGGAGTACCCGAGACCCTGAACCTGAGCGGCTGAGACCTGGGAGCCGCATGCAACCCAGGGCCTGGTTTAGACAGTTCCCCTGCAGAGCAACCTGGAGCCTGAGCAGTGTAGACCAGGAAAGCACACACGCTGTGAGTGGGGGCAAACCCAGTGTGGCCCAGACACTGCGAGCACGGCCCACACACACCAGTGAGATTTGTTTACAGTGTTCTTCCCTCCCCACAGCACAAATGAACAAGTCAGCCTAAATAAATGACCACTTTCACCCCCTTGTGTCAGGGCGGAAGGTAGACACTGAAGAGACTTGCAAACAGAGGAAGCCAAAATAAACAAAGAAGAGGGGACCACTTTGGAAGTGACAGGTGCAACAGATTAAAACCCTGTAGTTAGCATTGACTACATTGGAAGGGGCCTACAGACCTTGAGAAGAAGTATAAGCTGGAGCAAGGAACTATCTGAAACTGAACTGACCCCACACTGCCCTCAACAGCTCCACAGAAATTCCTAGATATATTTTACTGTTATCATTTTTTATTTTAAAAAGTTTTTTTTATTTTTAAGTTCTTTTACTCCTTTAATTTTCATCTTTAAAATCTACTATTACCTTGCAAAAAAAAAGACCCTATTTTTAAAGCACATTTCATATATATATTTTTAATAACTTTTACAACTTTGTTTTGTTTCTTTAATATTGTAATTTTGAGAGTGTAACCTCTACTCTAGATTTTTAATCTTTGCTTTTTGGTATTTGTTATCAATTTTGCACCTTTAAGAGTCCAATCTTCAGTACCCATTTTCACTTAGGAGTGTGATTACTGGCTTGATTGCTCTCTCTCCTTTTGACTCTCCTTTTTCTTCCCCAGGTCAGCTCTATCTCCTGCCTTCCCCTTCTCTTCTCTACTTAACCTTGTGAATCTCTTTGGGTGTTCCAGGCTGAGAACACTTAGGGAACTGATCACTGGCTATATTGGTCTCTCTCCTTTTGACTCCCCCTCTTCTCCTCCTGGTCACCTCTATCCCCTTCCTCCCTCTTCTCTTCTCTATGGAACTCCATGAACCTCTCTGAGTGTTCCAGACTGTGGAGAACAAATAGGGAATTGATTACTGGCTAGATTGCTCTCTCCCCTTTTGATTCCCCCTCTTCTCCTCCTGGTCACCTCTATCTCCCTCCTCCATGTAACTCTGTGAACCTCTCTGGGTGTCCCTTACTATGGAGAATCTTTTCATCATTAACCTAGATGTTTTATCACCAGTGCTGTATGAATGGAGAAGTCTTGAGGCTACTGTCAGAATAAGACTGAAAGCCAGAGGCAAGAGGCTTAAATCCAAAACTTGAGAACACCAGAAAACTCCTGACTCCAGGGAACATTAATCAACAAGAGCTCATCCAAAAGCCTCCATACCTACACTGAAAACAAGCTCCACCCTAGAGCCAACAAGTTTCAGAGCAAGATATACCAAGCTAATTCTCCAACAACGCAGGAACATAACTCTGAGCACAAAAGTCACACCAAACCCATAGACACCTCAAAACTCACTACTGGACACTTCACTGCACTCCAGAGAGAAGGGATCCAGCTCCACCCATCAGAACATGAACTGAAGATGCCCTAACCAGGAAACCTTGACAAGCCACTCGTCCAATGCCACCCACAGGGAGGAACCTCCACAATAAAGAGGAACCACAAACTTTCAGCATACAGAAAGGTCACCCCAAACACAGCAACCTAAACAAGATGAAAAGGAAGAGAAATACTCAGCAGGTAAAGGAACATGATAAAAGCCCACCAAACCAAAAGAGGAGGAGATAGGGAGTCTACCTGAAAAAGAATTCAGAATAATGATAGTAAAAATGATCCAAAATCTTGAAAAAAAAAAAAAAATGGAGTTACAGATAAATAGTCTGGAGACAAGGACTGAGAACATGCAAGAAAAGTTTAACAAGGACCTAAAAGAAATAAAAAAGAGTCAATCAATAATGAGTAATGCAGTAACTGAGATCAAAAGCACTTTGGAGGGAACCGTCAGTAGAATAACCGAGGCAGAAGATACGATAAGTGAGGTGGAAGATAGAATGGTGGAAATAAATGAAGCAGAGAAGAAAAAAGAAAAAGAATTAAAAGAAATGAGGACAACCTCAGAGACCTTTGGGATAATGGTAAACGCCCCAACATTTGATTCATAGGAGTCCCAGAAGAAGATGACAAAAAGAAAGGCCATGAAAAAATACTTGAGGAGATAATAGTTGAAAACTTCCCTAAAATGGGGAAGGAAGTAGCCACTCAAGTCCAAGGATAAACCCAAGGCAAAACACCCTAAGACACATATTAATCAAATTAACAGAGATCAAACACAAAGAACAAATATTAAAAGCAGGAAGGGAAAAACAACAAATAACTCACAAGGGAATTCCCATAAGGATAACAATATTAAAGGATCCCATAAGGATCTTTCCATTGAAACTCTTCAGGCCAGAAGGGCAGGACATACTTAAAGTAATGAAAGATAAAAACCTACAACCCAGATTACTGTACCCAGCAAGGATCTCATTCAAATATGACGGAGAAATCAAAAGCTTTACAGACAAGCAAAAGCTGAGAGAATTCAGCACCACCAAACCAGCTCTTCAACAAATGCTAAAGGATCTTCTCTAGACAGGAAATACAGAAAGGGTTTATAAACTCGAACCCCAAACAACAAAGTAAATGGCAATGGGATCATACTTACCAACAATTACCTTAAATGTAAATGGGTTGAATGCCCCAACCAAAAGACAAAGACTGGCTAAATGGATGCAAAAACAAAACCCCTATATATGCTGTCTGTAAGAGACTCACCTCAAACCTAGGGACACATACAGACTGAAAGTGAAGGGCTGGAAAAAGATATTTCACGCAAATGGAGACCAAAAGAAAGCAGGAGTCACAATACTCATATCAGATAAAATAGACTTTGAAATAAAGGCCATGAAAAGAGACAAAGAAGGACACTACATAATGATCAAAGGATCAATCCAAAAGAAGATATAAATATATATGCACCCAACATAGGAGCACCGCAATATGTAAGACAAATAGGAAAAGGAGTACGTCAAGGCTGTATATTGTCACCATGCTTATTTAACTTATATGCAGAGTACATCATGAGAAACGCTGGGCTAGAAGAAGCACAGCTGGAATCAAGATTACTGGAAGAAATATCAATAACCTCATATATGCAGATGACACCACCCTTATGGCAGAAAGTGAAGAGGAACTAAAAAGCCTCTTGATGAAAGTGAAAGAGGACAGTGAAAAAGTTAGCTTAAAGCTCAACATTCAGAAAACTAAGATCATGGCATCTGGTGCCATCACCTCATAGGAAATAGATGGGGAGACAGTTGGAAACAGTGTCAGACTTTATTTTTTTGGGCTCCAAAATCACTGCAGATGGTGACTGCAGCCATGAAATTAAAAGATGCTTGCTCCTTGGAAGGAAAGTTATGACCAAGCTAGATAGCATATTTAAAAGCAGAGACATTACTTTGCCAACAAAGTAATGTCTGGTCAAGGCTATGGTTTTTCCAGTGGTCATGTATGGATGTGAGAGTTGGATGGTGAAGAAATCTGAGCGCCAAAAAATTGATGCTTTTGAACTGTGGTGTTGGAGAAGACTCTTGAGAGTCTCTTGAACTGCAAGGAGATCCAACCAGTCCATCCTAAAGGAGATAAGTCCTGAGTATTCATTGGAAGGACTGATGCTGAAGCTCCAATACTTTGGCCACCTCATGCAAAGAGTTGACTCATTGGAAAAGACCCTGATGCTGGGATGGATTGGGGGCAGGAGAAGAAGGGGATGACAGAGGATGAGATGGCTGGATGGCATCACTGACTTGATGGACATGAGTTTGAGTAAACTTTGGGAGTTAGTGATGAACAGGGAGGCCTGGCGTGCTGCAATTCATGGGTGGGCAAAGAGTTGGACACGACTGAGCGACTGAATTGAACTCACTGACACCTAAAGCAACTAGAAAAAGAAGAAATGAAGCACCCCAGGGTTAGTAGAAGGAAAGAAATCATGAAAATTAGGGCAGAAATAAATGAAAAAGAAACAAAGCAGACAGTAGCCAAAATCAACAAAACTAAAAGCTGGTTCTTTGAGAAGATAAATAAAGTAGACAAATCATTAGCCAGACTCATCAAGAAAAAAAGGGAGAAGAATCAAATCAACAAAATTAGAAATGAAAGTGGAGAAATCACAACAGACAACACAGAAATACAAAGGATCATAAGAGACTACTACCAGCAGCTCTCTGCCAATAAAATGGACAACTTGGAAGAAATGGACACATTCTTAGAAAAGTATAACTTTCCAAAATGGAACCAGGAAGAAATAAAAACTCTTAATAGACCCATCACAAGCACGGAAATCGAAACTGTAATCAGAAATCCTCCAACAAACAAAGCCCAGGACCAGACGGCTTCACAGCTGAATTCTACCAAAAATTTAGAGAAGAGCTAACACCTATCCCACTCAAACTCTTCCAGAAAATTGCAGAGGAAGGTAAATTTCCAAACTCATTCTATGAGGCCACCATTACCCTAATACCAAAACCAGACAAAGATGCCACAAAAAAAGAAAACTACAGTCTAATGTCACTGATGAATATAGATGCAAAAATCCTTAACAAGATTCTAGCGAACAGAATCCAACATATTAAAAAGATCATATATCATGACCAAGTGGGCTTTATCCCAGGAATGCAAGGATTCTTCAATATTTGCAAATCAATCAATGTGATACACCACATTAACAAACTGAAAGATAAAAACCATGTGATTATCTCAATAGATGCAGAGAAAGCCTTTGACAAAATTCAACATCCATTTATGATAAAAACCCTCCAGAAAGCAGCCATAGAAGGAATGTACCTCAACGTAATAAAAGCCATATATGATAAACCCATAACAAACATTATCCTCAATGGTGAAAAATTGAAAGCATTTCCCCTAAAGTCAGAAACAAGACAAGGATGCCCACTCTCACCACTACTAATCAACATAGTTTTGGAAGTTCTAGTCACAGCAATCAGAGAAGAAAAAGAAACAAAAGGAATCCAGATGGGAAAAGAAGAAGTAAAGCTCTCAGTGTTTTCAGATGACATGATCCTCTACATAGAAAACCCTAAAGATTCCACCAGAAAATTACTAGAGCTAATCAATGAATATAGTAAAGTTGCAGATTATAAAATTAACACACAGAAATCCCTGGCATTGCTATACACTAACAATGAGAAAACAGAAAGAGAAATTAAGGAAACAATTCCATTCACCATTGCAATGAAAAGAATAAAATACTTAGAAATTAGTCTACTTAAAGAAACAAAAGACCTATATATAGAAAACTATAAAACACAGATAAAAGAAATCAAAGATAACACAAATAGACGGGGAAATATACCATGTTCATGGATCAGAAGAATCAACATACTGAAAATGAGTATACTACTCAAAGGAATCTATAGATTCAATGCAATCCCTATTAAACTACCAACAGTATTTTTCAGAGAACTAGAACAAATAATTTCACAATTTGTATGAAAATACAAAAAAACCTTGAAAAGCCAAAGCAATCTTGAGAAAGAAGAATGGAACTGGAGGAATCAACCTGCCTGACTTTAGGCTCTACTACAAAGCAACTAACAAGGAATTAATCTCAAAAATATACAAGCAACTCCTGCAGCTCAATTCCAGAAAAATAAACGACCCAATCGGAAAATGGGCGAAAGAACTAAACAGACATTTTTCCAAAGAAGACATACAGATGGCTAACAAACACATGAAAAGATGCTCAACATCACTCATTTTCAGAGAAATGCAAATCAAAACCACAATGAGATACCATCTCACTCCAGTTAGAATGGCTGCTAGCAAAATGTCTACAAACAATATATGCTGGAAAGGGTGCGGAGAAAAAGGAACCCTCTTACACTGTTGGTGGGAATGCAAACTAGTACAGCCACTATGGAGAACAGCGTGGAGATTCCTTTAAAAACTGGAAATAGAACTGCCATACAACTCAGCAATCCCACCCGACCCAGTGTGGTGGGCATACGCACTGAGGAAACCAGAATTGAAAGAGACACGTGTACCCCAATGTTCTTTACAGCACTGTTTACAATAGCCAGGACATGAAAGCAACCTAGATGTCCACGAGCAGACGAATGGAAAAGAAAGCTGTGGTACACATACACAATGGAATATTACTCAGCTATTAAAAAGAATGCATTTGAATCAGTTCTAATGAGGTGGATGAAACTGGAGCCTACTATACAGAGTTAAGTAAGTCAGAAAGAAAAACACCAATACAGTATACTAACGCATATGTGTGGAGTTTAGAAAGATGCTAACGATGACCCTGTATGTGAAACAGCAAAAGAGACACAGATGTATCAAATCAACAGGTTGTATGTACACTTTAACTTGCCCAAAGTTATATGTAAATTATATCTCAAAAATAAATGAAAAGTAAAGTAAGTATTAATAGAACAAACCCTAGCAATCCAATAACCCAAAGTGTTACCTGTTCAGTCATCTTTGACTCCTTGCCACCCCATGAACTAGAGCTGGGCTTCCCTGGTAGCTCATCTGGTAAAGAATAAGCCTGCAATGCAGGAGACCCCAGTTTGATTCCTGGGTTGGGAAGATCCCCTGGAGAAGGGAAAGGATACCCACTCCAGTATTCTTGAGCTTCCCTGGTGGCTCAGATGGTAAAGAATATGACTGCAATGTGAGAGACTCAGCTTCAATCTCTGGGTTGGGAAGATCCCTTGGAGGGGTACATGGCAATGCACTCCAGTCTTCTTGCTTGGAGAATCCCCATGGACAGACGAGCCCGGCAGGCTACAGTACACGGGGTCTCAGAGTCGGACATGACTGAGCAACTAAGCATACACAGCACACAGGACTATCGCTTGCCAGGCTTCTCTGTCTGTGGAAGTCTCCAGGCAAGAACACTGGAGAGGGTTGCATGCCCTTCTCCAAGGGCATATTCTTTACTATCTCAGCCACTAGGGAAGTCTCAAACCTGAAGGCAAAGGTTAGACTCCAAGAACATGAATAGAAAAGAGGAAATCTTGGACTGATTCTGAAATTCAGAAATGACAGTTTTGGTAAAGGACTTTTAAAAATATGATGCACAGTGAAGTTTTAAAATATCAAGGAGGTGCATTTTCCTGCCCACTTTCAAAAAAATCTATGGTAGGAACTTCCCTGGCAGTCCAGTCGTTAAGACTTCACCTTCCAATGCAAGGGGTATGGGTTTGATTCCTGCTGGGGGAGCTAAGATGGTAGGCCTAGCAGCCAAAAACTAGAACATAAACAACAGAAGCAATACTGTAACAAATTCAGTGAAGACTTTAAAAAACAATCAAACAAAACAAACAAACAAACAAACAAACAAAACCCCCAAAAAGATCTATGGTAGTTTACAAGGTGTACTATGGTATAAAACAGTACAGTTAACGTTAAAACAGAACCTGGGCTACCCAATGGAAATTGAGGAAAGGATATTACCAGGAATTTGGGATGAGTCGCTTACGTCATCTGGGAAATGGATTTGCCATTAATTTTCTTGGAAATCAAGGGATAAAAGAAACATATCTTTTTTTTTTTAATAGTTTCTTTCCTTCCCTTCTCTTGCTAAAAAAGAACATATAAAGCTGTCTTATAGATGAACTTATTATAGACTACACAATTAGTTGCTAATGTAAATGTTTTCAATGGTGAGCTTCTTGTTAGTTTTTAAGGTCATTATATCATCACAACAATCTCCACTTTTGTCTTTGGTTTTGAAGAAACATATATATATATATATTTAAGGAGATGATATTGTCAAAAAAATAACATTAAAATCTGTCATATATTTTGATGAGTTCTTCCTGTCAAGCTCCAAAGGTCACCATAAGGTTTGATTGGGTAGGATGTACATGAAAGTACTCCTCAACACTACTGGACAACACAAGCTACAACTTCACTTATCCACCTACACCAGGAGTGCTAGTTTCAGTTGATATGTGTTCCCTGTTGTGATATGCAATTCTATGTTACATGGCTAGGCTCAGTTGAAAGACTAACTTTATACTCTAGTAAGTAGCGTATAGTGTATAGTAGTATAGTGAAGAATGGAGGTCTTACTGGTTCTTCAAAAAGCAGAGAATGGGAGTGAAAAAGGCTAGAGAGACAGTTGAGGGGAGGTCACAGCAGGCTGTAGTAAAGACTATTACCTTGAGTAACATGGAAAGCCATTGGAGGGGTTGGGGTGGAGAAGTGACATCACCTTGATTACTGGGTTAAGAGCAGATTGTAGGAGACAAGGGCAGAGCAGGAAGATCAGGCTGAGTATTCAGTAGTTAAAAGGGATTATTTACCTTGGACCAGGCAGATAACGGTGGAGCTGGAGAGAGGTCACAGAATCATAGATATCTTTGAAAGTGTCTTTTAATTTCATGGCTGCAGTCACCATCTGCAGTGATTTTGAAGCCCCCCCAAATAAAGTCTGTCACTGTTTCCATAGTTTCCCCATCTATTTCCCATGAAGTGATGGGACTGGATGCCATGATCTTAGTTTTCTGAATGTTGAGTTTTAAGCCAACTTTTCCACTCTCCTCTTTCACTTTCATCAAGAGGCTGTTTAGTTCCTCTTCACTTTCTGCCATAAGGGTGGTGTCACCTGCATATCTGAGGTTATTGATATTTCTCCCAGCAATCTCGATTCCAGCTTGTGCTTCATCCAGCCCAGCGTTTCTCATGTTGTACTCGGCATATAAGTTAAATAAGCAGGGTGACAATATACAGCCTTGATGTATTCCTTTCCCGATTTGGAGCCAGTCCAGTTCTAACTGTTGCTTCCTGACCCCCCAGACAGATTTCTCAGGAGGCAGGTCAGGTGGTCTGGTATTCCCATCTCTTTCAGAATTTTCCACAATTTGTTGTGATCCATGTAGTCAAAGGCTTTGCTGTAGATCCACACAGTCAAAGGCTGTGGCATATTCTCCTTTAAAAGTTTCCAGTGTTTTAATTCTTTTTTAAAAAGCTACATTGGAGGGTAACCGCTTTACACTGTTGTGTTGGTTTCTGCCATACAGCAACATGAATCAACCCTAAGTAGACATACACCCATCCCTCTTGAACTTCCCTCCTGCCCCACCCCCATCACACCTTCTAGGCCATCAGAGAGCACCAACCTGAGCTGCCTGTGCTATACAACGACTTCCCATTAGCTATCTATTTTACACAGGGTAGTATATATTCTTCAATGCAACTCTCTCAATCGCTGTTTTAATTTAATCTTTAATACTTACTGTTACTTGCTATAAGTATCTATGCTCTAAGTATTTCCATATCAACTCTATTCTCAGTGTCTAGCTCAGAGAAGCACTTAATACATATCTGGCCACTGCATAAGCAGTATGATTTTATGTTATCTTTAAAATGGAATCTAAAGGTTTCTTTCTATTGTTAAGAATGATTTGTGAATGTTTTAAATCTTAAAGTTATATAATTTCTCATATTATACCAAAGGCATTGGGAAAATGCAATTCAGGAATTCAAGGATTCTATCATGTGAGGAAAACTAATGCCAGAGGCCAGAACTGAATCTTTCTTCTACCCTGGTCTGGACACCAGTCATGACCTAAAGCAGGACCAAGGTCCTGCTAATGTTTCAGATAGAAATGGCCCTCAAAATTCTGGCCAAGTTAGCCCAAGACTAACCAATGAATGCTCCAGGGGCTGGAACTATCACAGCAGATCTGGGGACAGATGCTGGCAGGTAATGGCTTTACAACTTCTGGACCCAGGTTCAATCAAAAGAACAGGTGATGTGACTACATCATTTGACTGACCATCCCAAGTAAGGTTTGGAATAGTTCTTCCCTTTTCTTCTGGAATGAAGGAGATTTAGGGTTTGGTTGGTTTTCTCAGATCTGTGGAACTGGTATCTTCTGAGAGAGACTGAGTACTGGGGGGAAGTGGTACTTTCTTAGATGCCTTTTTAGCATCTGGCATCTGACACCTCTGAAACCATGGCAGTCAGAAGGAATATGGAATTTAAAGGAAAATAGAAATGTTCTAACTTTACCACTTAGATCCTAGTTTTCTGTGTACCATTCCACTCAGAAGTGGTTTACTGAACACCTGCTCTAAGTTGGGGGCTGTGACTAACAAGTTTGTTACTGCTTTGTTAAGTAAAGTGTATTTTTAAAGTTTAGTGTATTTTTACATTTAGAAATTTAAAATTAGAAAATAATTCTTAATTATGGCTACTATCAAGACTTCAAAGCAGCCAACATCAACAATAGAACTTTGAATTTAACTTCAGATAAAATTTTCACAATGATGTAAAACTGTCTACTGAAACAGGATACTAAAAGATGAGCAATATACTGGAAGAAAAGTTTTACCCCTAAATATGACAAGCAAATGGGTCTTCCTTATAGCAAAATATTTTATGCACTGCTTCTAAAAAACACTGTAAAAACAGAAAAAGATAAAAGAATTAAATTATTCAAATAAGAAATATAAGTGACTGATAAAAAAGAAAAACTTGAATGTTACTAGTAATAAAAATGTTTGCAACTACAAATGATGTCAAAATACCATTTTTTCTGTTAACTTTTTATGAATTGGGTTTTGAAGACTGCATTAAAAGTTCTATGCGTCCATCCATCAGATGGGTTGAATGTAAATTAATCAAGTGGACGAGGGTAAGAGTCTGAGAGAAGGGCACTCTAGAGGTTTGAAGTTGTACTCTGTGTTCAGAGACGTGAAAAGTTCAGCACTGCTAGAGATGATTATGCAAGGGGGAGAAGAGTGAGGGGTGAGGCGAGATAAGTAGGAAGGTCAGGATTATGGAGGATACTGAGTAGGGAATGGTAAAGACCTTTGTATTCTGAGGATGATCAGGATCCAGTAAGGACTTTCTACAGGAAAAATTCCAATTGAATTCAGAGTTTTAGGAAAATCACTTTGACCCTGCAGGTAGAGTGCGGCTGAAGACAGGATGATCACTCAAGCAGGACAGGTGGCCGAGCGAGATGGGGAAGCCAAGAAAGAAAGGCTGGGAGGAGAGCAACAAGCACGTTCTGTGGCACCCTTCCTTGATGAGCTACAATTACACTCAAAGAAAAACACCACCAAGGACACACTTAGCTTCTTTTCCATTTTAGCATAGCTTCACCTTCAAAGCTAAGATGCCCCCTCTTTTGTTCTCACCAATGTAACTCTGGGGTCAGGGGTGGAGTGGCTGTTAGCCCAGAGCTGGGCGTAGCTTGTGGTCAGTAAATTTGTGGGCTGCTTTCTGCGCATCCTTACACTGGCTGGAGGGTTCTGATAATGCAAGGATTTGGGCCCAAGCTGTAAGGAACTCCTATCTCAAGGCTCCTGCCCACACCCTAGGGGGGTTTCCTGGAAGCCTGAGCTCTACTGTTATATGCTAATCAGCAACCAGGGAGACACCCAAGCTCTGAGAAGGAAAGAACCTGACAAGTCTTAGGAAAGATGGAGAGGGTCTTCAAATTCTCACCTGGAATTTATTTTTTGCCTTTCCAGGAACATAATATATCTGGTTACTACTCTTCTAATTCATGAGGGCAACAAGTGTCGTTAATAGTTAACCCTCCTCCAGCAACCTGGAGAAGGCAATGACACCCCACTCCAGTACTCTTGCCTGGAAAATCCCATGGACGGAGGAACTTGGTGGGCTGCAGTCCACGGGGTCAATGAGTCGGACATGACTGAGCAACTTCATTTTCACTTTTCACATTCATGCATTGGAGAAGGAAATGGCAACCCACTCCAGTGTTCTTGCCTGGAGAATCCCAGGGACGGCGGAGCCTGGTGGGCTGCTGTCTATGGGGTTGCACAGAGTCGGACACAACTGAAGCGACTTAGCAGCAGCAGCTGCCTCCACCAACACCTCCCCCTTTTTTTAAGAAAAAGAGGAGGGAATTTCACAACTTGACTAGGATATGTACAATTTCACTTTTAAATTATAAATTCATGTTATGATTTAGGGAAAACTGATATGACTTAATATTTTAATATTACAGAGAACAGTAGTTCTAATTATAATTAGGTTGGTGGATCTATAAGGGGAAATGATATAAATAAATTATTGAAATGCTTTATGTTGGGTTTTAGTTGAGCCACTTGGAGCTAGTAAAATAGCACAGTCATTTAGTAAAAACTTAGAGGTAAATGGGCTTCCCTGGCGGCTCAGCAGTAGAGAATCTACCTGCAATGCAGGAGACAGCTTCAATCCCTTGTCAGGAAGATCTCCTGGAGAAGGAAATGGCAACCCACTCTAGTATTCTTGCCTGGGAAATCTCACGGACAGAGGAGCATGGCAGGCTACACACATGAGGTCACAAGGAGTTGGATAAAACTTAGTAACTAAACAACAAAAGTCAGTTCTTTGCTGGGTGGTTGGGAATGAACAGCAAAACCCATAGATGTTGCTTCAGAGGTGAAGGTGTACAAAGCTCAAATTTTAAGGGAAAAGTATGTATTCTCTAGAATACATAGATTCTTTTCTAGATATAGAATCTGAAACCCAAAGCAATTAACTGACCTGGCAAAGACAAATAGCTAGTTAGTGCAGAGCTTGGAAAAAAAACTAACCTCCCTTGACTCAAAGTTCATTCCCCCCACCGCCCCCCACTATCCCATGTTATTCTATGATTAACTACGGAATTGGAGATTTCACTATGGTGTCACACACAGAGAAGGACCCCAGAATAGGACGAGTGGTAAGATTATACAAGAAAATAACATACAACAGAGGTGCAAAACAAAAGCAGTAAGTCCAAATAGTCTTTCCAGGTTGTAACAAACAACAGCCACGTCTTCAAGCATTGAGAGAGAAGGAAGAGGGGCTGCCATTGGCTAGAAGATGCTGTGGGCGCTCCTTTGGCATTTAATTCAGGAAACTGTGTAAGAATCGCACTTTCAGAAGAACCTTTCAGTGATATTTTTCACACAGACACACACAAATGCCAAAGGATGAAAAGGTCCAATTAAGGAGCTTATTCGATAGAAGACACATTGTAAAATAATTATATTGCCCTTCTAATTGCCAGGGAAGAGGGTGGAGACCTGTTAACAGTGTACAATAGACACGGCACTAAAAGGAATCCAGATAACAGCTAACAGAACTGGTTATAAAAAGATTAGAAGCACTTGGAGCTGACCAAACAGAAGGTGCAGATAACACACATCTGCAGGTTCGCAAGGCCTGAGTGGAGAACCGGTGAACCTTAGAACTGCAGCCGACACGGCGTGAAGTGGAAGCCTGAGTAAGAGTCTGACTCGCTCAGGTGTCAACTGTCTAAGATATTTTGGTAAAGCAATTTTCTAAACAAAGTTGGTTTGAACAACTGGTCCTCAATTTTGGACAGTCTTCTGAAACTGAGACACAAGATTTTTGTGATAAGTGTGAGAAAGAGCACTCCAGGGACCTATGTATGATTCATAAAGTTTAAGTATAGTGTTCTAACCCAAGCAGAAAATAAAAACCCAGATATCAAGCATGTCCTATAACCAGACACTCTGCCACAGTCTTAATTCTAAGACCCTACCATCTTAGGTGATTTTATCCCTATTGTACGGATCACAAAAGGGGCTGGCTAATTTGGAGAAGGCCGCTTCGACTGAGGGCAAGAGGAGAACGGGCAAGAGGATGAGATGGTTGGATGGCATCACTGAGTCAAGAGGCATGAGTCTGAGCAGACTCCAGGAGACAGTGAAGGACAGGGAAGCCTGGCATGCTGCAGTCCACGGGTTTGCAGACACAATACAGTGACTGAACAACATCGACACTAAGAAACCAGTGTCGAGGCAGGAATTACTTCTGACCGTGCCAGATGCCTGCCCATTTTTCATACCCCACAAAGTAGATCGATGGGAAGAGTGACAACTTCTCATTTTCTTCTCTATCAAGGCTGGATCTGAAGGAACTGAAGAAGATGCTTAGAGAAGGCAGGTCAGTTCATTCTATGTTGGTTAATGTATGCCTGACCCAGTAGGAAATGATATGCTACAAAATTTCCCAGGTAGTTTTCAGGGGAACTTAGAGAAAGGCTGTCTGACTGTAAGGCCCCAGACATTGTCTGGGTAACCATGGTTCCCCTACAAACTACAGAATAAAATTTAGCATCCAAAGTCTACACCCCAGCACTTACTTAAGCCCTTCACCAGTCTCCTTGTTGTTCAGTCACTCAGTCATGTCTGACTCTTTGCCACTCCATGGACTGCAGCACCCTAGGCTTCCATGTCCTTCACCATCTCCCAGTTTGCTCAAATTCATGTTCATTGAATCAGTGATGCCATCCAACCATCTCATCCTCTGTCACCCCCTTTTCCTCCTGCCCTCAATCTTTCCCAGCATCAGGCAATTTTGCTTAAACAATCAAACAATTTTCATTATGAACTATATCAAATATACAGAAAAGCATGCAAAACTGTACGGTTTAAAAAATGACAGACTATAAGAGTAGCTATTATATTCCAAGCACAGTGGTCAGTGCTTTCTTCCTGTTATCATATTTGATCTTCACTAAAACAAAAGGTATCCTTATTTTATATGAAAAAAAAAAAGCAGAATCCAAAGGTAGATGGGTACAGGAGAGTTTAAGCAACTTATTCAAAGCCATATAGTCATGAGTTAGTGAGAGAGAGGGATCTGGATTTCAGTCCCTCTGCTTAGAATTGTGCACTTCCTGTTTGGCAAAGAATGTCTTTGCTTCGGGCTGCTTGGGCACATCGTTGACTTCCTCCTATTCCATCACTGTCTTTATCAGTCTTAGCCTTGGTCACAGAGACTGTTCACAACAGCTGTCCTAATGATCTCAGGTGAGGAAAAATGGTCATGGGGAAGAAAATGGTCAGTCAAGATTTATGCAAACAATCTTCCATTGTCTATTTGTTTTAGGGTAAAAAGAAATTTTCATAGTTGGGAACCACCTACTATTGAGTTCCTGGTAAGGTGGACAGATAAAGTGCTAATGTAAGTATGTTCCAAATTTGTCATTCGACTAAAGAATTATGTTGTTTATCTGAAATTCAAATCTATTTGTGTGCCTGGTATTTTATTTGCTAAATCTGGTGATCATAGACTCTGAACAGAAAGGCTTCTCAGTAACTTTCATTCTTGGAATAAAAAAAAAAAAAAGAAAATAGCTAAAATGAACACAGAACCAGAAGCAAAGAGTCCATGGATCCCTCAATATACAGATCAAAACTCTCCTCTCTCTTAAAACTTCCTCAGGCCCTGCTCCAGGGAGTATCACAGTTGAAGGCAGATGCTTCAGGAAAAAGATTTTGGAGAACTGGAAGTTGGACTTCTAACTCTGTGTGAGCTTGAGCAATACCCTTAATCTCGCTGAATTTAGTTTTGTTATTTGTGAAATTAAAACACTGAAAAAGATAACTTCCAAGTTCTTTTCAGTTCTAAAAATATTCTCCTTCCATAAAGAAAGTGAAGGAAAATAAAAATTTGGTGAATATATATAGAGTGCCCAGTCCTGTAGAAGATACTTTAATACCTTTTTAAATTCTCAGAATAATTTAGAGAATCCAATTATATTAGCCTTGCATCTGTACCTGGCTGCTATTTTGTGGCAACCCTCATTTTCCTCTACTCCTACTGTGAAGGAAGACCAAGTACTTAGATGTCCTGTAGAAATGGGTTAAATTGCACAACATGTTAAACAGAAACGGATGGTTTACTGAAGGTTTGGTAGGGGGTTAGGTACCAGGACCCAAACAAGACCTCTCAGTTCTTAATTGTGAAGTTCCAGTTGGGCACCAGCTACCATCTTTCTGTTCAATTTCTAAGTTCCTTTCCTCCAGATCCTTACCAGTCATATTCTACCCAGTCTTCTTTTTCAGTATGAGTAGACTCAGAAATAAGGAAGGTAGAATTCAGGGCACACTTTCAAAGTGTGGTGAAGCTGTTTCAAACTGGCCAAGCATCACCAAGAACTACCTTTCAAACACTGAACATCTGATGGTAAAAAGCGTCTGCCTGACTTTCAAGAAAAGCTCTTTAACCTCCACTTAATAAGTAGTTAAAGGGGGGAAAACTACAAATTTAATCAAATAGAAAATGCACATGAAAACTCTGTATTCTGTAATGTGCCTCTGTGTTGGCTACAATCTTAGCTGCTGTTCCAGAGCTTAAGTTTATGAGCCATGAAATCAAATAGTAGCAGAAAGCCTTTTGAAACTGGTTTCTTTCAGCAGCACAATGTTCCTGAGACTCACCACACCTGTTGTGTGCATTGGTAGTTTGCTACTTTTTGTTACTGAGTCGTAGTCCATCCTATTCATGTACCACAATTTGTTTATCCATTCACCAGCTGTTGAACATTTAGGTTGTTTGCAGCTTTTGGTGACTATGAATAAAGACTTCACAAACATAAACATTTGTATATAGGTTTTTGTGTAGAAGTCAATCTTTATTTCTATTCCCAGAAATAGAATTGTTACATTATATTTGATGTTTAACTGCTAAACTCACTTAAGTGTGGTTGTGCCATTATATATTCCCTTGGCAAGGTACAAGAGTTTCAAGGGACTCCATATCCTGATCAACATTTGCAAGAATATTTTAAAATTTCAGCCACTCTGATGAGTGTGTAATTGTATCACATCAGGGTTCCAATTCGTATTTCCACAAGGATTAATGATATTGAGCATCTTTTCATGTGCTTATGCGCCATATATATCTTCTTTAGTGAACTATTTAAAATTGTTTGCCTGTTTAAAAAAAATCAGGTGGTTTGCTTTCCTATGAGTTTTGAGATTTCTTTTATATACCTTGGATACAAGATCTTTATCAGACATGTGACATGAAACCATTTTTTTTCCCGGTCTATGTCTTGCTTTTAATTTTCTTAACATTATCTTTGAAAGAGCTGGCATTTTTAACTTAATGAAGTCCAATTTACCAATTTTTTCTTTCATAGTTCATGATTTCTATGTCCTAAGAAATCTCTGCCTAACTCAAGGTAACAAAGATTTTCTCTTGTTCTTTAGTTTTTCTAAAAGTTTTATAGTTCTAGCACTTATGCTTAATTCTGTAAGCCATTTTGAATAAATTTTTTCATATGATGGCAAAGATCAAAGTTCATACTTTATGTCCATTTTTCCAGTGCCATTTATTGAAAAGGCTATTTTGCCCCACTGAATAACCTTGGCATCTTTGTCAAAAATTCATCAGCTATAAATGTGTAACTATTTCTGATTCTCTTTTAAGTTTATCCTTATCCAAGCACCACATTGCTTTAATTACTGCAGCTCTCTACTAAATCTTGAAATCAGGTGGTAGGAGACCTCCAACTTTCACTACATGATTTATAGATGCTCAAATTTGGAAATACTCAAGAGAAGATATTTCTTTTTCTCACGTAAGTACACTGGCCGCGTGTACGTATTTTGGAAGCTTCTCTGTTTCCTGTAATAGTTTACTTCAGTGGCTGTGAGTCTGAAGTATTTTAAGAGTTCATTATAAAGTCTAGCTTTCATATTCTCTTGCAAATGAACCCCATGAGCAGATCACTTCATGTCCATGATGTGCGTTATCTGTCATGGGGGCACAAAGGCCAGGCCTCCAGCACCACGAGGGGCAAGGGGGGTAGTGACACTGAACAGCTCTCCTTTTCTGTCAAGTCATCCTGCTCTCCCACAGTTCCCTGATTCTTGGGAGGCTTTGAAAACAGGTTGTGCAGGCTGTACTCAAAACAGCAAACAGCTGGCTTTTTAAGTCTTGGGAATTTCAGGGAAAGTAAATCTTTCCTCAGTTCAGTCCGTGGAAATGAGGAATCAACATTAGTCACGTGAACTACTATGTCAGAAATCAAGGGGATTTATGCTGAAAACACAGTCCTGTCCTCATCTTTGAAATGCAGAGACCCTCTCCTCTGTCACCAAAGGGAGTTTGGGACAGAAATATTGTTATTTTCACAGTGCAAGAAGTGTGCATTATATCACTCACCATTCTATAATTATTTTCCTACTTGTAATTTTCTCTTCCCAAACTAGTGAAGGACAGAAACTATGAGTTTCCTGGTGAGAGACAAGTGTCTTTGCATAATAGCAGCTCATGTGTTTAGCATATTATTGAAGAAATGTAACAAAGTATCACCTTAAAACTAACATATTTTTCTAAAATGAACTGTACATTCCTCGTATTAATAATGGAATACGCTGAACCAATTTAACATCACCTGGTATCTCAGAGACTATGCAGGATGTAGTACTGTTAGCCCCTGTATGAAATGGTTCTAAATTATTGCATTTCCTTTGTTCATTTAATCGCTTCCCTCCGCTCTTGCTGGTATGCCTTTTGTTTTGCAATGACATTACTGAACCACTACATTAGAAATGATAATTTAGCTTCCTGGAATTGTGAGAAAAGCAAGTGAATGTGGCCCACAGGCTTCTCCTGTTTATGTGTGTGTGTGTGTGAGTGAGTGTTTGTGGGTGTGTGACAGAGAGAGAGAGGAGGGGGTCTGGTGTGGTATCTATGTGCTAAGTATGTAAGAAGTAAATATTGCATGTAAGTATGTAAGAAGTAAATAATACATGTATACATGTATCTCATATATTTTAAGTTCCAGAAGAGTTTCTCTATATACCTGGGGCTGGTATAAATTAAGCCCTCAATAAAAGTTTGTTGAATTCCTGGGGAAAAAAAAACCACATAGACTTTGTGTTTATTGATACGGGATAGCCATAGCAACTCTGACAATTTTATAATTCATGCTGCGCTGTGGGAAATGGGTCATGTCCACTGGAATGACCTCCAATCCTTTTAGAAGAGATAGTTATTCTGATAGCATCACTAGGACTGCTGACCACTCCAGCTTTTGGGAAGAAACTCCCAGGCAACCAGTTTTGTTTAGAAGGGTGTTAACTCTTGTGTTCACTCAACTCAAAACCCCTTTTTAGGGACTAGGGGCACCCCCAGTTTAATTTTCCCCAAAAGAGAGCCATTTTCTAGTTATTAATAGCAAAATGCTATCTGGAATATTGATAATATCACCAAGATATTCACACTGCTCTGGGGCTGAAGGGAAGTACATTCTTTAACTGCTAATGCTTTTGAGAATCAAGTAAATAAAGCAGAATTTAATGGTTTAGAAGCATTAACTGTATTTTCCTCTTGGAATCAATCAGTTAACCAGCTGATATGAGAGTGAAGAAAAGGATATTGAACTCAACATCTTACAGATTTTATTTGAGATAAAAAAAAAATTAGGACTAATAAGATTGGGTTGTCTCTACTATGAAGATATTCTGTTCGACAGTTGCTTTAATAATGGTTTGAACTCTGAAGTTTGTTTTTAATGATGTTTGGGGTCTAGATTCATGAAGGACCAGATATATCTAACGGTAACTCTAATAGTCTTCATTTCAACGTTTACCAGGTTGGTTTCACATTCACTTGCTCTGTGATCCGTTATCCACCTCTTTTGCAACCCTCTGGACTGCAGGCCACCATGCTCCTCTGTCCATGGGATTCTTCAGGCAAAAATACTGGAGTGGGTTGGCATTTCCTCCTGCAGGGGGTCTTCCCAACCCAGGGATCAAACCCGTGTCTCCTGCATTGGCAGGTGGGTTCTTTTACCACTGAGTCACCTGGGAAGCCTCCGTTTTAGTGTCACGGATCTCTAATACTACAGGATTTCTAAGGTTAGACTGGGAAGGCAAAAGCTCGAAAATTCAGGCTACATTGTTTTATTATGACAGAAGGTCAGGCTTTAAAAAAAAATAAAGTGCTTTTTCCTGGACTTGCCAACCCATCTTTCTTGGATAACTTTTAAAAGCCCGGGGGACACTGGTAGCTATGTAAATATTTGAAAATGGCATCACCTTGCCTGAATTTTAATGTATCTGTCCAGCTGGACAGGCACTGGTAAGATCTGTTCGTAACTGAGGGGCCCGCAGCTCACACACACACTCTCCTGCCTACCTGATAGCCAGTTTCTAGATGGAGGTAAGGACTCGCTCCCCCATCGCTTGGGCTCAGAACCCCTGCAGCTGACGCTTCAGTGTGCAGTTGAATGGACACCCTGTGGGAAAAGCACCATCCCGTGCTCAATTTTGGAGCCATTAGAAATGGATGGAGTCCCTCTCCTGGATCTGTAGCCTGGACAACCACTTCCTTTGCACCCAGTCAATCAGTAAGGCCAATGACTTTGAAGTATAGCCCTCTGGTTACAAACTCTAGGCAGTTACTTGGAAGTTCTAAATATGCTTTCTCATTAGTCTGCCTCTGCTGTCCATTCTTAGGCATAATGTCTCCTGACCAGAGTGGATGTCCCGTATGCGGGAGGACTCTGGGATTCACTTTGAAAGAAGTTTACTGTTTCAAATGGGTAAAGCTGGGGAGTATCCACATACCCATTGACTGGCTTCTTTTCTTTTCAGGTTTCTATGAAAATGAGATGCCTATTCTGAACTAAGGGCTTCCCAGGTGGTGCGAGTGGTAAAGAATCCACCCGCCAATGCAGAAGACCTAAGAGACACAGGTTTGATCCCTGGGTCAGGAAGATTCCCTGGAGAAGGGTGTGGTAACCCACTCCAGTATTCTTGTCTGGAGAATCCCATGAACAGAGGAGCCTGGTGGGCTACAGTCCATAAGGTCACAAAAAGTGGGACACAACTCAAGTGACTTAGCACAATTCCGACCTTAGGATGAGGCAGTCAGTAATCATGAAAACAAACAATTTCATATAGGGAAGAATGAGTTTTTTCCTTCCATATATTTCAAAGTCTTTCTGAGTCTCCATGGAACATCCTAAAGCTCTTCTCTAAGGAAGATTAAGAATTAAGTCCCTTACTCTTTCTATCTGTTCCTTCTTCTTAAAAATGTTCTCAGGCTTTCTTCCTGTCATTTTGCCTGAGATCATAGCAGAGGTACGCAGAGGAGGACTGGTTTCAAAACAAGCATGTCAGCACGAAGAAGTGAATAAAGAAAAAAGAATGGTGGCCTAAAAGAATGCAGAGGTTTACAGAAATGATGTACCTCCTGTAAAAATTTTAACTGCTCAGAGACTGTCGGTTTCATGGAATGCCTCTTTGGAATGATTTTTTTTTCCTCCAGTGGCTGAGATACATAAAGGCCACTGAAACTTGCTGTTACCCTCCCCCTGCCTTTTATAACCCCTGAAGTTCGGGTCAGTTTTCACGCATCGAAGCCCGGGTGGCAACTCTGGTTTAAATGCCATTTCATGCCTGATAAAATTTCATTAGACATTTTAACTTTTAATTTCTTTTATTGACTTATCGTGCAGATGGAGAGAAATGTTTAGAAAGGGGAAAAAATTTAAACAGGGATTTACTGAAGTCATGTTTCAGTAAGGAAGGAAATACCATCGACTTTATTACAGCTGCCTAATGTTTTCCACAAACTGTAGAAATAATGCGTTGTATCTTGGTGACCTACAATAGCAGCTGACTACTTGCACATGATGGAAATGCAATTTGGGTTTGCTAAAAATTAACTATTTAAAGCCCTGGTCTCCGGGGCTCATGGTGTCTTGTGTCTGGTTTGCTCTACATGATGCTCCTTTCAAGTCGTGGATGGTCATTTGCTACAGGTTTGAATGAGGGCGTGCGGCTTCCTGAAAGGCAGCTGGGCTCCAATGGGGACCAGCTATCCCATATACCCACGTGCCTGGGTTTGCTGTCCCTATGTGTTCCTAAGAACTGATGGGAAGACTTCATCTGCCCCCTTCACCTGCCCCCCACCCCCCTACCAGCCCAACCCTGTGGAGACCCCTCCTTCCCTCCCTCTCTCCCTCAGCTGGGCCTTATCTGGTCTGTTCAGTGATGCGATAAAACAAAAAGGGAAGTTTCTGATTGCACGAACACACCCTTTGGAGAGATTCCAGCTAGAGAAGAGTCCGTTAAGGAAAGTGAGAGCGGTGGAGGGAGGCCTGAGTGCCAGGAGCGAGGAAAACGGCAAGCTTAGGAGGAAAAAACAATAACATGCCAGAATGGCGGTGGTGATTTCGAGAGGTCTGTGGGTGGAGGGAGTTCAAAAAGGAACTTGCCTAATGAGGCCTCTCTGAAGATTTACTGCAGTGGCTGCTGCTGAGAAGAGGATCCGGAGAAAAGATGTTCTGCCCTGACTAGCTTCACAGGAAGTCAGGCAGGGCTTGTATTCTCTGGCAGGCAGAGGAGGGAGACTGCTCAGCCAGCAGCAGCCAGGGCTTTTCAGCTTAATTGTTTTTAAAGAGCCCCCTTCCACACAGCATTTGTGACCCTATAACGCATCCAGTCCTCAAGACAGGAAAACCAAACAGAGAAACCATTCTGGACGAGAGCCGCCCCCTAGCTCGTCCTAAGGATGACCACATCAGCTCCCGGGGAGGGCGGGGGGAGCCCATTTCCTTCCCTAACAGCACCTCTCCTGGACTTCCGGGCTCATCCTGCAGCCATCAGCCTTTCTTGGCTGAAAGGATGCGCCAGACCATCCACAGAGGTCGGAACGCTGTCGGTCCTTTACCATCGGAGCGGGGGTCTGGCCACTGCCCGGTCCTCCCCGCAGGACTCTGAGCCCCGCTCACTTCCAGGGGCCGGAAGTGAGACGCTGCAGTGCAAACACTGGCGCCACAGGCGGCCCGCACTCCAACAGGCGTGTTCTCTCGGTGCCCAAGGACTTAGGAGGACCAAGGCCCCGGCCAAAGCACTACCTTTCAGGTGAAAGAGCGTCGTCTGTCCAAGTCTGAGGAAGTTCCGGTCACTGCCAGTGACTTCTGTGAGCACGCAGGTTTAGCAAGCAGAAGTCACCGCTGCAAGGACACAGAAAGACCAGGCCTCAGAACAGGGGTCCCAGCCCAGCCCCCGCGGGGGCCAGGCGCCGGGACTGGTCCGTGGCCTGTCAGGAACATGCCGGCCCAGCAGGTGGCGAGCGGGGAACCGAACCATCCGCTCCCCCAGCCCATGCCCCTGTCCGGGGAAAAACTGTCTTCCATGAAATCGGCCTTTGGTGCCGAAGAGGTTGGGGACCACGGCCTTAGAACACTCCTATCCCATCTGACCGTGGGAGGACGCAGGCCCCCAGCCCCCGTGGACCCGCTGAGGTCACTCTGAGAACTCGTTCTGGGTAATAAGTCAGAATCCTTCTCAGGAAAGAAAGACAAATGCGGTTCCGGGTGTTTTCTCACGTCAGACAGAAAAGCAGCCCATCTGGCTCATCGTGAAAATCACGGGAAGTGAGGTAGAGTATAGACAAGGATCCAGAGCTCGGGATTCCAACCTCCACTCTACAAACAAGTGAACTGGATTCGACTCACCAGGAAGGCTCAGGTAGATCCCCGAAGGGCAGAGCGCAGCCACGGCGTGGGGAGAAAAGCAAAGGAATTCTGGATGGAGAGACAGCCTCTTTGCTCATTCTTCTCAAAGACGGAGAGAGAAATAGAGCAGTGGGAAGAGGAGGGGCCCCCTTGTTCTCTCCCAGGCGTGTGCGCCAGCATGTAGATGGCGCGTGAGGCAAGGACGCATGGGGAGGGTGAAGGCGGCCGCCAGGCCAGAGCCGGTCAGCGGCTCCTCAATGAGTTTCACGTGTGCTGGCCGGGAGGGCGCATGCGTGCGTGCGTGCACGTGCGTGTGCGCGATCCACGCTCTTGAAGAGCAGTGTGCTTCATAGACTGGCTTCTGCTTTGTTGAATGAGTACCTGTTACAAAGCACTTTTTCCCAAGGACCCATAGGCAGAAAATAACTTCGTTAATACTTGTTTTCCTAAGAGATAGAAAGGATTGCTAGTTGCCTACTGAATATGTTTTCCCTTTCTTCTTGCCTAAAAAACCCAACAAAGACCTAATTTGAGGAGGCGGGGTGAAGGAAGGTAAGTTGCCTATCTCGACTTTTATGTCTCAGTCTCCCTCGTTGCTAAGTTCTGGCCAGTAGCATACAAAGTAAATTTTATTTGGGGGAACATACAGGGAAGGGCCTTGAAAAATAGACAGATGGCAGCTCTCTTGTCATTGTAAAATGCAAAGCTAGGGACTGAGGATGTAAAAATGGAAAGATGGAAGTACTGTGTGTCTCTAATGGCATCTTGTTGGCTGCATAAAGACTCTGGATTTCCTTTCCCAGATTTCTTTTACAAGAAAACTCCCTAGTTTGTTTAAGCCACTGTGACAGGGTCTGTGTTACCAGTAGGCAAAGCTAATTCCGAACTGATGCAGAAGGCAAGCTGCTTAGTTTTTTTCTCCTTACGTGGGTAGTCCACATGACACAAAGAAGGGGCTGCTCAAACGTAAAGTAAGTCACTGTAAACACTAGAGGTAGATTCTAACCCACCTCTATTACATTCAGCCTTTAGATGTGACTGGCATACCTTTAAGAGACCCTTTTGGGAAACCGGAGGATGCTGTAGACAAACTCTTTAGGGAAATACATATACACGTATACAGGAAATCCTTACAGACTATCTCAGACATTTTATGGAATTAGGGAAACCCAACCATGGAACCCTTGTGAAGGATTTCTGTGTTTGGTTACAATTACTTCAAAATGTAAAAGAGAAGTCACTAAATCTGGCTTGGCTGTATATTCAGTCTTTTTTTAGGGAAGTTTAAGATAAGGCTGGGTTTCTTGCCTAGTCAGATGTATTTCCGGGAAGCTTCCAGAAGAGCAACCTAAATTTTCTCGATTTGGTGTTGGGCTGGTGAGACCATTTGGTGAGAGAGAAATCAGATGCCACTCTGAGGCCTGGCAGACCCAGGGACAGGACAGGCCATCACAGGAGCTTCAAGAGGCATCTGAAGCTAGCTGTAGCCCACGGTAAAATAAATTAGCTAATTTACTCTACAAACTTGAACAAAGGATGTTGGGAAGGGCTTTGTGACTGAATGTGAACTGTCTTTGGAGAACTAGCCATTCTTGTTCATTGGATTTTAGTAGATTTTGGATAGTTTTCCAGCACTGTGTATGTTTGTGTGATAACACTGATAACACATTCTGAAAGTTGGTTGGTTAATGAAGCTGTAACAAGATATTTTACTTAAAGAGCAGCTGTTCCAGTGTTTGGGCATTCCACTTCAAGCTGCTATGAGCTGATCTAGTCCAAAAAGGCTTTACTAAAAGTATGTTGTAATAAACAGGGTCCACTGGGTGAATTTGCCTAAATAGTTTTTTTGTGCTTTATGTCTGTGAGAAAAGACATATGATATTTGGGAAGCTCTTTTGCTTTGATTTCCCAGCAAAGTAATCCTTCTCTCACAAATTCTAATTGTATGATGCCATAGAACAGGCTTAACCCAGGCTGTAAAAATGCATAGGTTGTACTGTCTTAATTCCCCTTTGGAAGATATGTATAATTCATTTCCTTAAATCTTTATCATGCATGCTTTCCTCTTGAACTATTTGCATATCTTTCATTCCTTTTAAGCAAAACGTCACAAACAAAACAACAAGCATCCTGATTTTATTCATTTTGGCTTCTGAGAGTACGTGGAGAACACGAACTAGTGTATGTGGAGCATTTTCTCATATTTTTAGAGCAAACTAGAATATTCTGGGTCAGTTCTCCAATTTCACTGTGCAAAAGATACCTGTATGCTAGGTTGCTTCAGTCATGTCAGACTCTGCCACACTATGAACACCTCTGTCCATGGGATTCTCTAGATCAGAATACTGGACTGGGTTGCCAAGCCCTCCTCCAGAGGATCTTCCCCAACCAGGGATTGAATCTGCGTCTCTTATGCATTGGCAGGTGGGTTCTTTACCACTAGCACCACCTGGGAAGCCCAAAAAGTACCTATGGAGTATATTAAAATGCAGGTTCCAAGGCCCCCCAGGGCTCTCACTCAGGGGGCGTACAGTTGACTGTTGTGCTTTGAGACAACCGCAGCTTGCATTATAGAGCCAAAGTCTCTTTTAATAAAAGGGTGAGGTTATTTGTTCCCTTTATTTGATTCTTTCCATTTGAAGACCTTGAAATGCTATGCAAAACTTTTAAGGCAGTCTTGTGCTAGACAGTAACGGGACTAGTGACATCAGGGAGAAATCAGGAAAGAAAAGAAAAAGTGTGGTTTTCACAGCTGTTTTTCTCTTGGTAGGATACAGAGTCACATTTGATGACATGATGTATCAATGTACGCCAGGAACATAGTGGATGCTTAATCACTGGGGTGAATTCCAAGGCACCCCATCATTTCTACAGTGCCTCCTACAAACTGTCAGTTTGGGATTTGAAAATACCCTTCTCAGACTATTCCAGTCGTGACTGAATTGATGACAACATCAGGAAGAGAAACGGTTAAGTACTTCTCAGATGCTAGTCCATCTGCTTCATGTCATAAACCCACAGATGTTCTCTTCTTTCTTTAGGGGACTTCTGACATTCTTGTTTTACAATGTTAGGAATTATAATATATACAATATGCTTCCCTGAAAGTGTCATTTATGTTTGTAATATATTGTCCTTTAACCTAAAAGCATGTATCCTGTAAACTACAGATGTCAATTTTTTGTTATGTGGAGGGTCTCAATTACTTGCTGTCTGCTTTCACTAAACCATTGTGTGCAAAAAGTTTCTCTCTATGTATTCAACTACACTCGTGAGAGGCATGGCAAAGCTGGGCAGATGAATGAGGCTCCTCCTGAGAAGGCCCTACGTTGAGGAGGGGTGGGGTAACCCACAGTAAGCAGTGTTCAAGAAAGAGAAGGTCAGGTTAGGAGAAGCCCAATGCATCCATCATCAGAGAATATGCCAGTGTGGACAGCCAGGAACAAGAAGAAAGGCCAGGATGATACGAGTAGGCAAGAGCTGATAAGAAAGCTAAGAAAGAAGTGAGAGGGTCCAAGCCATTGTTGCACGAGTGGGTTTGGGATTCTCAGAACTCATTTTTAGAGATATGAAATTTCATTTTCTGGACAACGAAAGTCTTTGTGGGTCACATTTTAAGAAACTATTCAAAGCATCTTGTTCTTCTTACTACCTCCAAACACAGAAGCTAGCACAGGCTTGGAATCTTACCTGCTGATTCACAGGAGACCTTGGGGTTTCTAAAGGAAACTCACACCCAATGTCCTCAAGTGATTTTTGCTACAGCTTCTCTTTCGGTTTCAGCCACCCCTGACGGCATTAAATGGTACCACCATCCCATGGATGCCCTTGTCTGGGATAAAGGTGCCATGATGCCTTCTAAAGTGCATGTCCTTACCACGCTGGGACAGGGCAGCGCCCCCCAGAGCCCTGGTGAGAATGCTGCTGCGTCCAACCCCAGCATGGGGACCACAGTTCTTGCTATCTGGCTGTTGTACCTGTTCTCCAGGCCCCAAGCAGTGAGGTTCATATTTCCTGCCTCACAGAGTTCCTCAGGAAAACTCTTCCTTCAATTTCTGTCACCACAGGGCTCAGACATGAGACCGTGGGGCTGAGGTGAGGAACGAGAACCTGTAATGCAGAGTACATTGTTCTCTGTGATCTCCTTCACCTGAAAGCCCACTCTCTGCTCTGGTCCTTCAGACACAAACCTTCTTACAAACCAGTCCTGGGACCAGCTCCCATGGTTCACTGGACGTGTCTGGTATGTCTGCATCCCGTGGAGCAGAAGGTCGCACCTCTGCTGTTGAGGTTCCCTTCCCCCTGTAGACACTGGTTGGCTTGGTTTGAAGCCTCGGCATTTGTGCTGACAGCCTGGAGCACCTTGCACTCACCGTCCTATGCACAAGTAGCTTGCTAGCACCCACCGTTGCTTTCCCAGAAGACGGGGAAGCCGCCGAGGTAAGCAGCCCCAGTTAACTCCGGAGGCAGGGAATGTTACGAGTCTCACACTATGAGCGATGTGTGTTTGCTAAGACAGTTCTACATCTCAGGATCTGTGGCGTTTCCTGCACGTATTCCGGGGTTTAGTTATGAGCCTCCAAGGCTGAACATGTTGTCGAATATCCTGGGTTGTCCCAAGGGACTTTCAGTCGGAAGGAGTAAAGTTGGATGATAAACTCTATGAGCATCACTTGGACTTCCCCAGTGGCTCAGTGGTAAAGAATCCCCCTGCGATGCAGGAGACCCAGGAAACATGGGTTCGATCCCTGAGTCAGAAGATCCCCTGAAGAAGGAAATGGCAACTCACTCCAGGATTCTTTCCTGGAGAATCCTGTGGACAGAGGAACCTGATGGGCTGCAGTCTATAGGGTCACAAAGAGTCAGACGTGACTGAATGACTGAACACCAACCACCACACTAGGAGCATTCTCAGTACTAAGATGTGTGGGGCCTGCAGGAGCCTACACTCAGCAGGTAACCAGGTCCTGAAGGACGGAGCATGCGTTTCTCCCTCATTCATTTGGAAGTTCCTGATGAGAAAGAATCAGAGTCTCGTGTTCCTTGCTCCTCTACCAAAAGGTGATGCCAAGTCCCTTCAAGGCCAGACTAGTTGCTTCCATGGAATAACTCAATCCAAATCCTTTGTAGGTTGTAAATCAGAGAATAAACTAAACGTCCACCATTATAAACTATAAATAGTTTAATAAGGGAAGTTTAATAGTTTATTAAGGGAAGCCTGGTGTGCTATAGTCCCTGGGGTCCCAAAGAGTTGAACACAACTGAGCAACTAAACAACAACAATGAAGTCTGCCACCTTGGATCTCAGTCAAGAAACCATTTGAAATTAGGGCTGCTTGTGTGATTATTTTCACCCTGTTAAAATGATCTTCTACTTGGAATTTAAATTGTTCATTTAATTTTTTCCTCCTTTATTATTCCCCATCATTCTTCTTCATCTCCTAAGGCCCCTAAAACTCTCTTCTCCATCATGCTGACTAAACTATAAAATAAAATATAGTGGGTTGTGATTAGGAGGATGCCTGAAATTTACTTCCCACCTTATACAGTCACCAGTATTTGAAATCCAACTATTATGTTTTGGTTTGTTCGAGTCAAAGTTCTACAAATGTAGTACGTTATCAGCTTGGAATACTACTATACATATAACAAGTATCTAGCACAGTGCCTGAAACTCAGTATGAGTGCTTAGTAATCGTTTGTTGAATGAATGAAATGTTTTTTCTTATGATTTAATAAGGTAGATGCTTTTAGTAATATCAGTTGCTAAAATTGACTCTAAATATTTTGATTGCTGCTACTGCTGCTGCTGCTAAGTCGCCTTAGTCGTGTCCGACTCTGTGCGACCCCATAGACGGCAGCCCACCAGGCTCCCCCGTCCCTGGGATTCTCCAGGCAGGAACACTGGAGTGGGGTGCCATTTCCTTCTCCAGTGCGTGAAAGTGAAAAGTGAAAGTGAAGTCGCTCAGTCGTGTCTGACTCTTAGCAGCATCATGGACTGCAGCCCACCAGGCTTCTCTGTCCATGGGATTTTCCAGGCAAGAGTACTGGAGTGGGGTGCCATTGTCTTCTCCGATTTTGATGTCTACTATATGCCAAAACCATGCTAGTCACCTCTGAAAAATGCACTTAGCAGCTATGGTTTTTAGAAAATAATTTTTCTGATGTTCTTCTGAGAGCAGGTTTTATTTGGGGAAAAGGAAAGCATATCTCTGGGAATATGCTTTGGGGACACAGGGCATTTTGGGAAGGATAATCATACAAGGAAAATCCAATAATAACAATGACTTCACTGAGCCCTAACTATAGGATAGACATTTAACCTTCACACAAATACTAGATAAAGAGGTTATTTCCATTTGACAGATAAAGAAACTGAGGCTTATAGACTTTAAGGAACTGCTGCAAGATCATGCAGCTAATCAATGGCAAGGCTAAGCTTTCAAACAGTTTGCTGACCCCAAAGCCCTACCTCTGGTCACCATGCTTCTGGCCATGCTCCTGACATGGGTTCAATTCCTGGGTCAGGAAGATCCCCTGGAGGAGGGCATGGCAACCCACTCCAGTATTCTTGCCAGGAGAATCACATGGACAGAGAAGCCTGGTGGGTTACAGTCTAGTCTGTGGGTTGCAAAGAGTCAGATGAAACTGAAGCAATTGAGCATGCATGCATAGCAGACAATAATTTGTTAATTTCCATTTCTATCCAATGCTTTCTGCAAAGCATTGTGATGGGCCAGTTTTATCTTAGCTATATGTTCCAGACCTGAATTGCATTTTGATAATGCCAAACACAATAAGAATCAGGAATAATGATACATTAAAACTTCTTAAAGAGGTATTTGAAATCTGGAATAAGTATTTACAGTGTAGATATGATTCTGCATGACAAGTAATGGAGAGTTAGTAGAATTTTAAAGATGATGCCCATTTTGGGCATAGACACCTTCAAAACCAGGAAAATATGGAATGTAAATTTGAATTTACTATGTTTAAGTTCTTATTATTTCTAACAAAATCATTTTAACTCTCCTGTTATTTCTAGAAATTATTTATAAAACGACTTAAAAATATAAAACATAAGTGAATAAAAAGGGCTCATTGGCCCAGCTGGTTAAGTTGTGACGACTTTGTCCTGGAACACTGAAGATTATTGAGCTCTATTATATTCTTGTCTATATCAATAATTGAATGGATAAAGGAATGACTCTAGACTCAATACAGATGTAGGGGGATCTTAAAAATATATAAAATAAACAATGTACAATAGAGAGGAGATCAAACTGAAGAAAAAATAAATTTTAATGTTTTATTTCAGGCCTTGAGAAGTAAGGGGAAAATGGCTATAGGTTGCAGTAACCTCTAAAGTCATTTTAGCTACAGCGAACCTTACAACTATTCCTATCCTCATGATTATTATGGCAGATGGGATTCCATACCCACTTTAGTTACAAAGTTGGAGACAGAGTTTTATATATCTACAGGTGTGATATATGAAAGAATAATTTATGAACATAGTCTCCTGACTGTGAAAAATAATACCTTCCAAACCCTAGTGCAACTGCTATGAGTGTACTTTGTTTCTGTAAGCCACTTGTAACTCACTGCTTTGCAATTTGCAGCCTCACACTTTATACAACACCTGTGCTTCACTTCTTGCTGCCTCTGTCTGCTCAATGGACAGTTTCAGGCAACTGAATCTAAATAAGACATGCTTGAATTCCCTGGTGGTCTGGGGCATGGGTTTAATCCTTGGTAGGGGACTCCCAAGGGGAATTCCAAGGGGCTTCCCAGATAGCGCTAGTGGTAAAGAACCCACTTGCCAATGCAGGAGACGTAACAGATGCAGGTTCGATCCCTGAATCCAGAAGATCAAGGGCATGGCAACCCACTCCAGTATTCTTTCCTGGAGAATCCCACGGACAGAGGAGCCTGGTGGGCTACAGTCCATGAGGTCTCAAAGAGTTGGACACGAATGAAGTGACTTAGCATGTATGCATGCAGGGGAACTAAGATTCTGCAAGCCGCATGGCAAAAAAGAGATTATAGTAAATACAATATGCTTCAAATTTATGGTGTACATACAAGGATATTTATGCCAGCATTATTTGTATCACTGAAAACTTGGGGACAACTTAAATGACCATAAATCATTTTGGAAGGACTAAATACACCACCATATATTGGTATTCTGAAATATTACAGACCTCTAAAAAGAATATATATACTGGGGAAGAAAAGAATGTATATATTGGCATGCAGGGTTGTCCGTGATAGATACTTTTGAGTAAAAAGAAGGACATTATGGAACAATTTAAGTTGAATTTAAAATTATTTTGTAGGGACAATTCCATGCCCCCCACTTTCATCAAGGAGTGCTTTTCTTGTTTGCTGGTTACTTGACTGTAAGACATCTTTATGTAAACTCCCCAATAATGGGAGAAGAGATAGATACACATGACAACGTATACAGGCCTATGGTTCTTTCTCAGATATTTGCTTTTTTTCAGAAATACATCCCTTCTTCCATGCTTTTTTAAAAACCTCATTCACTTATTCACCTATTCATTTGTTTCTGCAATGAGTGAGTGCCTCTATGTAAGAATATGAACTCACGTACCCACATGCACACAGGAATGCCTGGGAGCTCAGATGGTGCAGCACGACCATGCAGAGGAGCTCAGCGTGCGCCCTGCATGGACTTGGCGCAGACAAACCCTCCACGGAGGGGTGAAGGCTCATCTGTAATGGGATCTAGCAACAGCTCCCCTGCTGGCCCAGCCTGGCAAGGTTAGGGAACCGCCTTCCCCGAGGCTGGCCAGGCAGAGACCTGGGAACATGAAACACATTCCAGCGGTTGGCATCTGGGCTTGCAGCTGCCAGACGCAGCCAGTGTGTGGCCGTGGGGCCGCAGGGCAGGGGCAGAGCAGGTCTGTGGAAAGCGGCCGGTGGGCCAGTTTGGCTCTGCAGCCTCAGGCCTGGTTACTGAGAGCAACAGTTGTATCTAGAAAGTGTGCTTTGGGAGGTTGGTGTCCCTGTGGGGTGGAGAGGAACTTTGGCACTGGAGGGGGGTACGGGTGGGGGCAGTACTGCCTGTACCTTTGTGCTCCTGACTCAGGCCAAAGGGAAACCCCAGAATTACCCCCAAGCCACCCCAATCCTGGCTTGGTGGCACCAATCAGCTAAAAGCCATTTTTGGAAAATGCTTTCATTTAGCACTTAAAAGTGCATGTCTGTGCCCACTTTATGTGTGTGTATATATAGGCATAATTTAAAGAATGAATTCCCCCTCCCAATTTTCATCTTTACACACAGATGGGGACTATTGGGAGGGGGGAGGTGATATTTATTAGGACTTCGAGGGATTGGTTTTCGCGAGAAAAACTTTCATAAATGAGAAACTGCTGAAATTCTCTTGTAGCAACTTCTCAGAGACATTTACCATGGATTCACTTTTAAAAATTTCAGTTCATTTGAAAGCCAGTATGGTTAACTTGACCAAAATCTAAATTTAAAAAAAATTCCTCAATTCTCGCAGGCCTACTTCACATCATCAAACTAGGCCCCGCTGGAGGCCCCATTAAAATGGCAGCTCCCACTGAGAGAGAGACAAAAGCCCCCTCTCTGAATGGGGATGCTGAAACAGTGATGGGCTCTCAGAACTGCTTTTTTTTTTTTTTAATCCATTAAAAAAAAAAAAGTTACCTCTGCATTGACTGTGAGAGAGTATTTATTTAGCTCTCCACACTGTGGGAAACAGAGGCGTTCTCCCTTCTAAGGACACCCAGGCCTTCTTGGGAGAGAAGGGAAATATGAATCCATAACATGGCTGAACAAATTCCTCCTCGCAACTGAATTCATGGAATGTTTCGGACGTGAACAGCTTAATTTTGATGTGGTCTGGGACAAATTAATATGACTCAAACCCTACCTCACACAGGAAGAAATGGGATGAACTGGGTGGGGTGACTACACTTAACTTCCCTCAGAATTCTAACAGTCGTCGCTATTACATTTAAATGGGTCCCCTTCCACCCTCTAGCAAGAAAACCGTTATGAAGGACTAGAGAAATAAAGAACTAAAAAGACATCTAAAAAGCTAAGTGTGTACTGTTCAGCGTCTATGATATTTTAGACTATGGGAATGATTCATGCGTTTTTACTCAACAAAATTAAGACTCTTAGAGGGTGTCACCTTTGCATTTGGTGGTGTGGATAAATATGATAAACATAATGATTGCTCTTTCAGGGTTTCTCATGAAGCTCCCAGAACAGTTATTTCAACCACAAAGGCTTAGAGACTCGCAGGAAGTATCACCCTCTTCTTCCAGAAGATGGACAAGGCTTTCCCCTTAATACCTAATCAGACGCTTTGTTCTCTCAGAGAGCTCAGGTCTTCAGCAGTCAAGGACAATTATCTTGACTATTAAAATGAACCTTGATGTCATTCTCTCCAGGATTACCTTTCTTTACTTTTTCAAAGAGGGAATAGAATTGTTACCACAGAAGGGAGTAGGTTCTGGAAGGGAAAGCTACTGCAAATATTGAATATATATTTTGTAGTTAGTTAGGAACCCACTTGCAGATTATTCACACACATTAACGTCTTTAGTTGGGCTTCCTTGGTGGCACAGATGGTATAGAATCCTCTTGCAATGCAGGAGACTCAGGTTCAATCCCTGGGTTGGGAAGATCTCTTGGAGAAGGGAATGGCTACCCTTGCTACTTGCTAGTGGCTCCAGGCTACTTCTTGCCTGGAGAATCCCATGGACAGAGGAGCTTGGCGGGCTACAGTCCATGGGGTCACAAAAGGTCGGACACAACTGAATGACTAACACTTTCACTTTAACACCTCTTTAGTTGCCTTGTATTTATAGAAGGTAGTAGTGAGAAAGATTACTTCTCAGTGATCAATAATAGAAATCATTTTTATTTGGCTTGGAAATGCATCATACACTTAATTCTTTCTGCAAATTTTTGCCTGTAATTATGTTCAGGTTCAGTTAATGTTAAAGTTAGATTTGTTGTTGCTGAGTTGCTAAGTCGTGTCTGACTCTTTTGAGACCCCATGCACTATAGCCTGCCAGGCTCCATGGGATTTCCTGGGCAAGAATACTGGAGTGTGTTGCCATTTCCTGCTCCAGGGTATCTTCTTGACCCAGGAATCAAACCCACTTCTTCTGCATTGCAGGTGAATTATTTATCTGTAGAATTCTTTATGCTGCGCCACTGTAGGTGGAGGTAATTTTCAGATAAGGGCAGTAGGGCTGAGAGACTGTGAAATGCAGTCAGAACCAGCTGATACCACCACTCTACCTGACTGTCTCTTTAGTGGAGAGGGGTGTGTATACAAGCTAGGATGGTGTCCCCATTCTAGACTCCGCTTCTCAGAACACATGTGTCTTTCCTTATGTATCTGTAGTACATTATTTCTCTGTCAGAAGAGTGTTTTGGTCAAGAATCAATAGGAGTGACATGTCATTTAATGTGACTGATAAAAACCTCTGAAAAATGTTTATCAGTAAGAGGTACACATTTATGCCTTCCTTTTTCATTACAAAAATTATAGGCCTTTGGAAGTAGAAGAAACATCCTTGAGAATGGGTTTTCAAATGCTTTTTCCTCCTCCTAATGGGCCTTCTTAAAAATAAAATAAAAATAAACACAAGCCTACATGTAATTCTAATATGTAAAATAATACCATGGCATATTATTGGACTGAGGAAGCATTTAGGGTTCCAGGAACTTGTTTTGAAAAATCACTTGGTTAACATGGTTTTTAAACTTCCTGAACAAGAAGCTATACAAATCATCTGAGACTGCAAGGGGACAGTAAACACAGATACCCTCAGATACCAGGGAAGTGGACCGTTCTACTAGAAGAACACCCATTCTTCATACAGATGGAGAATGGTGGTTTGCAGCAAGTAGTTCAAGGTTACACAGCTACTTTGTGATGAATTCAGGCTCCAAATTAAATTATTTTCCCCCCACTTGAAGCTGCTACATGATGCTGTCTCTGAGGTCTGGAATGCCTTTGAAATCAGGCTGTAGGATGCTCTAATCAATTTTAATGATGTAATGCTTTTAGAACTTGATGAAAATTTTCGTAGCAAAGAGCAACTTTCTATGTTGTTCTGTGCTGCCATAAAACTCATCACAATTCTCAGGGGTATGTTTGTGTGTATAATAATCATTCCTTATATTTATTCAGTCTGATATGTATGGTTTAAACCCCATCGCTTGCTTTCTGGAATTAGACATAGGACAAGACACCCCTGACCAGTAAATCCCTTGAATGAGTGCATTTTCCCACTCTGAGCATGTCTCCTCCTTGCCCATTGTCTGTCTCCTTTTCACGCCTGTCAGGCGGTGGCCATGACTGTGCACTTATAAAGGTCAGTGACCCAGCAGAGAGGGCAGGCCCTGCAGAAGGCATGTTGATGAAGCATTTCAATGCGCACTGAATTTGTTAGCTCTCCGGCTTACTCCCAGGGGCAGGCTACCATTGTTTCCTGCGTGGCATGGCACCCACCCGGAACTCTCATGGTATGGGCCATTCCAACCAGGAATCTATAAACCACATCCTACAAAATAAATACTCCGCATTTCCCAGCACACTAAGTTCTTTTACCTGGCTCTCTTTCCCTTAATTTGCCCAGTATACCCAGTAAAGCTATTTAAAACAGAGGTTTCCCTTATTTACATAAATGGTCAGTCAAGAAGATGTTTCCAAGGCACTATTTGTAAAATCACATCTTTCAGGCTGAAGAATTTTAGAGAGCTGAGGTCCTAAATCTCTATTATAGACACTATATTATTCAAAAGCAGACATGGTACTTCATTTGAAATTGTCACAAGGAAGGCAGACATCTGTTTCTTTGGTGCATCTACCTTTTAGTAAAGCCATGATGATGATCTAGAAGTGGAAGCCAGTGATTAAAAAATGAAAGCTTCATCCCCAAATTGTAAACAACCTTTGCTGCATGTGTAGAAGGCAGCTATCATTTCAGTGAAATCAAATGAAAAAGTTACCTGTATATGTTCTGGTTCTAATCATGGTGGAGTAGCTTCTGTCAGGCTGTCCTTCCTACAGATAGCCGTTATAAACTCTGGTTAAATTATTAAAAGACAACTATTTAAACGTATTAGTCAGATACCAAAGCAGGCAGAAACTGCAGGGAATTTGATCCTTGAAATAAGAAATACACTGGATAAGATCCATATGTTTACCCCAGTGTTCATCACAGCACTATTTATAACAGTCAGGACATGGAAGCAACCTAAATGTCCATTGACAGATGAATGGATAAAGAAGTTGTGGTGCATGTACGCAATGAAATAAAAAGGAATGAATTTGATTCAATTCTAGTGAGGTGGATGAAACTGGAGCCTGTTATACAGAAGCTAGTCTGTCATACAGAGTGAAGTAAGTCAGAAAGAGAAAAACAAAATATCATATATTACCATATATGTATGGAATCGAGAAAAATGGTACTGATGAACCTATTTGCAGGGCAGGAATTGAGGCTTAGGCATAGAGAATAGACTTACACACACAGTAGGGGAAGGAGAGGGTAGGACAAATTGAGAGAGTAACATTGAAATATGTACATTACCATATGCAAAATAGATGGCTAATGTATGCTGTGATAATCTAGAGTGGGGTGGGAGGTGGGAGGGAGGTTCTAGAGGGAGGGGACATGTGTATATCTATGACTGATGCATGCTGATGAATGCTATGGCAGAAAGCAATACAACATCATAAAGCAATTAACCTCCAATTAAAAGCAAATAAAATTTTAAAAAATGATAAAAGAGATATAAAGAAAGATCCATATGTTTATCAGTATGCTTATGGATTTTCCTGAGCATACTCTAGGGTCCACCTATTACAGGACAACTGTAACTCAAGCAGAAAGCCACACCATCTTAATTGGCCTGAGAATTCAGAGAACGGAATTTGGGTTTGTTACAGTGACTGGAAATTGAGGGATAAAAAATCCCTAAAAGAGATACTGCAGAGGAAATAGGAAAACCATCGCTGGAAGACTGAAAAAACAGAATAGAGATTTTAGCTCCTGTTCACTGTATGGAGACAGAGCTTAGATTTTGCCAAGTATGCCAAGTATGGTAGCTTTTCAAGGTTTTGACTTAAACTCTAGAAAAGTTACGCCCTGGGTACAAAGACTAGACATTGAGGTATTTGCCCTAGGACTAATCACAAAATGAAAACAGATCCCGTCAAAGCATCAAACCAGGCCTCTATACTTTCAAGGTGATCAGTCAGTAATTTAACTGGCAGATAGAACAAAATTAAGTACTGTTCACAGGAAAATAACAGAACCTATAATGTTATCTTCTATAATGTTCAATATAAAATTTAAAAATTGCTAGACATAGTAAGAAGTCAGGAAAATGTGACTAAACAGTAAATGACCTGAGATGTCCAAGATGTTACAAAGATTTTAATGCAGCTATAATATAATATTTATTTAAGGGCTAAAGAATAAGATAATTATAGTAAGCAGACAGATGGAGAATTACAGCAAAGAAATGGAAACTGTAAAAAATGAGCCAAATGTACATTTTAGAACTGAAAATTATAATGTTTAAAATAAAACTCACCAGATAGTTTTAAGAGCAGTATAAAGGGTCAGAAACCCTGAATACATCCATATCAACTATCCAAAGTGAAGAATAGGGAGGAAAACAGTTTTTTAAGTTTGTGAAAAGAACTTCAGGGTCCTGTGGGAAAATGCCAAACAGTGTAACATATGTGGAATAGGCTTCTCAGGAGAAGAGGAGAGAAAAAAATGAAAGAGAAAAAACAATTGAAAAAATAATAGATGAAAAATTCCCAAGTTTGATGGAAGACATCAAATTACAGATCCAAGTAGATTAGCAAACCCCATACAGAGTATGAGGAAACCACATCTAGACACAAGTTAGCCAAATTTCTGAAAACCAATGATAAAGAGAAAATCCTGAAAAGTTCTCAGAGGGAAAAGACATCACATATAAGGGTAAATGATACAGATAATAACTGACTTTTCGACAGAAACAGTGGAGACAGAGACAGTGGAACAATATCACTGAAGTGCTAAATAGTAAATTCAATCCATCCAGAATTCTACACCCAGCAAAAATATCCTTCAAAAATGAAGGTAAAGGTTGATTTGCTAAAGATGGGTTAAAAGAAGCTTTACAGGCTGAAAGGAAATAATAGCAGATACAAATTCATATCAATAGAAATATAAAAGCACAAACATAGTTACTGAAGAAATGAGTCACTAGTCACTAGGGATGAAATGTACAACATGATAAATAGAATTAACACTGCCATACGTTATATATGAAAGTTGTTAAGACAGTAAATCCTAAGAGTTCTCATAACAAGGGAAAATTATTTTCTAATTCTTTAAATTGTGTTCATTTATGAGATGATAGATGTTCACTAAATTTATTGTGGTAATATTTGCATGATGCATGTAAGTCAGGTCATTATCCTGAACACCTTAAACTTACAAAGTGATGCATGCCAATTATATCTCCTTAAAATTAAAAAAAAAATCACTATTTAAAGCAAAATTTATAATTTATAAAATTATATATTTTGGTATTTTTAATATAGTGATATACAATATGGGCATTAATGGAATTTTACTGTTGCTGTATTTTTAAATTTTACATGAAGGGGTAAAATATCCAATTTGAGTAGGCTATGGTAAGTTAAGAATGCATTTTATAAAACTTGAGAAATCACTTAAGTAATACAAAAAGGTAGAGTTAAATCCATGGAGAAATTAAGGTTAATTTTTTTTTTTTCAGTGGGTTTTGTCATACATTGATATGAATCAGCCGTAGAGTTACACGTATTCCCCATCCCGATCCCCCCTCCCACCTCCCTCTCCACCTGATTCCTCTGGGTCTTCCCAGCGCACCAGGCCCGAGCACTCGTCTCATGCATCCCACCTGGGCTGATGATCTCTTTCACCATAGATAATATACATGCTGTTCTTTTGAAACATCCCACCCTCACCTTCTTCCACAGAGTTCAAAAGTCTGTTCTGTACTTCTGTGTCTCATTTTCTGTTTTGCATATAGGGTTATCGTTAGCATCTTTCTAAATTCCATATATATGTGTTAGTATGCTGTAATGTTCTTTATCTTTCTGGCTTACTTCACTCTGTATAATGGGCTCCAGTTTCATCCATCTCATTAGAACTGATTCAAATGAATTCTTTTTAACGGCTGAAAAATACGGAACGCTTCACGAGTTTGCGTGTCATCCTTGCGCAGGGGCCATGCTAATCTTCTCTGTATCATTCACAATTTTAGTATATGTGCTGCTGAAGTGAGCACTAAGGTTAATTTTTTTAAAATACTATAAATCCAAAATAATGTTGGAAGGGAGAAACAAAGGAAAAAGATAGGACAAATAGAAAACAAATAATAAAACAGTAAACCTAAATTCAACTGTATCAGTATTAAATAAGCTAAACACTAATTAAAAGATAGATACTGCCAAATAGCATAAAAAGGCAAGACTCAACCATATGCAGTCTTTAAGAGATGCACTTTAAATATAAAGAGAGAGCATCATGCAGACTGTGACCACAAGAAATAAGATGTGGCCGTGTTAACCCAAGACAAATGTGGACTTCACAAAATGAACATTGCTAGAACTTAAAGGCATTTCATACTGATTGAATGACCAATTCAACAGAAAGACACAATAATCAACTATAAATGCATATGTAATTAATAGCAGAACTTCAAAATATACGAAGAAAAATGGACAGAACTGAAAAGAGAAATATCTAGTCATAGCTAGAGACTTTGATATTACTCCCCCAGTGCTTGATAGATCTACTAGATGAAAAATCAAGAGCACAGGAGATTTGAACATTACCAACCACCTTGACCTATTTGACATTTATAGAATGTTTTACCTACACCTTCAGAATACATATTCTTTTCAAGTTCACATAGAATATTCACCAAGATAAACCATATGCTGGGTCATAAAATAAGTTTCAAATTTCAAAGGATTGAAATTTTACAAAGTTATTTTCTTACATAGTAGAGTTAAATTAGAAATTAATAATAATAATATATCTTGAAGGCTGCTAAATGACTGTGGGTCAAAGAAGAAAACACAGGGGAAATTAGAAACTACTTCAAAATGAATGATAATGAACATACAACATATTAAAATTTGTGGAATGTAGCTAAAATCAGTGCCAAGAGGAAATAAACCTTAAATGCTTATGTTTTAATAAAGAAAGATATTACATCAATGATGTAAGTTTTTATTTTAAATGGCTATAAAAAAGAATAATTAATAAAAGGAAGGAATGATAAGAGCAGAAATCAATAAGAACATAATGTGTGAAATTACCAGATTGCTTTTTTGAAAAGATTAATACAATGTATAAACTCCTAGCAAGGATTAAGAAAAAAAGAGAAGCACAGATGATAAATATCAGGAACAAAACAGAGAATGATACTACAGATCCTACAGACATTAAAATGATAATAGAAGAAAATAAGAGAATATTATGCCTTTAGGTCAACAAATAGCATTCAGCAAATGCACACTCAGTGAATGAGCTCACAGTTCCTATCTCACAACAAATGCAGAAATTGAGATGAATTTTATGTTTGAACCTAAGAGCTAAAACTAGGTCGTTTCTAGAAGAAAGCATAGGAGGATATCTTTGAGGCCATGAACTGGCAAATATTTCTTATGAGGAGACTAAAACACTAAACATAAAAGGAAAATTTGTAAATTGGGACTTTATAAAAATTTTGAAACTTCTGTTTATCTAAAGGATCCATTAGTAAAAAAAAAATGATAAGCCACAGAGCACTAGAAAATATAATATCCATATTTGAGAAAGGACCTACATACAGAATACATAAAGAAGAGTCCTACAAATCAACAGTTAAAAACCAAACAAGAATTTTTAAATGGATGGACCATTTGAACAGATACTTCAGAAAATAAATGTACAAGAATTAAAAACTCAAACACCACTAGCTGCCAGAAAATTGCAGATTAAAATCATCGTGATATTTTGTTTCATACCAAATGGTGAGGCTCGTCAATTGGTGAGACTGGAAGTGTAAAAATTTCATACCATGTTAGTGGCAAAACAGTATCACCTATATGGTAATTTCTTATGGTTATATATTTAGCTATGCCATCATTTAGTAATTCTACTTGTAGATACTTGCTCAAATGAAAAAAAATTATGTCCAGAAAAAATTGTGTATGAGAATAGAATTAATGAGATTTGGGATTTACTGGACGTGAATATAAAGTGATATGGTGGTGGTGGTTTAGTCACTCAGCCGTGTCCAACTCTTGCGACCCCATGGACTGTAGCCTGCCAGGCTACTCTGTCCGTGGGATTTTCTAGGCAAGAATACGGAGTGGGTTTCTCCTCCACTGAGGTGATATAAATAATCTCAATTACATTTACCAAGACTCATTGAATTGTATACTTTAGATATCTGAGCTTCATTCTATATGAATTTTACCTCGTTTTTTTATAAAGCCAACAACATTGTTAAGATGTCAGATCTACCCAGTTTATCAGTACAACCCTAATGAAAGTTCAGGAAGTTATTCCATGGATACTGACAAGCTGATACTAAAGTTTATGTGGAGAGGCAAAGGATCCAGAATAGCCAACACAATACTGAAGAAGGGAAGATAGGAGAACACATGTGTCCTGACTTCAAAATTTGCCATAAAGCACAATTATAGGAAGGATATGGCCACCCACTCCAGTATTCTTGCCTGGAGAATTCCATGGACAAAGGAGCCTGGCGGGCTACAGTCCATAGGGCTGCAAAGAGTCAGGCATGACTGGCGACTATCACTCACTCACAGTTATCAAGACAGTGTAGTACTGGCAACAAAGCAGATCAGTGTAATGGGACACACAGCCCAGAAGTAGACCACATGTGTGTGCTAAGTCACTTCAGATTCTTTGCAGCCTTATGGACGGTAGCCCGCCAGGCTCTTCTGTCCACAGGATTCTCCAGGCAAAAAATACTGGAGTGGGTTACCATGCCCTCCTCCAGGGGATCTTGCTGAGCCAGGGATCGAACCTGCATCTCCTGCACTGCGGGTGGATGCTTTACCACTGAGCCAGCAGGGAAGCCCAGACCACGTGTGTATAGAGTTAAGTGATTTTCACAAAGGAATAAAAGCAACACAATGGAAAAAAGACAGTCCCTCCAACTAATGATACTAGAACAACTGGACATCGATATGCAAACACATGAATCTAGACAGAGACTTCACACCCTTTACAAAAATTAACTCAGAACAGATCATAGACCTAAAGGTAAAATGCAAAATAAAAAAATCCTAGAAAATAACATAGGAGAAAACTTGGATGACCTTGGGTAAGGTGATGTCTTTTTACATTGAAAGCATGATCTATATTAAAAAAAAGTTATATGTTGGACTTCATTAAAGCTAAAAACTTGTGTTCTGTGAAATATAATGTCAAGAGAATAAGAAAATCAGCCACAGAGTGGGAGAAAATACTTGGAAAAGACAGTTCTGATAAAGGACAGTTATCCTAAATATACAGAGAATGCTTAAAACTCTGTAAGAAAGCAACCTGATTATAAAACACGCCAAGATCTTAGCAGACACCTCACCGAGGAAGATATATAGATGCAAATAAGCTTATGAAGAGATGCTGCACATCATATAATAGCATGGATGTGCTGTGTGTACGCCCAGTTGCTCAGTCATGTCCGACTCTTGTGACCCCACGGACTGTAGCCCGCCAGGCTCCTCTGTCCAGAGGATTCTCCAGGCAAGAATACTAAAGTGGGTTGCCATGCCCTCCTCCGGGGACCTTCTTGACCCAGGGCTTGAACCCATGTCTCCTGCATTGCAGGTGGATTCTTTACCACTGAGTGACCAGGAAAGTCCACGGAGCAACAGAAACTCTAATTTATTGCTGGTGGGAATGCACAGTGTTAAAGCAACTTTGGAAGACGGTCTGGTGGTTTCTTACAGAATTAACCTACTCTTACCATACAATCCAGTATCCAGACTGGATAGATATTTACCCAAAAGAGTTGAAAGCTTATGTCCAAAAAAAAAAAAAACAAACCAAAAACCTGCACACAGATGTTTATAGGAGCTTTATTAATAATGGCCAAAACTTGGAAGTAATCAAGGTGTTTTTCAGTAGGTGAATGGATAAATAAACTATGATACATCCATTCAGCACGAAAAATAGGGGCAGGGGGCTATCAAACCAAGAAATGACACAGAGGAAACTTAAATGCATATTACTAAGCAGAAGTCAGTCTGACATGGATACATATGGTATGATCCTAACTATATGATTTTCAAGAAAAGGGAAAAACTATGGAGATAGTAAAATGATTAGTGATTGCTAGGGGCTGGAGAAGGGGATGAATTGGTGGAGCACAGAGGATTTTCAGGGTAGTGAAAGTACTCTGTGGGCTTCCCAGGTGTCTCAGTGATAGAGAATCTGCCTGTCAATGCAGGAGCTGCCAGAAATGTGGGTTCAGTCCCTGGTCTGGGAAGATGCCCCTGGAGAATGAAATGGCAACCTGTTCCCGTGTTCTTGCTGGGATAATCCCATGGACAAAGGAACAGGAAAATACTCTGGATGTTACTATCAATATAATGAAGGACATGTCATTTTGCATGTGTCCAAATTCATGCAACAGATGACACCAGAGAGAACCCGAATGTAAACCACAGACTTCGGGTGATTATAATGTGTCGGTGTAGGGTGATCCGTTGTAACAAGCATACTGCCGTGGTGGGGAATAGTGATAATGGGGGAGCAGTAAGCGGAGAGGAATATGAGAAATCTCTGTACCTTTCCCTCAATTTTGCTTTGAACTTAAAACTGCTCTATAAAAAGTCTTAAAAAAAAAAAAAAAAAGCCAAGAAACCAACCAATCTCATGCTTAACTTCTCCAGGGGATCGTCCCAACACAGGGATCAAACCCAGGTCTTCCTCATTGCAGGCAGATTCTTTACCAGTTGAGTCACCTGGGAAGCCCAAGAATACTGGAGTGGGTAGCCCATCCCTTCTCCAGGGGATCTTCCCAAACCAGGAATTAAGCTAGGGTCTCCTGCATTGCAGGTGGATTCTTTACCAGCTGAGCTACCAAGGAAGCCCTTAAAACTGCTCTAAAAAGTCTTTAAAAAGAAAGAAAAAAAAAACCGAACCAGTCTCATATTTACCACTTTCCCCTCTAAAATAAAGCAATTGCAAAAAATAATGTTAGAAAAATGTTGAAAATATCTTTAAATAGTGGTCCTGAAGCTTTGGCATACTCTCTGTTCATCACTCCTATTTGCTTGTGCTGTGAAAGTTAGACTGGTTCCTAATTCATATAAAGAGGTAAAAAAAAAAAAAAGCTAAACTAATAATTGGTACATGTGTAACTTCTTAGAGGCTTTTAAGGACAACTTGACAGAGCCTATCAAACCTTGAATAAACTATCTTTGCCCCAGAAATCCCTCTTGTAGAAACCTGCCCTACTAATAATCATACTAAATGCATAAGTATATGTGGGCTATGATTTCACTAAAGCATGGTTTGGATAGGAGCAAAGTGGAGACACTTTACATGTCTGTGGGTAGGGGAATGGTGAACTAATTAAGGTACATCTACATTAACAAATATTGTGCAGCTGTTGAAAGTATAAAAGTACATGTCTATGAGATAGTTGTGTGTGAAAGAAGCAGGCTACAGAACAATGTGAACAATATGATCCCAGTTCTGTAGAAATAACTCCCTCCCTTCTCTCTCGGTTTCTCTTCATTTTTCTTTTTCTTTCTGTAAATGCATAGAAAATGCCCTGATGGATACACATCACACTATTATCCGTGGTTACCACCTGGAGAGAGGTGGGTGGAGAGATGGCAAGTGAGAACTTTCATCTTTTTAAAGTGAGAAAACGCAGAAACTCAGAAAACAGTCAAGGGAGACAAAATGATATTAGGTTAGCCATTAAGCAAAGTCAAGGGCTATAGATAATATTCTAAGCCATACTGTTTGAGCTGTTCTGCACTTACTGAAACCCCCACCAGGGGGAAGACGCTGCTACCACGTGTAAATAGGTAGTGGGAACCTGCGGGGGCAGCGCAGGGACCTCAGCTGGTGCTCTTTGAGGACCTAGGGGGTGGGACGAGGGTGGAGGGGTGGGAGGGAGGCTCCAGGAGGAGGGGATGTATGTACACGTATAGCTAATTCTCTCTGTTGTACGACAGAAAGTAACACAACATTGTAAAGCAGTTATACTCCAATTTAAAAAACACACCTTCTATAAGCCTTTCTTGTATGTCTTTGTTGTCTACTTGTGCCGGCTCTTTGTGGCTCTTTGGACTGTAGCCTGCCCAGGTTCCTCTGTCTATGGGATTTTTCAGGCAAGAATACTGGAGTGGGTTGCCATTTCCTCCTCCAGGGAATCTTCCTGATCCAGAAATTGAACCTGTGTCTCCTGGGTTTCCTGCATTGCAAGCAGATTTTTTACCCATTAAGCCATCAGGGAAGCCCATACTGTTTAATTTTTTTCTCAATGAATGTATTGTTGTTTTGTAATTAAAAATGTTTTTCAGTTTTATTGAGATGAAATTGGCACATAGCACTGTATTAGTTAGATGGTTGGATGGCATCACTGACTCAAGGGACATGAGTTTGAGCAAACTCCAGGAGACGGTGAAGGACGGGGAACTGGGAAGCCGAGTGTGCTGCAGTCCATCAGATCACAAAGAGTTGGACATGACTTAGCCACTGAACTAAACTGTATAACATAATGATTTTATACATGCTTGTATTGCAAAATGACCACAACAGTAAGTTTAGTTAACATCTGTCACCTCCTATAGTTGCAAATTTTTTTCCTTGTGATGAGAACTTTTACAGTTACTCTTTTAGCAACGGTCAAGTATACAATAGAGTATTACTAACTATAGTCACCAGGCTGTACCTTACATCCCAAGGACTTACTTATTTCATAACTAAAAGTTGTTTGTACCTTTTGACCCCCCACCCCTTTCTACTATGTGGATCACGACAAACTGTGGAAAATCCTTAAGAGATGAGAATACCAGACCACCTTACTGTCCTCCTGAGAAATCTATTTACAGGTCAAGAAGCAACAGTTAGAACCAGACATGGAACAATGGACTGGTTCCAAATTGGGAAAGGAGTATGTCAAGGATGTATATTGTCATCTTGCTTATTTAACTTATATGCAGAGTACATAATGTGAAATGCCAGGCTGGATGAAGCACAAGCTGGAATCAAGATTGCCGGGAGAAATATCAACAACCTCAGATACGCAGATGACACCACCCTTATGGCAGAAAGTGAAGAAGAACTAAAGAGCCTCTTGATGAAGGTGAAAGAGGAGAGTGAAAAGCTGGCTGAAAGCTCAGCATTCAGAAAACTAGGATCATGGCATCTGGTCCCATCACTTCATGGCAAATAGATGGGGGAAAAATGGAAACAGTGGCAGACTTTATTTTCTTGGGCTCCAAAATCAGTACAGATGGTGACTACAGCCATGAAATTAAAGACACTTGTTCTTTGGAAGAAAAACTATGACCAACCTAGACAGCATATTAAAAACAGCAGAGACATTACTTTGCTAACAAAGGTCCATCTAGTCAAAGCTGTGGTTTTTCCAGTAGTCATGTATGGATGTGAGAGTTGGACCATAAAGCAAGCTGAGCACCGAAGAATTGATGCTTTTGAACTGTGGTGTTGGAGAAGACTCTTGAGAGTCCCATGGACTTCAAGGAAATTAAACCAGTCAATCCTAAAGGAAATCAGTCCTAAATATTCATTGAGAAGACTGATGCTGAAGCTGAATCTCCAATTCTTCGGCCACCTGATGTGAAGAACTGACTCATTTGAAAAGACCCCTGATACTGGGAGATTGAAGGCAGGAGGAGAAGTGGATGACAGAGAGTGAGATTGTTGGATGACATCGCTGACCCAGTGGACATGAGTTTGAGTAAACTCCGGGAGTTGTTGGAAACCTGGTGTGCTGCAGTGCATGGGGTTGCAAAGAGTTGGACATGACTGAGCGACTGAACTGACTGACTGACCCATTTCTATCTCCCCACCCTACCCCTACCCCACCTCTGAATGTTTCAAGAAAGAAAGGAAGAGGAGAAAAGAAAGGCAAAAGGAAAGGAAGAAAAGGAAAAAAGGAGAGGAGGGAATGAAGAAGGAAGAGGACAGAGGGAGAAAACAGGTGTCTGCAGTGCAGAGGCAGAAACCACCTAATCAACGTTCAGAATTGGTCAGGACTTACTTGGAAGTTGGCAAATACCACCTGCCAATGCAGGAGATGCAAGAGACAGGAGTTTGATCCTTGGTTGGGAAGATCCCCTAGAAGAGGGCGTGGCAACCCACTTCAGTATTCTTGCCTGGAAAATCCCATGGACAGAGGGGTCTGCCGTGCAGCCCATGGGGCAGCAGAGAGTCAGACATGACTGAGTACGCACACATAGACATATTTGGAAGAATGATTCCTTCTAGTGCACTCCCTGAGTTCAGGTAGGGCCAGATTTCACACCCGAGATGATTCTGACTATTTCTTACTTTTAAAGATGGAGCAGAAGATTCCTCAACTTCACTTGATTGGGAATGGACTGATGCTGAAGCTGAAACTCCAATACTTTGGCCACATCATGTGAAGAGCTGACTCATTGGAAAAGACCCTGATGCTGGGAGGGATTAGGGGCAGGAGGAGAAGGGGACGACAGAGGATGAGATGGCTGGATGGCATCATCGACTCGATGGACACGGGTTTGAGTAAACTCTGGGAGTTGGTGATGGACAGGGAGGCCTGGCGTGCTGTGGTTCATGGGGTCGCAAAGAGTTGGACACGACTGAGGGACTGAACTGAACTGAACGTGCTTCCCAGGTGGCTCAGTGGTAAAGAGCCCGCCTGCCAATGAGGGAGGCTCTAGAGACTCTGGTTCAATCCCTGAATCAGAAAGATCCCCTGGAGGAGGAAATGGCAACCCACTCCAGTATTCTTGCCTGGAGAATCCCATGGACAGAGGAGCCTCGTGGGCTTCAGTCCACAGGGTTGCAGCGAGTTGGACCTGACTGAGGCAACTGAGGATGCACGCACATCCCTAATGTAGAATCTGAACAGCTGGTCACCATATACGAAGACACACATTGTTAGCTTTCAATTTCCCACCTGGAAGTTGAGAGAAGAGCAGTGGCTTGGATGAGGAATGCCCTTCCACACTCCTGTTCCTATGTTTCTGTTTTTAGAGCCTATCACTGTGAACTTTAAGAACATAAAGAACAAGAGGTCTGCTGTTCATCCACGGCCTGGGAATCATAGAGAACTCGAAGCCCAGCTCTGTCTGCTTCTGGGCAATGTAATTAACCTTCCTGAGCCTCAGTTTCTTTCTCTGGAAATGGTGGTAAGCATCCTACCTTGCAGGCCTGTTGTAAGGATTATTTTAAGAATAGATGAAACCTTAAGAATTGATTAAAACCCTTGTTCCTGGCAGGTGCTCAATCCTGATCGTATTTAATCCAAGCTCCTAAAATAACCCAGAAAGCTAGTGGAACCCAGTGGAGATAAGAAAACTGATTGCTTTACTTCAAGGTCGGGTCTCTTTACATTACAAAAGGCTTTTGCGAGAGAGTCTTTTAGTTCAATAACTTTGGGTCTATTAAGACCTTACCTGACTTTGCAATGCTGCTGCCTCCTCGCTTGTTGAGATCTACTTTGTATCTCAGGAGACTTATAGGCACATACCCCAGGATGTGAGGGGTCATTCCCCACATGAAGATTGTGGGCAGTTTACTCCTTCATCCTCAGCTGGAAAGGCTCACGCTAGGGGAAATGGGATTACATTTCACCAGGAAGGAATTAGGTTAGACGGGAAGAAGAACTTCCTGACTGATGATTTCCTTCCCTGCAGTCTTTAAAAATAGAATAGTTCCCCATTTGTCGGTGTTTAAGAGGCAGGCAGTTAGAAGAGATAGCTTCTCAAGATCTCTTTCAGTGTTAGCATTAGTTCTGTCACAGGGCTGTATTGCTAAAAGGAATGTGCAAATACAAATTGAAGACCACTTAGAGGGATGTTTCCCCCCACCAAAATAGGAAATGCCTACTCAAAAGGCTTCCCTTGTCTCTCAAAAGGCTTAGAAAACTATACAAAACTGCTTTAGCAAGCTAAATTAATAATTCAGGGAAAATACACAGAAAGAGATCTAGGAAACTATTTTATGATAAATATTTACATTTGTATATAGCACGTTAAAAATTTTCACTATAGGTATTATTATTTCTGCATTATTAGATGCTTGAATCAAACCTAAAAGGGCTAGAACTGGGTCTGAAATCTAACTCGTTGGACTGGGTGGTCTTGGGTGTAATTCGACGACAACATGTGGGCAAATAAGAATGAACGTAAAGTAATACTGACATCTAGTGGGTACTTTGTGTTACTGCCACTATTTGAGGTAGAGCTTAAACTCAGAGCTAACTTGAAGTTCAGTTCAGTTCAGTCAGTCGCTCAGTCGTGTCCGACTCTTTGCGACCCCATGAATCGCAGCACGCCAGGCCTCCCTGTCCATCACCAACTCCTGGAGTTTACCCAAACCCATGCCCATCGAGTCGGTGATGCCATCCAGCCATCTCATCCTCTGTCGTCCCCTTCTCCTCCTGCTCCCAATCCCTCCCAGCATCAGGGTCTTTTCCAATGAGTCAGCTCTCCGCATGGGGTGGCCAAAGTTTTGGAGTTTCAGCTTCAGCATCAGTCCTTCCAATGAGCACCCAGGACTGATCTTCTTTAGGATGGACTGGTTGGATCTCCTTGCAGTCCAGGGGACTCTCAAGAGTCTTCTCCAACACCATAGTTCTACAAATCCCAGAGGACAAACCTAAGAGCCCTTTCTCCTTATTTTAAGAGTATATATATATATAAGTTTTAAAACATTTGTTATTACTTAAAATTATCATTTTATGTTTTCTAATTTAATTTTATTGTGGTAATGGAATGTGATCATTTGGAATTTATTGAGACTTGAAAGCTAACTAAACTGTGCTAGCTTTTTGTCGTTGTTTTATGTGCATTTCTAAAGAGATATACTCTCTATTTTCGTTCGTTTGTTTTGCTTTGCTTTTTGCAGGATTCCATATACAGCTGTGAAGTCTAAATACTGACTTGTTTGTTCAAGTTACTCAATTTATCATATTCTGATACAGATTAGATAAAATCTTCCTCCATGACTGTGATTTGTCAATACCGTGTTACACTTTAATGAGCTTTTTGCTTTTTGTATATACTTTAAATGCACACAAGTTCATAGAGGTTGAATCTTCTTAGTGAAATATTCTTTTTAATTGTGTATTTCTCTTTTAATCCACATTGTTGTCTTTTGCCTTAAATTCCATTTTATCTAACATTAATATTGCTACAATCACTTAGGAAAAAATTTGCTTGTATTTTTTAAATCTCTTTAATATCTTTAACCTTAGAGTGTCTTTTCGTTTGCAGTATGTCTCTCATAAACCATATATGGCTAACTTAAAAAATAAACTTGAGGATCTTTGTATTTTAATAGTGAGTTTATTCTCTTTACATATATTGTGATGATTGATCTATTTAATCTTACTTCCACTAAATAATTTACAGTTATTTACTGTTTATTTTTCATATTTTCTTTTTCCTTAAGATCTATTGGATTGACTTTTTTTAATTTAGTTTTTTGAATGTTGAGGGTTGTTTTAAAAATTTATTTATTTATTTTAATTGGAGACTAATTACTTTACAATATTGTAGTGGTTTTTGCCAAACATCGACATGAATCAGCCACAGGCGCACCTGTATTCCCCATCCAGAGCCCCCCTCCCACCTCCTTCCCCATCCCATCCCTCTGGGTCATCCCAGTGCACCAGCCCTGAGCACCCTGTCTCATGCATCGAACCTGGACCAGCGATCCACTTCACATATGATAATGTACATGTTTCAGTGCTATTCTCTCAGATCATCCCACCCTCGCCCTCTCCCACAGAGTCCAAATGACTGTTCTTACATCTGTGTCTCTTTTGCTGTCTCGCATATAGGGTCATCGTTACCATCTTTCTAAATTCCATATATATGCATTAGTATACTGTACTGGTGTTTTTCTTTCTGACTTACTTCACTCTGTATAATGGGCTCCAGTTTCATCCATCTCATTAGAACTGATTCAAATGCATTCTTTTTACTGGCTGAGTAATATTCCATTGTGTATATATACCACAACTTTCTTATCCATTCATCTGCCAATGGACATCTAGGTTGCTTCCATGTCCTAGCTAATTGTAAACAGTGCTGCGATGAACATTGGGGTGCACGTGTCTCTTTCAATTCTGGTTTCCTGGGTGTGTATGCCCAGCAGTGGGATTGCTGGGTCATATGGCAGTTCAATTTCCAGTTTTTTAAGGAATCTACACACTGTTCTCCACAGTGGCTGGACTAGTTTGCATTCCCACCAACAGTGTAAGAGGGTTCCCCTTTCTCCACACCCTCTCCAGCATTTGTTTGTAGACATTTTGCTAGCAGCCCTTCTGACTGGCATGAGATGGTACCTCATTGTGGTTCTGATTTGCATTTCTCTGATAATGAGTGATGTTGAGCATCTTTTCATGTGTTTGTTAGCCATCTGTATGTCTTCTTTGGAGAAATGTCTGTTTAGTTCTTTGGCCCATTTTTTTGGATTGGGTCGTTTATTTTTCTGGAATTGAGCTGAAGGAGCTGCTTGTATATTTTTGAGATTAATTCTTTGTCAGTTGCTTCATTTGCTATTATTTTCTCTCGTTCTGAAGGCTGTCTTTTCACCTTGCTTATAGTTTCCTTTGTTGTGCAAAAGCTTTTAAGTTTCATTAGGTCCCATTTGTTTATTTTTGCTTTTAGTTCCAATATTCTGGGATGTGGGTCATAGAAGATCCTGCTGTCATTTATGGGATTGATATATTTAAAAAATTCTTCTCTCTACCATTTTAGGATACATTGTATTCCTGGTTTTCTTTTATGTATTGTCTTTTAACTATTTTTTATTGGGGAAAATCATTCAAATATACAAACAGATAATGACCTATATGCCCACCTCCCAGTTTTATGAAGTTTTAACAACCCTAACATTCAGCTGGAACTGCTTTGGATTTATTAAATAAGAAAGAAAATTATAGATTCAGTTGAGGCCCCGTGTACCCCTCAACCTCATTTTACTCTCTCCCTCTTGACAGTTAACCCCTACCATGAATTTGATATTTATTAATTCCACATATGTTTTAAAATCTTATTCTATATTTTCTGGCTAAACAATATAGTTCATTAGTTTTAAATGTTTTTCTAGTTAGAATGTTTATATAAATAATATTACTTTCTTATCAACATTATGCTTTTGACATTCATTCACACTGATTCATATATATCTGATTCACCCTTTTAATTTCTGTATTCCATTGACATCTCTATTTTTTTTCCTTTTCCTACCCATTCTCTTGTTGATGGATAGTAAATTTTTTCCTCAGTTTCCCTTATTTCAAGCAACATTAGAATAGTGTTCTTTTACATTTCTCCATGTGCATATGAGAGTGTCTTCAAAGGAACTTTGAAATTTTTGTTTTCCTATCCCCTAAAAAAATCTTGACAGACGATGTCATTCCTTGCACATTTTAAAGATAATATTTAGTCAGAAATCAACACAACATTGTAAAGCAATTATCCTCCAGTTAAAAATTAAAATAAAATTTTAAAAGATGACATTTTTTTCATTTCAAATTTGAATAGTGACAAATTATGTGATTTCTGGTTCATTGTAAATATTATTTTTAAATGCAGCTACTTGTTCAGTTGAAGGAAAGAAGGGAATTCCAGACAGAAGTTGCTGCCACATGTTGATATTTCTTTTTGGATAAAGCCTAATATTCAAGTCGATTTCTGTGGGTTGAAACTACTAAAGAAAGAAAACAAAATTGCCTGATGCCAAAGACCAAAACTGTCTTTTGATGATCCCACATCTGGAGAGATTGCAGGCTCGGGAGAATGCAGAATGTAAAAATAAATGAAAAGTATCTCTGGCAGGTAGAAAGCTCACTGTTATGAGAACTTCCTTCCAAATAGAGATGAGCTTGGAATCTTGGAGAACTAAAGCAAAATCAACGGGTTTCTACATTCTCCCCAGAACTCTCCCCGCTCACAATGGGGAAGCCATTGAGAAGACAAAAGAAAGGAGATTATTGTGGAGATTCGAATGTGGGTGACTTATATACCAATACAGTGCCCTTCTTGCCGCTGAGTGGTTTACTTCCTGACAAGACACGTTTAGGATCATCATTTGCTCAAATTTACTAGCAGGCATTATGCAGAAATTATTTCTGGCTATAAAATCATGCATGCAGAGCCCCATAAGTATGAGGATTACAATGGCAATAGACAGTGTTTAAGTTCTAATAGTCTCCTGATGAGTATTTATGAACATCATTCATTTTAAAACAGACAGAGAAGAGTTAGTGAATTGGAAGATGTCAGATAGAAGAAGGATGTTTTTATTTTGCTTTCCACACCAAGGAGTTTGCTTATAACACATCTCATCAAACATTTCAGCATGGGAAGTTGAAGAGCTGTGACTTAGTGGCATTTGGATTCCAGTGGGCTTGAGGGGACATTCGTTTTTGTCTCTTCCTTATCATAGGGGCAACTGTCATTCAGAGTCCCAGTGTTTTCATCAGAAAAACGTGGATGCTATTTTAAAGCTCAAATAAGATATTTTGGGTTGTGCTTTGTAAATAGTAAAGTTGACAGGCACCATCATCAATATAAAGAAACATAAAAGGCTCTTATCATATAGTAGTCTGAAATTATACATTGTTCTTTTTTCTCCTTGAACTCACATTTCCATTCCACTCCACAGAGATCTATCCTAATACATTTTTGATGTTTGAAAAATATTTTCAATTTTCAATTGCCTTATCATATTTCTCTACAATAAAATATGTATCAAAAACTTTAAACTTTTTTTCCTGAGACCAAAAGACTCAGAAAATTAAAACATTTTATTCTGAGTTATTAGCATTATCATTAGTAGTACAAAATTGGTCAAGGCATATAATTATTTTGGCAAATACTCATTAAGCATAAATATTAAATTTTTCTTAGAAATGTATTTGATAAAATATACTTGACTGTTTCTTCAGTTTATATAGCCATCAATAAAGAATGGTTATTGCTGGAAATACATGAATTCAGCCTCAATTTTTTTCCTGATTTTTATTGTTATGGGCTTCCCTTGTGGCTCAGCTGGTAAAGAATCTGCCTGCAATGTGGGAGACTTAGGTTCGATCCCTGGGTTGGGAAGATCCCCTGGAGAAGGGAAAGGCTACTCACTCCAGTATTCTGGCCTGGAGAATTCCATGGACTATACAGTCCATGGGGTTGCAAAGAGTCAGACATGACTGAGCGACTTTCACTTCACTTTATTGTTACGGATGAAGCTGCTGAAAACTCTTGTTCACATTTTGAAAATGAATGGAAAGGGAGTATTTTGCTAAGACTATGTCAAGTATTTGAACCTATGATGAGTTATACTATAAAAATAATGTAATCATCTATCATAAAAGTTAATAATCTGACAACTCGATTATGTCTGTATTCAATTTTATTGAATGCAAAAATTTGGAAACAGCTTGACTTGCAAAATAGCTTTTTATATCAAATTATATTATAGTCAGTCACTTTCTCAGTTTCTGGGAAATGTACCAAAAAGGTTAGCAGTCCAATGGAAAAACTATTAATTGTCTTTGTTGTTCTTTCACTTAGAAGCATCTTATTTGACTCAATACAGTCAGAAAGTTTTGGGAAAATAAATATATTGTTAATTTCAATAAAGCTCTGCTAATTGTGATTTTAGATAAAAAGCTATACTCTTATGTTTTAAAGATTTTTATCAAAATTTTAGAACTATAGATTTATCTATTTCAGTTCATTGAAATGACAACCTGAAATTTAATTTGCAAATATATCAGCAAAATTAAACTTTCTGTCAGAAAGTGTGACTTCAAATTTTAAAGTCAAATATATGTTAATATACATTTCAAGGTATATTATAAAAGCCAATGACAAATTAAATATACCTTGCAAAACAGACTAATAGAAGAAAAGGCAGGGTTAATGTGATGTGGTTCTAATAAAAATTATTCCTTTTGCATCATAATATAAAATAGGACAATAATGAAGTCTTTCATTCCTTAATTAGAACTAACACAACATAATATGCAGCCAAGCTACATGATATGTGTGAAGCAAATATAAACAAAGATGTGATATTTTCTTTCAGTAGAAAAGTCTGAGAGTGTGTGTATGTGTGTATTAAACTCTGGTTTTTACCTTCTGGAAATAATTAAGAATCATGTAAAAAAAATCAGAAATAACTTTAGTAATCTCAATAAACATTTAAACTTTTCCCTCTTGATTTAATAAAAAGGGTATATTTGCTGTAAATATATTGGACCACATTTTAACAAGAATTAGAAATAAACATTTTATAAGGTGATACCAGATCATCTTATTTAAGCATATATAATTTTTATTATACAATTATGTAAGTGGTATAAATATTCAGAATAGAATTTGCTAAATATGCTTTAGCTATCTAGTGGAACATTTATTCACTAATTTCTTTATTGTTTAACAGAAAACAGCTTTTTCTCTGGTCGAATAGCTCAGTTGGTAAAGAATCTGCCTGCAGTGCTGGAGACCTGGGTTGGATCTCTGAGTTGGGAAGATCCCCTGGAGAAGGGACAGGCTACCCACTCAGGTATTCTTGGGCTTCCCTTGTGGCTCAGCTGGTAAAGAATCTGCCTGCAATGCAGGAGACTTGGGTTTGATCCCTGGGTTGGGAAGATCCCCTGGAGAAGGGAAAGGCTACCCACTCCAGTATTCTGGCCTGGGGAATTCCATGGGCTTTATAGTCCGTGGGGTCCCAAAGAGTTGGACATGGCAGAATGACTTTCATTTCACTTTCATTAAGGGCTCTATAAATACACACTGGTTTACTTCCCTCAGAACAACTCTGTCAAGTAGCTATAGTAATTATCCCCATTTTACAGTCAAGGAAACCAAGGCCAGGAGAGGTACCTTGAACACTCACACAGGTAGTGAGAAGCACAGCAGGTTTATACCAAACAGTGCACACTGAATCTGAAGGATAGCCACTAAATGTCATCCCTAAGTTTCATGTAGTGTATGTTGAAACATAAGATGGTCCTGAATATTTTCCCAGTGTCTCTTAAACGAAGAAGCATCATTAACTTGTCCTGCTTCAGCTGTTCAAAGACTCATTATTTTCAGATGTGATGGTACTTCCTACAATTTTGAGACTAGCTTATATGAGTTAATTACACTAAAATATGTAGAAAAAGCCTTTTTGGCATTGTTTCCTTCTAATGTTCTCCTTGCATGACTCTTATGGGACTTTTTAGCAAGAAGAATTGTTTGGCAGTAGGAAAGAGACTGAAGAGATGAAGTCATTAAATGAATGTTATCTCTCCCTGGCTTCCCTGACAGCTCAGCTGGTAAAGAATCTGTCTGCAATGCAAGAGACCCCAGTTCAGTTCCTAGGTTGGGAAGATCTGCTGGAGAAGGGACAGGCTACCCACTCCAGTATTCTTGGGCTTCCCTTGTGGCTCAGCTGGTAGAGAATTCACCTGCAATGCAGGAACTATCTCTCTCATCTTTGTACACCACAAATTAAATTCGCAACATCCCAACATGGGCCAAAATATCCTATTCCTAACACTTGGCTTCTCTGTCTTAAAAGAAATACATATAAGCCAGAAAAAAGACTTTGGTTTATGGTGCATAGGTCAATCATTAAAGAAGAAACCAATATTTTAAACTGCATTTTTGTTTGGTGCTCTGGAGGTTTCTACACCAGAAGCAAGTCACCATAATAAAATATAGAGTGAGCAGGGTCATGTCGCTCTATCACTCAGTATAGGCAATTCATGGTATAGTAACAAACAACCCCCAAATTTCAGTAGCTTAAAACAATGAGGTTTAATTATCTCTAACCCTACCTGCCCTCTTGGATTAGCTGGGGCTCCGTTGAACATTGTCCCTGCTCTGGTACCCAGGCTGCTTCCACTGGGGTGTTGCTACCTATTGTAGCAAAGGAAAAAGCTCTAGAGTAGTTCCCTCTGGTGATTCAAACTTCTGAGCATTGTAAATTGGAAAGGATGTTGGTAAAATGGAAGAATGAGCCTAAGAGTGAATGAAGTAGGCATTCTTTTAGGAAGAGTAGATGTAGAGATGGGAAGTCTAAAGCTGAGTTCTTTATCCATACCCTGTCACACATTGGAAGGCTTTCACAAACCCTCAGAAAATACAAAGCGCCTGATTTTTGAAGATCCACAGTTCAAGGAAATATAAGAAGTGGAATTTCAGGGTTAGAACATGTGTGCCTTTAACTTTTAATATACTGAGAAGTGACTGCATGAGTTCATTCTGATTATCATGTCTATTGGCAGTGAATGAGTGTTCCCTTTGTACTACATCCTTGCCAATATTTAAAAAAAATTTGCCAATCTGATGGATGTGACTTGTTATCTCTTTATTATATTAAAATTCACATTTTCCTCTTTGCTCCTGACCTTGAGCATCTTTTTATACGTCTGTTGGCCATTCAGTTTTTCTCTTCTGCAAATCATATGTTGTTTATTTTGTCCTTTTTTCTACTGTTTTCTTATGTGTGTATGTATATTTATGTATATACATATACACATACTTTTATCTCTATTACAAATATTTTCTCTAATCCCTTGTTTATTGTCTTTGTTTAAGGTATATTTTTCCTTATTTAGAATCAATACAGTAATAACTTCCAAACTTATATCTGCAGCCTAGACATCTCCCGTAGACTCTGGACTCATTTATCCTCTGTTTATTCAGCATCTTCACGTGGATGTCTAATATGCATCTCAGACCTACATCAGCCAAAATGGAATCCCCTGTCTTCCCTCCATACCACCTCCATTTGAAGTCTTTCCCATTTCTGTTCCATCTTTCCAGTTAGGCTGAAACTCTTGGGACCATCATTCATTATTCTCATTCTCTCCCAATCCATACTAAATCTGCCAGTAAATTCTGTGGACTATACTTTGAAAGTATACCAGAATCTGGGTACTCTCTGCCATCTCTGCTGTGTTCATTATTTTCAAAGTCACCATCATCTCTGGCCTGGATACTCACAATAGCCCATAGCCCACAGCTTCTCTTCCTGCCTCCTTCCTTGTTCCCGCACTGCCCACCTCCAGCCCCAGTCTATTCTTAAAATTTTGGGAAAATACAAATATGGTTCATTTCAATAAAGCTTTGCTAACATGATCCTTCTTGACAAAAGCGACTAGAGAGACACTATGGTCCCCATCTCCCCCTGAGTAGAATCCAGCGTCCTATAATGGCTTCTGAAAACTCACCAGGTCTGGCTCTGGCTACCCTCTGTTTATGCCCTGTTCTTTCCCCCTTGATTATTCTCCTTCAGCTCTACTGCTCTCCTTTCTATTCTTCAAATATGCCCAATCCTGTACCCACGTTAGGGCCTTTGCCTCTGCTGTCTCCTTTGCTTGATGGATCCCATGTGACCTGCTCTCAAGGCTTGAGTTCAGAACACTTTAATCACCATTATTCCGAGGCCTTTCTTGAGCATTCTGTTTTAATTGACCTCCACTACTCTCACTTCCTTGTGCCCCTTTTCTGCTTTATTTTTCCTCCATAGGCCTATGCCAGAGATATACTAAATAATTAGACTTCCACTATTAAAATCCAAGCTCCAGGAGTGCAGAAAAATTTGTGTTTTGTTCACTGTTGTATCTTTAGTATCTAGAACTAATGCAGAGTAGGCACTCAATAATCTTGGTGAAATGGATGAATAAAAAAATCTTTTGTTTTTATATGGACAAATGTAGGTAAATATTTACTTGTGTGGCTTCCACTTAGAGTGCACTTTAGCCTCATAGATTTGGTTTCAACATTTTTACCATTTTGCAATTCACTTTTTATATATGCACTCAATATCAGAGCACCAAAATATATTGAGCCAATTTAGGGAGAAATAGGCAATGGTATAGTGATAGTAGGGAGTTTCAACACACTACTTTTAACAATAGATAATCCAGACAGAAAATCAATTGGGAGACATTGGACTTGAACTATAGTTTAGACTAAGAGGACCTAACAGACGTTTACAGAACATTCTACCTAATAGCAGCAGAATACACGTTCTTCTAAAGTGCGCATGGAACATTCTTGAGAATAGATGATGTGTTAGATCACAAAACAAGTCTTAACAAATTTAAGATGACTGAAATCATATCAAGAACCTTTCCTAACCACTATGGTATGAAATTAGAAACGAGTAACAGAAGGAAACTGGAAAATCTACCAATATACAGAAATTAAACAAAACACCCCTGAACAACCAAGTCAAAGAAGAAATCAGAAGGGAGATAAAAAAATATCTTGAAACGAATGGAAATGGAAACGACATACCAAAGTTCATGACATGCAGCAAAAGCAGTTCCAAGTGGGAGTTTCATAGCAATAAACATCTACACTAATGAAATAGAAAGATCTCAAATAAACAGTCTTACATTACATGATTATATATCATGATTACGTGAAAGTTATTCCTGGGATGCAAGAAAGTTTTGACATACACATATCATTAATAGAATATATCACAATATTAGAATGAAATAAATATCATATGACCATCTTAATAAAGAATCTGTACATCTGACAGAGTTCAACATCCTTTCATGATAAATATTCTCAACTCATTAGGTATAGAAAGAATGTATCTGAATATAATAAGGGCTATAATGACAAACCCACCGTGACATCATACTCAGTGTGAAAGGTTTTTCTTCTAAGATCAAGAACAAGACAAGGGTGTCCACTCTCACTACTCCCACTCAATACAGTACAGGAAGATCTACCCTAATCAATTAGGAAAAAAAAAAAAGTAATGGCACTGATATTTTTCTCTTCTGTGTCTCTGCAAATCCTTCCTATATCCATTTACTTGTCTTCAAGTATGTAAACCATATTCTTCACTAGAGTTTATTTTCCATGAGGGACATGTGTTCATCATCACTTTATTCTGAGGGCCTAGCATGTCTGACACATAGAAAGTGCTCAGTTATATTTGATGAGAGGGTAAATGAATGAAAAGGCAGCATGACCAAGCAGAAAACATACAGGTTTTGATATAAAATCAGATCTCTGCTAAGCCACTTGTGTGATCCTTAAAAAATACCAAACCTCTCTGAATGCAGTTTTTCTTGCCTGTAGACTAGGAAGAGTGTACCCACCTTGTGATATTTGAATTTAGATGCAAATATAGGACAGGAGACACCCGCCTTTGTAAGGGTTCATGTGAAAAAGATGGGAGTGTTGTAGTTGATTCAGTTATGAGTCAGAATGATGGGGGTGTGTGTGTATGTGTGTGTGCACATGCAGTCCGTCATGTCTGACTCTTTGAGACCCCATGGACTATAGCCTACCAGGCTCCTCTGGCCATGGAATTTTCCAGGCAAGAATGCTGGAATGTGTTGCCATTTCCTCCTTCAGGGGATGTTCCTGACCCAGGGACCAAACTCATGTCTCCTGCATTGGCAGGCGGGTTCTTCACTACTCGCGTCATCTGGGAAGCCTGATGGTGTGTAGTGACTGCCAAATAAGAGGGCAGATTCAGACTTGGTGATGTTAATCAGCCTGATGTCTTTAGTAGAGTAGCCAGGGGGCTCAGCTGGTCAGGACATGTTTCCTGAACCGTGTTCTACAGCGAGCATAAATGTTAAGAATGAAGTGAAGACTGAAGCACAGTCAGAAAAGGGCTACGAGCATGGTGAGCAGTCTGGAAACTATTAAGTGTCCTCAGAGGAACAGTTTTAGATCTGGTAGTGATGGATGGTTTTTGTGGAGAAGCTAAGTAAAAGCACGCATGCTAAGTTGCTTCTGTCCTCCAACTCTGCGACCCTGTGGACTAGGATCGGCCAGGCTCCGCTGTCCGTGGGATTCTCCAGGCAAGAATACTGGATTCGGTTGCCATGCCCTCCTCGAGGGGATCTTCCCGCCTCAAGGACTGAACCCACACCTCTATGTCTGCTGCATTAACAGGTGGGTTCTTTACCACTAGTGCCACTTGGGAAGCCCAAAGGCATGATTCCTGTTGGCTAATACTTTAAGAATTTTTCTGCAAATAAGGAGGAGAACGATTCTTTTCTCTACAGGGAATGCGTGACACCAGTTGGTGCCATGCACAGAGACACACATTTTGACTTAATAGAGGGAAAAACCCTTTTACAAGTGGAGTACCTCATAAAACAGGGCCTTACCTGTTACCTGAAAGCATTAGGGTGGCTGAGTCATGACTAGTCAGGGAAAACAGAGCAGGATTTCTGGCAGGGAAGGAATACTAGACCAAGTGATCTTGACAACCCCAACTCAATAAGTTTCTGTGATTCCATAACTCACAAATTGGAAGCCACTAAGTAACACCAGATGGTAATTGCTGAAGGTTGATTACTACTTAGCCTGGGAAGAGATCCTGGAGGAAGATAAAAATAATCAGATAAAGATTGACTCAGCTGGAGATTGGAATTTGTAAATAATAAAGGATGTATCCATGTTGACAAAGAAACAGATCATCAGAGCTTTTGAGTGGCTAGTGATAAAAAGCAGCTTCTTTTACGGGGCTTAATTGGACTGGAGTAACCTGACTCTAAATATGTCCACTGCTACCACTTCTACTTCTGCTGTTACCCGAAGTCCTACCATTAGAGGTTGCTTTTTGAATCCTAAAGAGTTTTGACTTGTCAGTGGCTAGCAAAGTGAATTAAACCAGTAATCAAAACCTTTTTATGTGTCGGACTGAAATTACCTTTCAAATAAAATTTCATATGGGACCACAGCATATAAATTTTAAAAATTAAATGAAATGGGTATCAGAAAGCTCTGATGACAGAGGCGGTCTTCATTTTTGCTATACTTTCTTCCCCAAAGAACCTCCCAAAGACCTTCCGTCAAAACCTGGGGTTCTGCAGGGTGAAGTTTAGAAAACAATTCATAAAATTAACTATCCAATTAAGTTGAAATTAACAATCCAGTCAGTTAAGGGGGAGCTATACAGAGTATCTGACCTGAGGAGAGGAGAGAGGAGAAAGAAAAGGACCTGGTGAAAATTTCTATGTTTTCTCATTTTGGTGAGGCTCAGGCTCTGTGCTTCCTAGTACAGAGAAAGAGATGTTTCTTCAAAGTTTGCATCCCTTCTGGAATTGGCTAAGGTCATTCCAAGTTAATCATATCCAGCCACTAGGAGATGCTTCAGAGCAAAGCACAGAATACATGCATCAGTCAGATCCTAGCAGGAAATAGGTGACACATGCAAATTAGAATACTTTGAGGAAGATTAATAAGGGAACACATACAAAGGTATGACTATCAGGGAAACCCTAAGCGCTGTGTTGGAGTTAGCGGCAGCAGAGCTGTAACCTTCAACCCATGAAGAAATGAAAACAGGGAGAGGTTTTGGAACCCAAAAGGAAAGAGAGTCTTGTCAAGAAGTCGCACTAGAAAGAAGCAGTTACCGTCAGTCAGGAACACAGCTGGAAAGGTGACTTTGCAAAGCAACCAGGCTAATAAATATCCTTACTTTTCCCCTTCCCTCCAGTTTCTTATTGAGACATCCTTAATGGCCACCCCCACCTGGACGCCAGAGTTCAGAAGGAGGCCTATTAATGTGGTCCGTGTAGGTGAGCATCTTGGGCAGAAGGCAGGGCTGGATAGGGTGGAGAATAGACCCCATGGGGCAAGTGGAAGCTATCAGGACAATAAAAGCCTTTGGAGAATGAAATATAATGACCAATAAACATGTTTCAAGCTTCCCCAATGGCTCAGCAGGTTAAGAATCCACCTGCAATGCAGAAGACACAGGAGATGCATGTTCAGTTCCTGGGTTGGAAAGATCCCCTGGAAAAGGAAATGGCAACCCACTCTGTATTCTTGCTTGGGAAATCCCATGGAGAGAAAAGCCTTGTGGGCTACAGTCCAAAGCGTTGCAAAGAGTCAGACTTGACTGGTGATTGAGCACAGCACAAACATGTTTCAAATGCTGGCCAATGCAAAGTTATGCACTAGCTATGGAGGGGAAGAGGAAATGAGTCTTCATTTTTCTGAAGTCTCCAGCAATGATTCCGATTAGAGGACTGCTGAGCCTTGGAGTGTTGAAACAGTAGAACCCAGCTTCTACAATTCCAGTACGATTTGAGCATATCATTCTCTGTCTTCATTAATCAATAGAGCCTGGCAACCACCAACTAATTCCACATGCTTCACAGTTACTATTTTCTGTGTGAGTCTCAAAGAGTATAAGTATTGCACAGATTATCTTTCTACTGTACACCCTTCAAATTTACCACAAATGAAAGTCTTAGTAACTGCAGTGCTATAGCAGGCGAGGGGCTACTGATAGATTATTTCAACTCACATGTATTATTATGCATATATAGTGTATAACTATTTATGCTATACATGCATATATATACACATTTATTCATTTATCCAGTTTACTTAAGTTATAGAAAATTTACATAATTGGATTTAAGTAAAAAGTAAGTTTAGATAAGTCCTATTACTATTATGGAAAATTAAACCATGATTTTAAACCTTCTTACAAAGACAACATAAGTCAGATTATATGAAGAAATATAAATATATGTGAGTGAATCTATAAATATAAGTTAATCTATATGAATTTACTACTTTGCTTTCAAAGTTGTAAATTTTGGGGAGTAGTCTCTTATTAACTTTAGGAAGAATTTATTTACTTTTGGCTAGTCTGGGTCTTTGTTGCTGTGTGTGGGCTTTTGCTAGTTGCAGGAGTCAGGGCCCCTACCCTTGAGTTGCAGCGTGCGGGCTCTAGAGTGAGCGCTCACTAGCTGTGGTGTCCAGGCTCAGCTGCCCCGCGGTACGTGGGGATTTCCCAGACCAGGATTAGAACCTGTGTCCACTGCACTGGCAGTGGGTTCTTAGCCACTGGGCCACCAAGGAAGTCCATCTTATTAATTTTCTTTTTCACTTAAAAAATTTTGGAGGGGAAGATTGTAGATTCACCAGCAGTTGTAAGAAGTAATTTAGAGGTTCAGGGTATGCTTTGCCTAGTTGTCCCCAATGGTAACATCTAGAGGAGCTACAATCACCAGCAGGATATTGACATTGATACAGACACAATACAGACAATTCCATCCCTACAAGGATCATTTCTATTGCCCTTTTATAGCTGTACCCATCTTTCTCCCAGACTTTCTTCCCCAGACTCCTGGCAATCAATAATCTGTTCTCCATTTCTATAATTTTGTTATTTCAAGATTGTGATATGAATGGAATCACTCAGTATGGAAACTTGTGAGACTGGATTTTTTTACTCAGCCAATTCCAAGTTGTTGAGTGTATCAGTAGTTTATTTCATTTTATTGCAAAGTAATAAGTCCTAGCATGGGCATTCTGTGGTTTGTTTGGCTATTTACCTTAAAGGACACCTGAGTTGTTTCTGGTTTGGTGATGTTACGAGTAAAGGTATTTAAAACATTACTGTATAAGACTTTGTGTAAACATATCTTTTCACCTCTCTGGGATAAATGCCCAGGGGTGCAACTGCTGCATCATATAATAGCTACACAGTTAGATTTTTAAGAAAATGCCAAACCATCTTCCAGAGCAGCTATATCATATTTTATATCCCATCTACAATGCATATGTTTCTCAGCTTCCTTCCAAAATTTAGCGTTGGCACTACTTTTTCTGTTAGCCATTCTGATAAGCATATACCGATAACACACTGTGGTTTTAGTCTGCGTTTCCTTAATGGCTAACAATGTTGGGCAGAGCATCTTTTCACATTCTCATTTGCCATCTATATATTCTTTTTGATGAAACATCTCTTTCATGTCACTTGCCCATTTCTTTTTTCCTTAATCTTGCTGGTCTGGAGACCACATTTTTAATTCTTCCCTCACCCCCTTTCTTTTTCTTTTTTTTTTTTTAAACACCTTGTCTACTTATTTTTGGTTGTGCTGGGTCTTCCTTGCTGCTCTCAGGCTTTCTCTAGTTGCGGTGAGAGGGGACATCTCTCCCGTGCGGTAAGTGGGTTTCTCGTTGCAGTGACTTCTCATTGCAGAGGACAGTCTCTAGGTACAGGAGCTTCAGGAGTTGTAGCTTGTGGGCTCAGTGGCTGTGGCTTATGGGCCCTAGACCACGCCAGCTTCAGTAGTTGCAGCATGCACCCTTGCCCATTTCTGATGGAGTTGAGAGTGATTTTAACAGTTGCAATTTTAGGGTTCTTTATATATTCAGAATAATAGTCTTTTGTCAAATATGTGATTTGCAAATATTTTATTCTGTTCTATCTCTGTCTTTTGATCCTCGTAATAGGATCTTTGCAGAGCAAAAGTTTTTGATTTTGATCAAGTCCAATTTATTAACTTTTCCTCTATGGTATTTTGGTGTCAAGTCTAAGAATTCTTTGCCTGGCCCTAGACACCAAATACTTTCTCCCATGTTTTTTCCTAAAAGTTTTATAATGTTATAAAATTGTAAAAACATAATTAAATCTAAACCTGTGACCCATTTTGAGTTAATTTTTGCATTAAACATGAGGTTTAAGTTCATTTTTGAACCTGTGGATGATCAGTTGCTTTAGCACCATTTGTTGAAAAGGCTATTATTCCTCCATTGAATTAATGTTACAACTTTGTAAAAAATCAGTTGAGCATATTTATGTGAGGCTATTTATAAGCTTTCTATTCTGTCCCATTGATCTTTGTATCTGTCTCTCTGTCATATAGCCTTGACCATTTTATGACTCGAAATCAGGTAAGTCACCTCCTCCCATTTAATTCCTTTAAAAGATTGCTTTAGCTATTCTTTTTTTGCCTTTCTATATAAATTTTATAATAATTTTGTCTATACAAAGAATCTTATTGAAATTTCAATAGGAATTTCACTAAAAATGTATCAGTTTGGGGAGAATGGATGCATTGAGTCTGCTAATCCTTTAACATGGTATGTCTCTCCTTTTAATCTTTGATCGCTTTCATTGGCATGCTGTAGTTTTCAATATAAGAGTTATGCACATGTTTTGTTAGACTTAAATTGAACTATTTCCCTTTTTTGAGTTATTATAAATAGTATTGATATTTTATTTTAGTGTTCATGTGTTTATTGTTCATATATAGAAAGAAAGTTTATTTTTGTACATTCATTTTGTCTACTGTGACCGTGCTGAATTCCCTTATTAATTCTAGGTGTTTTTTTTTTTTTTGGTAGATTCCTTAGGATTTTTTTATGTAGAAAATTACATAATTTTCAGTTTTTATTTCTTCCTTTCTGATCTGTATCTTTTAATTTCCTTTCTTGCTTTATTGCATTAGCTTGAGCTTCCAGTACAATGTTGAATAAAAGTGATAAGAGCAGATATTTTAGCCTACTTCTCATTCTTGGGGTAAAAAATTTAGTTTTTTTTACCATTAAGTATGATTTAATTGCATGGTTTTTTGTAGATGCTCTTTATTAAGTTAAGGAAGTCTCCCTCTATTCCTAGTTTTCTATGAGATTTATTTTTATCACAAATGAATGTTGAATATTGTCACATGATTTCTCTCTATAAGTTGATTTACTGTTTAATTTTCTATTTTAGCCTGTTAATATGGTAGTTAATTAATTTTTGAACATTGAATCACCCTCATATTTTGGTATAAATGCCACTTGCCATGGTATATAATCCTTTTATATGTGAATTCTGTTTGCTTATATTTGTTAAGAATCTTTTGTGTATATGTTCACGAGGGATATTGGTCTTTGTTTTTTTTTAGGTGAGGCACTCTGTCTGATTTTTGCATAAGGGTAATTCTAAATTTATAAAATCAATTAGGAGTGGTTCTTCTATTTTCTGGAAAAGATTGTATAGAAGTGGCATTAACACTGCTTTTCTTGTTTTGGTAGAGTTCTCCAAGTCTCTGAGCCTGGAGACTTCATTTTTGGGAATTTAAAAATTATATATTCAATTTCCTTAGGGGTTATAAGGTTATTCAGGCTTCCCTGGTGGCTCAGATGGTATAGAATCCACCTGTAATGTGGGAGACCTGGGTTTGATCCCTGGTTTGGGATTTTCCAGATCCCCTGGAAAAGGGAACAGCTATCAGTATTCTGGCCTTGACTGAGCTACTTTCACTTATAAGATTATTCAAATGATCTGTTTCACACCAGATAAGATATAGTAGTTTCTGCTTTTCTGAGAATTGGTCAACTTCATCTAAGTTGTAAAATTTATGTGTGTAGGGATGTTCATATGTGTGTGAAAGTTGCTCAGTCATGTCTGACTGTTTGCAACCCCATGAACTATAAAGTCCATGGAATTCTCCAGGCCAGAATACTGGAGTGGGTTGTTTTTCCCTTCTCCAGAGGAATCTTCCCAACTCAGGGATTGAACCCAGGTCTCCCACATAGTATTCCCTCTTTTTAATGTTTTCGGAGTCTGTAATGATACCCCTGTTCCTTGATATTGGTAATTCTTTTTTTTTTTTTCTTTGTCAGACTTACTAGTGGTTTGTCAATTTTCTTTTCTAATTACCAGCTTTTTACAGGTTTATTTTCTCTATATTTGTTCTGAATTCAATTTCACTGAATTCTTCTCTCATCATTGACTCTAGTATATATATATATATAGCTTGTCTTTGGGTTTATTCAGGTGAAGTTTGCTTGGCTTTTTGAATCTGTAGATTTATATATTTGCCAAATTTGGGAAGTTTGCAGCCATTATTTCTTCCAATAATTTCTTCAATCCCACCCTCTTTCTTCACTCCTATGATTACTATTAAATAAAATACAGATTTTTTTTTTTAAATGGACCCATGGTTCTTGAATCTCTCTGCAGTTTTTCAGATTGGTGATTTCTTTTACTCTATCTTCAAGTTTAGTAATTCTTTCCTCTGTTCCCTGAATTCTACTGAGTCAGTCCTTTGTGTTGTCTATTTTAATTATTGTGTTTTTAGTTCTAAAATTTCTATATTGTTCTTCTTACATCTTCTTTTTGTTTGTTAAATTTATTTATTTGCTAAAACTCTTTTTTCATTTGTTTCAAGTAACTTCACATGTCTTCAGTCAAGGATTTTTACCATAACTGTTTTAAAGTCTTTGTTAGAGAATTCAAATCTCTCTGTCATCTTGGTGTTGGCATCAATCAAGTGTATTGTTTCATTCCTTTTGAGGTCTCTTCTTTAATTCTTGGTATGATGCGTGACTTTTTTTTATTGCAACCTGGTCATTTGGGGTATTCTGTTGAGGTTCCAAATCTTATGTGAAGTTTCTGTTGTAATTGACTTTTTGTGATGCCACTCCATCAGGGAGAATGAGAGTGTGCTCTGGCCTGTTCCTCCCAGCCTCCCCACTCGCCTCCATTGACAGCGCAGCAGGGCATGACCAGTGAGTGAGGATGAGAGTTCCGGTTTCCCGTTTGGTGATGATAACACCCTGCATCACGTTGTTTCTTTCCATAGCTAGGTCCCTAGTTAGTTAACCTTCCACTGTCTACCTTTAAAAGCCATCTTTTGTATGTCTTTTGTAGTTAGTGAAAAGAATAAGGAAAAGTGTGTCTAATCCATCTTCATAAAAGCTGAAATCTATTTTTAGCTTTATCTGTAATTATGTTTCTTCTTTAATTATTTTATGATCAATCATGCCATAAGTCTGCATATTTTGTTAGGTTTTACAAAGAGCCAGTTTTTAGTTTATCCAGCTCTTCTGTTTTCTTCTTTTCTATATCATTAATTTCTGCTTTTATCTTTATTGTAATATACCTTAAAATTTTCTTTGAGATATTCTATTTTTTCATTTCATAAGTTTACACCCAGTTGATTAATTTTCATTATGTTTTATTATCTGGAATCAGTAATTAAGGCTATACATTCTTCTCCATGTAACACTTTTGCCGCATCTCACAAGTTTTAAAATGTAATGTTTTAATTTTTATTCAGTTGCAATTGCTTTAAAATTTACTTTTTTATTTTATTGTTAGCTTATAAGTATTCTGGTTTGTTTTTAAATTTCCAAGTATATAGGGGTGTTTTATTTAGTTATTTTTATGATCCACTTCTGACTTCCTTGCATTATAGTCCAAGAATATGCATCCCTTATGCTTATTGTTTGAAGTTGTTAAGACCTCTTCTCTGGACAATAAATACTACAGACTTAACCAATAGAAGCCCTAATTGCGATTTCACTGACAGTTGTGGCATCTTCCCCAGAGAAGATTAGAATGCTCTCAGGCACATGGTATGAGGTCATTGTTTTAGACAATGCCTTATGGTCCAGCCTGATCAGAAATGGACAGCAGTATACAGTCAATAGCTTTGCCTGAAGACTGCATAAATTCTTGGTCCCTCTGTCACGATATTAATGCACGTATCTGGACACCCTGCTGAACATCACTGTGATCCCGTACATTGATGGCATCATGTTAATCAAGTCAGATGAGCAGGCCAGCACATTAGAACACTTGGCAAGAAACAGGCGCCCTAGAGGATGGCAGATAAACACCCTGAAGACTTGGGGACTGGTCACATCGGTGTCTGAGTCTGTTTTCAGGAGACCATGAACTGCAACAGATTTTCTCATTAATTCTGAAGATCTTGAACTATTGATGTCATATTTAATGAGGCTGAAAGAACATGCTACTTTTCACTTGTCATTTTCTTATTGCTGATTCTGTGTTTGGATCCAGTGAAATCCTAAAGCCCCACTTCAGACTGCAGAATATAATACTGCATGAAACACACTAAATGAATGAGCAACCCATTTCTGTGAAATGGCTACTTTTCTCTATTTTATATGACCCCTGTTACCCTATATCTAGCTTCCCTGGTAGCTCAGTTGGTAATGAATCCGCCTGCAATGCAGGAGATCCTGGCTTGATTCCTGGGTCGGGAAGATCTGCTGGAGAAGGGAACGGCTACCCACTCCAGTATTCATGGGCTTCCCAGGTGGCTCAGCTGGTAAAGAATCTGCCTACAATGTGAGAGACCTGGGTTTGATGCCTGGGTTGGGAAGATCTCCTAGAGAAGGGAATGGCTACCCATTCCAGTATTCTGGCCTGGAGAATTCCACGGACTGTGTCGTCCATGGGGTCGCAAAGAGTTGGACTGACTGAGCGACTTTCAGCTTTACCCTACGTCTAGCCATTACCATGGACCAATGAATCAGAACTACGTGCAGACCAAGTTCTTTTATTGATTTGGTTTTTGGCTGCACTGGGTCTTTGAACTTTGCACAGGCTTTCTCTAGTTGCAGCGAGTGGGAGCTGCCTTCATTGTGGTGTGTGGGCTTCTCATTGTGGTAGTTTCTCTTATTGTGGAACACATAAGGCATGCAGCTTCAGTAGTTGCAGCAAATTGCAGCTTGTGGGATCTAGAGTATGGGATCAGTTGTGGTGCATGGGTTTAGCTGCTCTGAGGCATGTGGGAGCTTCCCGCGCCAGTGATCGAACCTGTGTCCCCTGCACTGGCAGGCGGATTCTTATCCACTGCACCACCAGGGAACTTCTCAACTTCTTTCTTATCCAATAAACTAGCTATAATGGCTTTTTGTTCCTGTATCATGATTTTGAATTAATGCTAAATTATTCTTAAACACTTAGCTCACTTGGAGCTTTCTATAGAGATATTTAAAGAGACATCTTCTTGTGTAGACATTCAGAAATCAGATTGTCTTAGTTTACCAAATGTAATCCATTTTTGTCTAGGACTTGGAACTACTTTAATTTTGTTTTATTTGAGCTTGGTGTTTGTGATAGCCGTGAAGATGCACTTTGCAGATCTCTAACTGTAGGGAGCTTAATGGACCAAGCACCTTTGCTGCTGGACTCTGAAATTTATTCCTGCATTTGCATCAAGGCAAATTCCATGGACCTTTCACAACCAGTGACTGATCAAAGCAAGGATACCAAGGCTGATTTCTGGAAGATCTGAGACTCCTGATGGCTGATTTTTGGTTTAAGGATAGTGACAGTCAGTTCTCCAGAGAAACAGAACTGATAGGATGTGTATATATGTGTATATATATAGGGGCTTCCCAGGCCTTCAGTGGTAGAGAATCTGCCTGCTAAGCAGGAGACGTGAGTTTGATCCCTGGGTTGGGAAGATCCCCTGGAGGAGGACATGGCAATTCACTCCAGTATCCTTGCCTGGAGAATCCCATGGACAGAGGAGCCTGGCGGGCTATAGTCCATGGGGTCACAAAGAGTAGGACAGGACTTAGTGACTAAACAACAACAACAATACAGAGAAAGATGTATACACACACACAATCCACACTCACACATAGCGTGTATGTGTGTGTGGTGTGTGTATGTTTTGTAGCTGGAGTTTGGAGGCACTCTCTAGAACTTCTTCCTTGGAAGACTTCAGTCCTTTTTCTCTTATGGCCTTCAGCTGATTGGATGAGGCTCACCCATATTATGGAGGAATAAACTGTTTCACTCACAATCTATGATTTAAATGCTAATATTATCTTAAAAATACCTTCACCACAACACCTAGGTGGTTGTTTGATATAACATGTGGGTGACCAAATATCTGGGTACTGTGGCCTAGCCAAGTGACAGAAAATAAATCACTAAAATACAGGCTTTAACTATATTTTCTACAAATAGGATGAGATGATGATAGCATTTAACTAAAGGGTAAATTTCTGGATTTTGAACTGAACAATTTTCTCCTTCCACTAATGAAAGGAAATACAATTTTTTTTAAAATTTACTTTAAATATATTCAGTGGAGACATAGGACTCTCAGGCTACACAGCCTGCCCTAGAATTAGAAACTAGTCTACAATGTTATGATGATGGTGTACATACATATTTAAGCTTTAAAAGTACAGAAAGGAACAGAGAATAACTGTATACATGCTTTAATTGGCGCTGGGCTTCTTGACAGTAGGAAAAGAGAAAGTGAAATATCTATACACATTTCAGTGCATAGGAGCTCTTTTTTAGTATTTTCCAAGTTTCCAACAGAAAGACTTTTGGAGGAGCAAGAAATATAAAAACAAGTGAGGAAATAAAGTAAAAATTTTTTAAGAGAAATAACTTAGTCCACTTAAAAAGTGATCTTCCCTTTGATGTTACTGAGATTTCTTTGCTAATCTACATTCCAAATAACCAGAAGCAGAATCCCATTAAGTTTCCAAAACTCATTTGTTCTGGCCACCATTTGTTTAAGAGAGTTGATTAATATTTCTTTCTGAATACTGAGTTGGGAAACTTTTTTCTCATTTTGGTGGGGAAGCTGTACCAGATGGCTTGTGGGATACTAGTTCCCCGACCAGGGATTGAAACCAGGCCCATGGCAGTGAAAGCTCTGAGTCTTAGACACTGAATCGCCAGGGAATTCCTGGGAAACTTGTATTACAATGACCTAATCAATGATTTTCAAGTTAAAAAAAAATATCTGATGCCTTCTTGGTCTAGGTTGACTCTGTCTGAATTGGGAGATAGAACAGGCAATTTAGAAACACCTTTCAGGGGATTCTGTTCAACTGCAACTGCTGGCTTATGGAATAGTAAATTATTAATATTTAAATCTAACATTCCAAATTTCTGTTTTTCAAGACCAAATTCCATGGACCTAAGGAAAATATAAAGCTAAATAGGTAAAGAGAATGATACATCAATGTACTTGTCAAATTTGTCCAGCATAATTCATCTATTTTTTTTAATTTGCAAAAAAGAAAAACACACATTTATTACTCTGCTGTTCCTTGGTGAAGTGGCCTGGATGCTGATGATGTTTTATAATTATTATTTTCAGCAAGATAATAAAGTGATCATGACCTTCTTGAGCTATAATGAAGGTCAATAATGAAGGTTGCTCAGTTGTGTCCGACTCTTTGAGACCCCATGGACTATAGCCTACCAGGCTCCTCCGTCCATGGGATTTTCCAGGCAAGACTACTGGAATGGGTTGCCATTTCCTTCTCCAGGAGATCTTCCTGACCCAGGGATTGAGCCTGGTCTCCACATTGTAGGCAAATGCTTTACCATCTGAGCCACCAGGGAAGTCCCTCTTGAGTTGTACGATCATCTAAATTCCAAAGCACTCACAAAATTGAGCAAACAAAGCCAGTACTTGCATACTAGGGAAAGGAAACATATTGCTGTTGGAAGCCACAGGCCAGGTCAAAAATAAATGTTTTATATCACATGGTAAAATAAAAGAGGGATTCTACCCCAAGACCACCTTGATAAAGATCCATAGTTACTGCAGCTGCAGGGAGAGTTCAGTCAAGGCAGCTCAGAATAAACAGCAGCCTAAAAAGCAAATATGTTAGCACATTATTTCAAACCCCACCCCACCTCATAGCCATCTGCTCTCCAGAGATGGTCTAGAAATTCTTGAAAGGGAGATATAAACTAGCAGGGCTGCCCGCCCTTCTCCCTTACAGATCCCAGAAAAGGGAGAGGCAGCAGCATGGGCCAGCCTGGGACTCGGGCTTTCTTAGGATGAACAAGTTAGGCATACAGAGTCCCCAAATAAAGCATAATTAGATTTATCTGTGAAAAACAGATTTTGTGAGATAAAATTGTTCTTAAATTTTAACTTTGGCCCTAAAATGACAGAACTCAGATACCAAAGTTAGATGATACACCAAGATGTGTATTTTCAAGGTAAATGTCCAAGAACCAATTAGACAACTGACCTACAATTAAGACATAAAAGAGTTGATAGCATGGAGCAGGGGTTGGCAACGTTTTCTGGAAAGAGCCAGATGGCTGTGCAAATATTTTAGGTTTCTGGGCTAGATGGGCTTGGTTGCAACTATTCAACTCTGTTGCAACACAAAAGCAGCCAAAGCCAGTATTTAAACAAGTGAGTGTGGCTGTGTTCCAATAAAACTTTATTTAAAAGTAAATGACAGGTTGGATTCGGCACACGAGCTGTAGTTTGTCCACTGCTGGCATTGAGGAAGAGAGGGTTTATGAAGAGGCTCTTTTGGTGAAAATTCTCCCAAGCACCATGAGAGTCTCATCCTGAGTCTGGGAGGTGGGGAGGAGGCTTCAAGAGGACCATGCGGCATGCTTGATGCATCCTCTTGACTATATGGGGCATGTTGTTCTCAAGACTGGACGTTAGATGCACTCTACCAATGGTAGGACAAACATCCGTAAGGGCTTCTCACGTACCTGCCTGAGCTGGTCTGAGTTCAAAAGGATCACCTGGGAAGGTGAGAGGACTCCAACAGAGACTATTCTCTGTGGAGTAGAACAAAACTTGGAACAGTATGGGAAGTGGCCCCAGAGAAATTATTGTGACTTGACCTTCTCATCTCTAAATTGAGACTGTGTTTGAACAGAGGATTATTTTATGCCAAGAGTGAGCCAATAAGTTATGAAGCTGAAATTTCATGCAGGAGCAAAGGAAAACCCTCCTCCAGTGAAAAAAAATTGAATGGGATTGTTGAGGCAAAAACAAACAGCATTTCTTGTTTGTTTTACAAATATTTTATAACAGAAAACTTCAAAAGCACAGTCCAAAGAGAAGAGCAGAGTCTGATGACCTCTCATGTCCTCATAATATAGCAGTTGTTAACTCTGGTTCAATCTTGTTGCAGCTATAATGTCCATCTACTCTCTTTTGTCCATCTCTGCATCCCATACACAGAATTACTTAGAAACATATCCAACATCTGTATTTCCTTTAAATTGGAAGTAAGATCAGAAGTTTGATTAGATTCAGGTTCATTTATTTGGTGAGACTGTCTCAGGGTTCTAGTGTGCACTCCTATAGTGCTTCCGGGACAGTAATGTCTGGGCCTCTCTCAGCAATGTTAATATTGATCAGCATTTAGGACAGTTTGACTCATCTATTATAGTTCTTTATCAGCTTTTTTTTTTTTTTAAAATCAGTTTTAGCAACCATTGACCATTTCCCAGATCCATAATTCTATTAGGGAAAATGACATTTTGATGACCTCTCATTGGTTGTGCATTGGTTATATGTATACTTGCTAGAACAATGGGATCCCCTGGATTGGGGACTCATAAGTCTTTTCACAAGAGTCCTTTTTATTCCTTAGCTTTGGAGTTTTGCTGTATTTTTGTTTGTTTGGAGGCCTATGAGCTTCTTAGCTATAGAAACAAAATTCACTTCTGCTCAATTGTCACCTACTTCATGAAAAGGAAACCTGCTTCTCCAACCTACTTTGGTAAGATCTGCATACTTCTATGGCTATAACCTTCAGAGAACTGGTTGGTGTTCTGCTCTGAAAGATCCTTCAGTGCCAAGTACAGAATACCTTTCCAGTCTGCCTGGTAAGATTAAATATTATTGTTGAGAGGTTTTCACCTTTTTTGTGAAATAGTTTTGCAGATATTGTAATATCTTAGTACCATAACCATTGTCTTTTGACTCTGAAAATTTTCACATTTAAGAAGAAAGTAGACAATCTTCCTCAATCCATGCCTTGGTTGGTTAACTGAGGGAATGCTGGGCTTCTGTGCAGCTGAATGATTACAATCACTGCTTCTCATTCCTTCCATGTTGTTGTTGTTTAGTCACTAAGTTGTGTCCTACTCTTCTGCGACCCCATGGAATGTAGCATGCCAGGTTCCTCTGTCCATGGGATTTCCCAGGAAAGAATATTGGAGTGGGTTGCCATTTCTTTCTCCAGGGGATCTTCCTGACCCAGGGACTGAATGCATGTCTCTTGTGTCCCTTGCTTGGCAGGCAGATTCTTTACCACTGAGCCACCTGGGAAGCCCAATTCCATCCGGCTCCTTCTCATTCTGCCCTCAGTGGCGCTGTCCAAGCCAAGGAAGACAGGAGATAGTTTTCACATCTCTCATTCCTTGCTTTCTCATCACAATCGATGTGGGACTTACAACATGCTTACGAGGAAATATAAATACTGAATGCACAGGGCCAAAAAAATAGAGGCTGTATCTATAAATTTGCCAACTTAAAGTATGGTGGAAGGAGAGGGTAGGACAAATTGAGAAAGTAGCAATGACATATATACACTATCATGAGTAAAGCAGTAAACCAGCGGGAAACTGTTGTGTAACACACGGAGTCCAGTTTGGTGCTCTGTGATCACCCAGATGGGTAAAATGGGCGGGGGGCAGGGAAGAGCCAGACTAAAAAGGGAAGGGATAATTATGGCTGATTCACAGAAGAGACCACCACAACACTGAAAAGCAGTTATCCTCCAAAAAAAAAATTAGTATACTTCTTGGGTCTAAAAAATTAAATGGCATTTTGTCCATATTCCTGGAGGGAGAAGGCCAAACTCTTAAATAATCTCAATGTCATAAGCAAGTGGGCCTCCAATGGAAAATCCCAGGTAAAAAGATACTTTTTCTATGCTTCTGCCACTTCTAAGTTGACCCAGAAAAGCAGGTGTGATGGGTATTGTGATTTTTTCCTTGATTCCATATTCTATGTATAAACAATTATTTCCAACTCGTCCCTTTAACCGAAGCAAAAGCTCTTGGACTTTTTTCTCCTTCCATACATCTCCACTCTGCCACAAGGAATTAATATCAGCTGTCTTTTCAAAACATTGATCAATTTTTCCTTTGTGAACAAGTCTGTTCATATTGTTACCTTTCCCAAGAAAGAAATAAGCAATTGGTTGCTTTATACGATACATATGCTTATACTGTCCCCGAAAAGAATTTTCCAGTGACCAAGCATACTTTTCCATTAGTCTAGAATCTTGATCTAGTTGTTGGTTTTCTGGCCAGAATAAGAGGGAAGCTAGGAAATAAGGTTCTGGATACCGACATGACATTCCTGCTTGTTGTAAGACTTCTCGAAGCTGTTCTTTCAGTTTTTTAATTGGCTTCACTATTTTGGAGGTCGGTTTAATACAGTAGAGTATGATGTTGGCCAGGATGAAATTTTGCTTTTCCTTTGGGGGGATTCTGACAGCGCATTGTTCAAAGAGAAAAGTATATTTGTTCATTATATCTTCCATGGTGTGTATGGCATCTTCTTGAGCTTTGATAAGATATTCCAAGAGTCCAGAAAACTTGTCTGCTTTTAAAACTTCCAGTCTTCTCCGATACAGCTCTACCTGGAGTGGCAAACTAAGCTTTGGGCCAAAATCTGTGTTCTGTAATTCCTCTGAGGGGCCAAATATATCTGCATACTTCTTAAAATACCCAGCCACCTTTCTCCGTGTTTTGGCCTCTTCATTTTGCTTAATATTGTTCCTAGGTTTTAGAAGGACGAAGTATTCATCAAAAAAATCAAAGGATTTTTTCAAAGAAAATTTCAAATTGGTTAGGTAAGAAATAAAGTTCTTGAGGACTAATTTAAATTCATTGTTTGGATCTCCAGGAATATCTTTACTTCCTGATATAAAGTTGATCATATCTCTTTTAGACAGTTCATTTTTATTGTCAAAAAAAGGAATGAACTGGAGAATGTGGATTGTGTAGAGCCCAACTTCTATCTCCCCTTGATAGCCAGCTATATTGTAAGTATCATACCGTCTTTTTGACTTCTGGTAAAACCTTTCCTTAACTTCATACTCTCTATCCTCACTTTGCTGTTGAGATTCCTTGAATGCATTTGAGGCATGTACTGCTAAATCCAGAAGCTCAGATAGCTCTTCAACAGAAATGCTCCTGTTTCTTTCATTATCTTCTATCCACCATCTTATTTTACTTTTGAAGACTTGACCCAGTGTATCTGAGATATAAGAATTGTCAGGTTCTATCTTTTTTGCTTGATTTGCCCATTGTAGAGCACTGTGAAAGTCCTTCTCTTTAATGTAGAAATGTCTTGCCAAGGCTTGGCAAATGAATGCATTTGGGTTGAACCGATGAATGCCTTCAAGTAATACAGTTTTAACTGCCACATTCCCTTCATCTCTATGTAATGCTTCAATGAACGGGGAAAACCAAGTTCCTAATTCACCTTCATTTTCATTGCGCTGTCTTGTGAGCAGCAACGTTTGCACATCTTCTAAAAATTTGCTTCTTCCTATTCCAGTATCATAGAACAAATTTTCTGTTAGCATATCCAGCATAATTTGACTCTTATCCAAGTCATAGCTTATCTTCAATTCTTCCAATGAACGAATGGCAATCAAAGGGTGAATAATGCGTACTCCACAGTAGTTCCCACATTCTACCACCTCTGTTTTTATTAGAATTGTAGAGTAGGTGCCCATTTTGTCCTCAAATTTTTCTGTTCCCCAGAAAGCTTTCTTGTTTGTGATTCCTAGGAACTTTTCACACTGTGATAATGAAATGGTGGTATCTGGCACGTGTGAGTTGAGAAGGGCCAGAAAGGAAAAAAGCTTTGCTTCCTTGGCGGAAATATTCTGTTCTTTCAGGATATTCCTGACCACATCTTCTATGTACTTTTTATTAAAGTTGGTTTTCATAATCATGAAGGAATAAAAATCTTGAAAGTTTTTATGCTGGTCTTCAATTTCTTTCAATTTAAGCTCAAAAGCTCTCTGTTCCTTGGGAGACAGTTGTTGTATTAGGGCAATACTGTCTGAGTTCTTTGCACTTTTTTCAGGATTCTGTGATCTCCTGCAATTTAGGATGATCACTAGAGGTGTCTCATATCGAATATACCTATTAGCTACAGCTGTGTGAATAGAAGCCTGCAGGAGATAGACATTATCCTGTTCTTCAAAGTCGTCGACAAGCAGCAATATAGGTAAGTATTCTTGATTATTTGTTGTCCCGTAGGTTATTAAATTAGTCACTTGTTCTCCAATTTCAGAAAAATCCACGGTCTTGTTTTTCAGCACGGCGCATCTGAATTTCTTCCTTAGTTCCCAGAGAATATGCATTGCCAGCGTAGTCCCACCACAGCCTGGGTGATGATACAGATGAATAATTTTGACACACGTCGACTTAGAAGAATCCACCCCTCTGTGAATCATTTCTTCAAGTTTTTCATATTTATCCCTTTTCACAAAAGGGGAAGAATAGTTTTCAGAAGAAAAGTAGAAATTCCACCATGTTACTTTGCCACCTCGATAAAAATCTTCCTCTTTCAATGCTTTGAATTCAAGTAATTTTTTTTTGTCCTTCTCTAAGATTGTATCTTCACATTCATTTTCACAGAGAATTTCCAGAGCAGTCATGATATCTTCTTCTTTTTTCAGAAGGACAGTAGATGAACCAACAGATGGTAAAAATCTCTTGGAAGATTGAGTCACAGATTTTAGCTTAAGAATAGTTCCATTTATCTCTTCAAGACTTAAAGAAGAAACACATTGGTTTGATAATTCATCTTGCTGTGTTGTTAATCTTGCTTCAAGTAGATCTTTCCATCCCTGACATATGCGTGAATTTACACAAATACACAATATATTTTCCATTCCTTTGAGATCTTGGTAGAAAGCACAGAAGGTCTCAATGAGGGGGTCTCTTGGGTCATCAACGGAGGAGAGTAATAGAAATACCACCAAAAACTTCCCTCTTGGCATTATGTCTTCTTGTGTAAGAAATGATATCAGTTTCCTGACTTCAGACGCTTTTTCTCTTTGCCAGGAACTTGCATCTAAGGGTTTATACTCTTCACTGTCAAGATCTAACCGGCCATTGCAGAAAATCCAGCTGAGTTGTTGATAAAGATTCAGACTAGCAATCTTCTCATTTGTGGTTTTCCCCTCCGCATACATACTTGGGAAGTGAAGATTTGCTACTCGGGTTTCTTTGTATGCTTTGACCACACCTTTGCTCTCAGATTCAGGATCAAACTCCAACACAGCAAACCATTTAATTTCCTTTAGGAAATCTAAGTGTTTGGTTTGTGTAGGATGGCATTTGTTTATTACAAGAATGTACCAGTCATAGTATGAATTATCTAACAAATCCCGATCTCCAGTCAACAATTTAACAAGCTTTGGCCCCTCGCTCTCTTTTTTAGTTATTTTTACTCTGCATTTCTCTTCTGCCTCTTTCCTAGATTCCGCCAGTTTTTTCAAATCTAACTTAAATGCTTTGAAATCTGCATTACTTTTCATGATGTCCTTAGAACTGGCCCCATCTCGCACAAAGACTGAGAATTTTGGACTTTGTTTCCATATTTTGTTGCTGTAATTTTGCATTTTAATCTGGAAATAATCAACTTCACATTCAGAATATTTTGGAACAACATCCACTTCAATAACAAATCTGTCAGATAGAGAAGTATTTGGCAGTAAAACTTCTACAAATCTTGGCTCTCGAATGCAGTTCTTTGCTTTTTGGACCTGATGGTCTTCAAAATATTGGCGGATCATCAGATTGAAGTGGTCAATGAGGGCTTCCTTGGTGATGGTGGTAAATTCCACGCCGACAATTGTTCCATGAGGTTTGTCCTTGACTCCAAAATGAATGGTGCCGTTAGTACGTGAGTTCATACAAGCAGAAGCAAATCGGAAAACCTCATTGCTAAATTTCATTTTAGCATCCTCTTCTGTGGCTGTTTCTGTGTTTGTGAAGGCTTTGAATTCATGTATTGGATCAATGAGATTGAGTGGTCCTGTTTCAGGCTGCAGTTTAAAATGCAATTTGTAACGATATGGATCACTGAATTCATCAAAAGGGTATGACATGCATGTCGGTTCTGTGGATGGCTGCTTTTTCTTTGTGTCCTCTATTTCATCTTCCATGAACTCATTTTTCAGTGACTTAGAACCTTTAGTAACTGTACTCACTGTAGAGTCATTAACCTTATCTGATTTCTTTTTATTCTTTTGTTTTGAATTCTCTCCATCTTTCTCCTGTGTTTTAGGAACACTTTTACTGCCTTTTCCACTCTTACATGTCTGGAAAGGATCTCCAGAGGATGTCTCCAGCAACTCTTTGAAGAGATGCTCTATTTGGATAGCTGGTCCAAATGTTATGCCCATAGCAACAAGGTGATCTTTAGTTAAGTACTTCAAATTTCTACCATTCACATCTTGTGCAATCAAAATTGCTCTGTGTTTTTGTTCAATTTTATGACTTTCTAACCACTGATTTACATCCTCTTTTGTCCAGTCATCTGTATTTTCTGGTAAGTTAAGTTGTGCTGCCATTCTGATACCTGTGTATAGAAAAAGAAAAATTCTTTTGTATTTTTATAAAGAAATTTAAAAAATAATCAGTTAATTTTTCAATTGACAATATGTGTGTGTCCTAGAAAATTGAAAATGGCACAAAAGGATATACACGCCCTCTAATGACCCTCTTGAGAGGAAATTACCATTATCAGTTTCTTCTATATCCTTCCAGAGAAATACTACCAAATATAAAAGAGTGAGCACTTTTTCCCATTCAATGGCAACATACCATGCACAATTCCCTTTGCCTTGCCTTATTCATTAACTGCATCTTGGGGATGCTTCTAGTCGAGAGAGAGAGAGAGAGAGAGAAGTTTCTTCCTCCTTAATGGTTATTTTCTATAATGTGTGTTAGCTCTATTGTTTAAATATTCAATTATGCTGTAGAAAATAAGAGAAACAAAAAAGGCTATATGAAACTAAAGAGAGATGGACATGTAAAATGAGAAGTATTTACAAAGAAAGGTATAGAAGCAAGTAGTTTGTGAAACATGTTATAATAGACATAGATTAAGTAAATAGCGCATGTGAGTGTTAAACATAGTTAGGAAGAGATTGAAAGGCCAAATAGATATTAAATATTCATGAGGCACTCTTGAAGCACTTTATATGTTTAAAATTTTAATTGGGTCACCTACTGTTGACACCCATTCTGATCTCTAGTGTCCTGTAATTAAGAAACATAAACAAAATCCTGAGTAGCTTATAAGGCTAGTTGATGAGTTAGAGCTGCAGTCAGGCATACATGCCCCTCTGCATATCTCTGATTGAAGCAAGTGGACTTCACTGACACAAGGTATCTTGTATTTGGTGATTTCCCTTGGAAAGACCTTTTAATTGATTCAATAAAGATGTGCCTCAAATACCTTAGATTGATCTGTGAGTCATTCAGTTTCATGACTTCTGGGATAGCTTGCTGGGTAGTGAATTTAGAGGCTACTATTACATTCATGTAAATTTTCATATAATATTTGGTAATAGTTGATTCCTGGGCAGTAACAAATGGCAAGCTACTATTTGGAAAATCATTGGCAATCTGGGTTCTAGATATATAGCAATGGTTAGGGATAAAAAACAATAGAAAAAAATAGTTGTAAGTACAACCCCAAATGGCTCAAAAATGTGAGCTTTAAGTACAGCTTAAATAGTCAGCTTTAAGTACAATCCAAAAATTGCTCCAAAAATGTGAGCCATTCCTATAAAATCACTATGGGAGAATAAAATCAACAAAGAAGAAAAGCCTGGGGGATATGGAAAATAGACTATATAGGTACACTTCCATGAAATAATTAATACACAGGAATACTGCCTACAAGAGGCAGATAAAAACTCAGGTTAGGATTTACTTCCCCTTCCAGACATAAAGCTGCTAGACCAATGGCCCAAGGTTAAAGCTATTATTCTCTGGTTAGTAATTCCTGTATTCATATTAAGTGAATAAAAGATATAGCTTATCTTTTGCTATATCAACACAAAAACTGGCAAAGATATGCACAATTGATGGAAATTCTTATAATACTATGACAAAATCAGAAACCACAGAGATGTAATGCCTTCTAAAAAAGTTTAATTAGGTGAAGTCTCTTTCAGTAATTTGGCCTGTAGATACTAAGTAGCTCAAATTTAAAATAAGCTGGTGAAAGAGAGAAAGAAAAGAGGTGGGGAATTGTTTTAAGTGTACTAACTTTTAAAGTAAGCCCTTTTGTGGGACTATATCAAACTCAAAAACTAGGCATCAAAGGACACAATGAATAGAATGAAAAGGTGACTTATGGAATGGGAGAAAATATCTGTAAAGCATAGATCTGATGAGGGGTTAATCTGGAATATGTTAAAAAACATCTCCTACAACTCAACAACAACAAAACGAATAACCCAATTAAAAGTGAACAAAGGACTTAAACATTTCTCCAAAGACAATGTACCAGTGACCAACAAGCACATGAAAAGACGTTCAACATCACTAATTGTTAGAGAAATACAAACCTAAAACACAATGTGATTCATTTCACATCTACTATGATGCTGCTGCTGCTAAGGCGCTTCAGTCGTGTCCGACTCTGTGCGGCCCTATTATGATGACTACTATTAAAAACCTCCAGAAAAATAACAAGAATTAGTGAGGACAACGTGGAGAAATTAAAGGAAATTTTGTGCACTACTGGTGGGAATATGGAAAGATGCAACCTACACAACCTACCTTAAGAGAATGGTGAAAGGAAGTTCTCTAAACAGAAAGAAAATAATAAGAGAAGGAAATTGGGTGCGTTAGGAAGGAAAAAGGAACACAGTAAGCAAAAACATTGGTAAATATAATAAACTTCTCTTTGGTTTTTAAAACTTATGTTTGACTTTTAAACCACTGTCTGATATGGTTCTAAATGTATTTAGTGAAAATATTTAACAGCATTATACATGACAGGGTAAGGGGATATGAAGATTTCTATGCTTCACTCAAACTGGTAAAAAAAAAAAAACCCACTATTGAACTATCACAAGTTATGTATACATAATGTAACATCTATAGAAACCAATAAAAAAATTATACCAAGATTCCTTCACACATGCAAATTTGACAACTGAAATGAAATGGAACAATTCCTCAAAAAACAAACTTCTGCAGTCCATTTAATATGAAACAGATTACTTGAATGGTCCCATAACAATTTTAACGATCTCCCTACAAAGAAAAATTTCCAGGTCTAGACAGATTCACTGAAGAAGTCTACCAAACATTTAAAGAATTAACATTGATTTTATATAATCTCTTCTAGAACACAGTAAAAGAGGGAATTCTTCTCAATTCATTTTATGAAGCTGGTATTACCCTACTAGCCAAGCCTCTGCAAACCCAGCCTTGAGGTGAGCTTCAGTGAACCAAGACTCCTGCCTCACCCTAGTAACAAGACAGTTACCGGAGACCCCAGGCTCAAAGTAGTCTCCTGCAGAATCAGGTTCCTGCCTTACTCCAGGAGTGGGCCTGCTTCTATGAACCTAGGCTCTCTGTTTGCCCAGGTGCTGGGCTGGGTTTCATGGACACAGACTCCAGACTGGTTCCTTTGGAGTCAGGCTCCTGGCCTACCCCAGATTCCCGACTGGCTTCTGAGGACCCAGGCACATGGCCAGCCCCAGTGTCAGGCTGTACCTCATGGACCCAACCTTCAGGTCAGTATCAGCAGCCCCAGGCTATAGGCCAAATTCTGTTGTATCAGTCCACCACCAGGACTTCAGGGGCCAGGGTTACCCCATGGACCCAAATGCCAGCCCACCCTTATAAACCTAAGCACTAGTCCAGCCCAGTCACTGACCCAGGCACCAGGCCTGCCCACTTGAGGACTCCAGCATCAAGCTCATCTTCAGAATCTACCAGACAATTCACCTACAATCTCTGGACAAGGTGACTGGAGAAGGCCTTTTCCTGCCTAAGCCCAATGTGTGAAGACTGGAAGAGGTACCTGCTTCTTTAAATGTGTAGACAACAATGCAAGGCCACAAGAATTATGAATAATCAATGAAACATGACACCATCAAAGGAAACTAATAAAGCTCTAATAAATGACCCTAAAGAAATTAAAGTCAGTGAACTACCTGATAAATACTTTCAAATAATCTTCAAACAAAATACTGTGAACTACAATAAAATACAGACAAAATTAGTAAAACAATGAATGAACAAAATGAGAGGTTCAACAAAGAAACAGGAACCATTGAAAACAAACAGAAATCCTAGCATTGCAGAACACAATGATTAAATTGAAGAATTCAATAGAAAGCTTCAATAGCAGACTCATCCAAGCGAAAGAATCAGTGAACTTGTGAAGACAATACATTTGAAATTCTCCAGTCAGAGAAGCAAAAAAGAAAAAGAAAAAAGAATGAGAAAGAGTGAAAAAAAGGCCTAGGTGCATTATTGGATACCATAAAATGTAACAATCCATTCATTGTTGGAATCCTAAGAAAAGAGAGGAAGAAAAAGGCAGACAGTTTATTTAAAGAAATCATGGCTGATATGACCCAGCAATCCCTCTGCTGGGCATACACACCGAGGAAACCAGAATTGAAAGAGACACATGTACCCCAATGTTCACTGCAGCAGTGTTTACAATTAGCTAGGACATGGAAGCAACCTAGATGTCCACTGGCAGATGAATGGATAAGAAACTTGTGGTACATGTACACAATGAAATATTACTCAACTATAGAAAAGAACGCATTTGAGTCAGTTCTAATGAGGTGGATGAAACTGGAGCCTATTTTACAGAGTGAAGTAAGTCAGAAAAACACTAATATACTATATTAATGCATATATATGGAATTTAGAGAGATGGTAATGACAACCCTATATGCAAGACAGCAACAGAGACACAGATATAAAGAACAGACTTCTGGACTCTGTGGGAGAAAGCGAGGGTGTGATGACTTGAGAGAATAGCATTGAAACATGTATATTACCATATGTGAAATAGATGACCAGTCCAAGTTCAACGCATGAAACAGGGCAATCAAAGCTGATGCACTGGGATGACCCAGAGGGATGGGGTGGGAGGGGGGTTCGGGACAGGGGACACATGTGCACCCGTGTCTGATTCATGTCAATGTCTGGCAAGAACCACCACAATATTGTAAAGTAATTAGCCTCCAATTAAAATTAAAAAAAAAAAAAAAAGTCATGTCCATGAACTTCCCAGTTGTTGGAGGGTGGGGTGGCGGGTGGGTAGAGATTTGGACATTGAAGTTCCTGAAGCTCATAGATTTCCCCAAGAGTTTTGATATAGAAAGATCTTCTCTAAAACACATAGTAAGACTAAAATCAAAGACAAAGAATTTTAAATGCAGCAAGAGAAAAAAAATCCCACATACACGGGAACCTGCATAAGACTATCAACAGATTTCTCAGCAGAAATCTTACAGGCCAGTAGAGAGTGGGATGACATATTCAAAGTGCCAAACGACAAGCGTTAACCATGAATACTTAAGAAACTTTCAAGTTGTCCAGAAATGGAGGAGAGATAAGGACTTTCCCAGACCAAAACAAAAACTGTAGAGTTATTCACCACTAAACATATCTTACAAGAAATGCTAAAGAGAGGTCTTTGAGTTGTAACAAAATATGCTGACAAATGAAAAGAATATGAAAGTATGACACTGTAATGGTGAAAATATAGTAAAATCCAGAACACTCTAATACTGTAATGGTGGTAGATAAATCACTTTTAACTCTGATATAAAAGTAAAAGACAAAAGTACTAAAAATAGCTGTGAGTAAAATAACATGTTAATAGATATGATATGAATAAAAGATGTAAACTGTGACATTAATAACAAAATGTGGAGGAAGAAGTTAAGTTAAAGTGTAGAGGTTTTGTATGTGGGTGAAGTTAAGTTGTTATAAACTTAAAATAGACTATTATATCTATAGGATGAATAATGTAAAGCTTCATGATTACTACAAGTAAAAAACCTGTAGTAGATATACAAAGGGCTTCCCAGGTGGTGCTAGTGGTAAAGAACCTGTCTGCCAATGCAGGAGACTTAAGAGACCTGGGTTCGATCCCTGGGTCAGGAAGATCCCCTGGCGGGGAGCATGGCAACCCACTCCAGTATTCTTGCCTGGAGAATCCCGTGGACAGGGGAACCTGGCGGGCTACAGTGCATAGGGCTGCAGAGCTGCACATGACTGAAGTAACTTAGGACACAAGCATGCACAGATATACAAAACATAAAAAAAAAAGAGTCAAAGCATACCTTTACAAAAAGTCATCAAATCACAAAGGAAGACAGCAAGAGAGGAAGAAACAAAGGAATTACAAAACAGCCAGAAAACAGCAAACAAAACGGCAATAGCAAATCCTGTGTGCGTGTGCGCTCAGTCACTCAGTTGTGTCTGACTCTTCGCAACCCCATGGACTGTAGACCACTAGGCTCCTCTGTCCCTGAAATAGTCCAGGCAAGAATATTGGAGTGGGTTACCATTTCCTGCTCCAGGAGATCTTCCTGACCCTGGGATCAAATCCATGTCTCTTGCATCTCCTGAAGAGAGATCCTTTACCTCTTTACCTATCAATAATTACTTTAAATAGAAAAGAATTAAATTATCCAATCAAAAGATATAGTGTGTCTGAATGGATTAAAAACAGATCCAACAGTGATATGCTGTCTTTTCAAGAGACTCATTTTAGACTTAAGGACATACATGCACTGAAAATAAAGGGATGGAAAGATATATTCCATGCAAATAGCAACGAGAAGAAGGCAGGAGTGGTAGTAATTAGACAAGATAGACTTTAAGTCAAAACGGCCAAAAGAGACAAAGAAGGTTAGTATATAATGATAAAGTGGTCAATTCATCAAGATGATAATATATAATGCACCAAAATTTAGGTACTTCAGTGTACCTAAAAATAAAACAAGTATTAGTAAAACTACATGGGAGAAATAGACATATGTAATAATAGTAGATGACTTCAATATCCCAGTTTTAACAATGGACAGATCATTCAGACAAAATATCTATAAGGAAACAGCATACCTAAAAAACACTATAGGTCAAATGGATCTAACAGACATATTCAGTACATTCCATCCAAGAGCAACAGCGTACACATTCTTTCAACATACACATGGAACATTTTCCAGGATAGATCTTATATTAGTTCACAAAAGAAGTCTTAACAAATTTAAGAAGTCCACATCAAGTATCTTTTCTGACCACAGTGATATGAAACTAGAAATCAATAATAGAAGGAAAGTTGGATAATTCATAAATATGTGGAAGTTAAATAACATACTTCTGACCAAACATTTGATCAAAGAAGTCAAAAGGGATATCAACAAATATCTTGAGACAAATAAAAGTGGAAGTACACCAAAACTTATGAGATGCAGCACAAACAGTTGTAAGAGAGTAGTTAATAGTGACAAAGGCCTACATTATGAAAGGTCTCAAATAAGCAGTCCAATGCTATACCTTAAGAACAAACTCAACCTAAAGTTCACAGAAGGAATGAAATAATAAAATCAGAGGAATAAGTGAAATAGAAACTAGAAGAACCATGGAAAAGGTCATATTTTCCCACTGCCAGACCCCTGAACTGGAGGACTGATGTGGGGCTCAGAATCTCACTCCCATTGAGAAAACCTCTGTAATATAATTATTTTCTTATCCGTGGGTCACCCACCTTGAGGGGGCGGGAATAGGCTTTAGCTGTTGTTATGTCTTTAGTTGTAGAGGATCTTTTCTAGTAGGTTTCAGTGTTTTTCAATGATGGTTGTTCTGCAGATAATTCTTCAGATAGTGATTTGGGTGTGTTCAGGAGGTGAGCTTAGGGTCCTTCTATTCCACCATATTCAAAGAAGATCTTTGCATCAATACCAAGTTTCTTAAAAATAGTTTGTATCTCGAAGCAGCAGGGCATGAAGGAAATAACACTGCAAAGAGAAAAGACCAGCCAAATCAGTGACTGAGGCATCAATCTTGCCTTGCTACTGGGAGCTATTGTTTTGTAACATAAACAAAATTGACAAACCTTGAGCTAGACTAAGAAACAAGTAGAGCAAGTTCAAATATATAAAATTACAAATGAAAGAGAGATGTTACAACTGATATCACAGAAACGCAAGGTATATTAAGAGACTACTGTGAACATTTATATGCCCCAAATTGGACAATGTAGAAGAAATAAATAAATTCTTAGAAACATACAAACCATCAAGACTGAATCATGAGTAAAGAATCTGAACAGACCAATGAGTGAGGAGTTTGAATCAGTAACTGAAACCTCCCAGACCAATAATGAGTAAGCAGTTTGGATTAGTAATTAAAACCTCGCAAAGAAGGAAAAAATCTCAAATCTCATGGCTTTACCAGTGAATTCTGCCAAATATTTAAAGAAGAATTAATTCTTCTTAAATTCTTCCAAAAAATAGAAAAGGAGGGAACAGCTATATAAGTACATTTTATGAGGCCAGCATAAAGATGATACCAAGGTCAGTTAAAGGACAGTACAAGAAAAAGGAAGTTACACACCAATATCGCCGATGAACATAAATGTAAGAATCATCAACAAAATACAAGCAAATGAAGTTCAACAGAACATTATAAGCATTATAAAGATCATATACCATAATCAAATGGGATTTATCTCTGGGATGCAAGAATGTTTCAAGATATGCAAACCAATAAATGCAACATACCACATTAAAAGAATAAAGGATAAAAATAATATGATCATCTCAATAGATCTAGAAAGAGTATTTGATGAAATTCTTTACTTGTATTATATGATAAAAATTCAACAAATTAGGTATTAAAGCGTTCAGTTCAGTTCAGTTCAGTCGCCCAGTCGTGTCTTGACTCTTTGCGACCCCGTGAGTGAATTGCAGCACGCCAGGCCTCCCTGTCCAACACTAACTCCTGGGGTTCACTCAAACTCATGCCCATCGAGTTGGTGATGCCATCCAGCCATTTCATCCTCTGTCGTCCCCTTCTCCTCCTGCCCCCAATCCCTCCCAGCATCAGGGTCATTTCCAATGAGTCAACTCTTCACATGAGGTGGCCAAAGTATTGGAGTTTCAGCTTCAACATCAGTCCTTCCAATGAACACCCAGGACTGATCTCCTTTAGGATGGACTGGTTGGCTCTCCTTGCAGTCCAAGGGACTCTCAAGAGTCTTCTCCCACACCAAAGCTCAAAAGCATCAATTTTTCGGCGCTCAGCTTTCCTCACAGTTCAACTCTCACATCCATACATGACCACTGGAAAAATCATAGCCTTGACCAGACGGACCTTTGTTGGCAAAGTAATGTCTCTGCTTTTTAATATGCTATCTAGGTTGGTCATAAATTTCCTTCCAAGGAGCACGCGTCTTTTAATTTCATGGCTGCAGTCACCATCTGCAGTGATTTTGGAGCCCCAAAAATAAAGTCTGAAACTGTTTCCACATTGAAGCTCTAGGGTTACCTAAAATCAATAAAGGCCATATATGACAAGCTCATAACTAACATCATACTCAGTAGTGAAAAACTGAATGCTTTTCCTCTAAGATAAAGACAAGAATTCTCACTCCATGCACTTTCCTTCTATATAAAACTAAAAGTCCTAGCCAGAGCAATTAGCAGAAAAACAAATAAAGGCCTCCAAACAGGAAAAGGTAGAAGCAAAATTGTTTCTGTTTGCAATGATGTTATACACATAAAACCTTGTGTGTGTGCTTCGTCATTCAGTTGCGACCCCATGGACTATAGGCCACCAGGCTCCTTTGTCTGTGGGGATTCTCCAAGCAAGAATAATGGAGTGGGTTGCCATGCTCTCCTCTAGGGGATCTTCCTAACCCAGTGATCGGACCCAGGCCTCCTGCATTGCAGACGGATTCTTTACCATCTAAATCTCCAGGGAAGCCCATAAAACCTTAGAAACCACCACCAAAAAAAAAAAAAAAAAAAAGAGAAAACCTTTAGAACAAAAAAAAAAAAAAACAAATTAGGAAAAGGTACAGGATACAAAATCAATATTAAAAAGCTGCATTTCTATATCCTAACAGTAAACCATCTGAAAAAAATTAAAATGAGCTCACTTACAGTAGCATAAAAATTACTCAGGGATACATTTGAAGAAGGAGGTGAAAGATCCCTACACTGAACACTATGAAACATAGAAACTGAAGAAGACACAAATAAATGAAAGGTATCCTGTGTTATGAATTAGAAGAATATTATTAAAATGTTTATGCTCTCCAAATCAATTAGAGATTCAATGCAATAGTTATAAAAATTCCAATGAAATTTTTCACAAAAATAGAAAAAAAAAAAGCCTAAAATTCATTTGGAACTACAAAAGACCCATGAAAAAGTGATCTTGAGTAGAAAACACAAACTGATTAAAGACTTAACTCTAAGACCCGAAACTAAAAAACTATATATGAAAATAGAGGAAAATCTTCTTGACATTAGTCTGAGCAACAAGCTTTGGCTATGACCCCAAAAACACAAACAATAAAAGAAGACACAGACAAATGGGATTGAATCAATCTAAAAAACTTCTGCACAGCAAAAGGAACAATCCACAGAATTAAAAGGCACCCTATGTAATGAGAGAAAGTACTGGCAAACCATATCTCAGTTCAGTTCAGTTTAGTTCAGTCTCTCAGTCGTGTCCAGCTCTTTGCGACCCCATGGACTGCAGCACTTCAGGCTTCCCTGTCCATCACCAACTCCTGGAGTTTACTCAAACTCATGTCCATTGAGTTGGTGATGTCATCCAACCATCTCATTCTTTGTTGCCCCCTTCTCCTCTAAAATAAATAAGGAACTCAAACTACTCAATAGCAAGAAAAAAATCTTATTTGAAAAATAAACAAAGGACCCAAACAGACATTTCTCAAATGAAGACACACAAATGGCCAACAGATATAGGAAAAAAGTGTTTAACATCACTAATCATCAGGGAAATACAAATCGAAATCAAAATGAGGTAACCTCTCACACTTGTTAGATGGCTATTATTCAAAATAAAACTGATAATGAAAGCTGGTGAGGATGTGGAGAAAATACATTGCTAGTACATTGCTAGTGGGGATGTAAACTGGTACAACCATTATGGAAAACAGTATGGAGATTCCTCAAAAAATTAACAACAGAATTACTCTGTGACCCAGCAGTCTCATTTCTGACTATATATCAGAAAGAAATGAGATAAGTATTTTGAAGAGACAGTTGCACTCCCACATGCATTGTAGCAGATAAACATATTTACACTAGCTATGAGAAAGAAGGAAATCCTTTTATTTGTGACAATATAGGTGAAACTGAAGGACATTATGCTAAGTGAAATAAGCCAGAGAGAGAAAGACAATTACTGTATGAACTCACTTATATGTGGAATCTAAGAAAACCACCACTTCCCCTTTAAAGCTGAACTCAGAGAACAGAGGTTACAAGGTGCTGGAGTGGGGAAGGGGGATGGGCAAATTGAAAGCGAGGGGAAAGAAAACCACATTCTGCACAGATTGAAAGGAGAAAAGCTGGAGTAGCAACACTTTTATCAGACAAAATATATTTTAAAAGAAAGACTACAACAAATGACAGAAAAAAAAGAACCTTACATAAAGATAAATCAATACAAGAAGAGGCAACAATTGCAAATATAGATGCACCCAACACAAAAAGAAAGTGTTAGTTGCTCAGTCATATCTGACTCTCTGCAACTCCATGGACTGTAGCCTGCCAGGGTTCTCTGTCCGTGGAATTCTACAGGCAAGAATATTGGAGTGAGTAGTCATTCCCTTTTCCAGGGCATCTTCCTGACCCAAGGATTGAACCTGGGTCTCCTACACTGCAGGTGGATTCTCTTTACCGTCTGAGTCACCAGGGAAGCCCAACATAGGAACACCTAGTTACATGCAGCAAATATTAACAAACATAAAGAAAGAAATTGAAACTAATACCAGTATTATGGGACTTTAGCATTCCACTTATATCAGTGGACAGATTATCCAGACAGAATATCAATAAAGAAACACTGGCCTTAAACAATACACTAAATGAGAAAGGATCATAAACATGATCAAGAGGGATTTATCCCAGCAATGCAGGAATGGTTCAATATCTGTAAATCAATCAATGTGAAAGACCACATTAACAAGTTGAATAATAAAAATGATCTGATCAACTCAAAAGATTCAATAAAAGCTTTTGACAATCCATTTATGATAAAAAAAAACTCTCAGTATAGTGGGTATGGAGGGAACATGTGCTGTGTTTATTCACTCAGTACTGTCCAACCCTTTGTGACCCCATGAACTGTAGCCTACCAGGCTGCTCTGTCCATGGAATTCTCCAGGCAAGAATACTGGAATGGGTTGCCATGCCCTCCTCCAGGGGATCTTCCCAACCCAGGGAATATATATCAACATAATAAGAACCATATATAACAAACCTACAGTCAACATCAAACTAGAAGTGAAAAGCTGAAAGCATTTCCTCTAAGATCAGGAACAAGACAAGGATGCCTACTCTTGCTACCTTTATTTAACATAGCATTGGAAATACTAGTGATGGCAATTGAACAAGAAAAAGAAATAAAAGTCATCCAAATTGGATATGAAGGAGTAAAACTGTCCTTGTTTTGAGATAACATAATACTATATATATAGAAGATCCTAAAATGCCACCAAAAAACCATTAGAACTAATAAATGGATTCAGTAAAATTGCAGGATATAAAATTAGTATACAGAAATCTGTTGTGTTTCTATATAATATCAGAAGAGAAGTAAAGAAAACAATCCCATTTATACTTGCATCAAAAATAATAAATGGGTAGGAATAAATCTAAGGAGGTAAAAGACCTGTACACTGGAAACCATGTGACACTGATACAACAGATGCAAAGATATACCGTGTTCATGTACTGGAAGAATTAATATTGTTAAAATGGCCATACTACTCAAGGCAAGCAACAGATTCAGTGCAATCCCTACCAAAATATCAAAGGCATTTTTCACAGAGCTAGAACAAATAATTCTAAAATTTGTATGGAACCATAAAAGACCCTGAAGTATTTTTCTCTAAGATAGTAGGAAGAAGAAAACACAGACATTTGAATGTTTCCTACACCAAAATACATGATTTTCCCATTGTACATGCAGATGAAATTTGCAAAAATAATTTTTCAGTTCTATATGCTTTACTACAACTGTCCCAAAAATTTGGTTCTGAGCTTCTTAGCAGCTAGTATTTTAAAAAGGAACTTGTTAATTGATTGTTAGTTGATTGATCAAACATGTATATACTTATCAGCTGTAGGGTTAACTTTAGGGCTGGTTAGTTTTTCTAAAGGAAAAGGAAACTGAAGAGTAGGGTTTTAATCAGAACTGTATGTCCCTCACCCTCTTGTACTATCTTGTTCCTTATTTTGGAGAAAATCAGACATAAACCCAAGATTTTTACCAGGAAAGAGGAAGGCTGTTATAATTTCAAGTACTTCCTGTAGTCTGTCTACATCTCTACCACTGTCTCTGTCTGTTTATAATACATATCATCTGACACTAATATCTGAGGATTTATCAGGGAGTTTTATTTTCTGGCAACTCCTTAGAGTAGATTAATAGAAAGTACATTTTTAAATTTTCATTATATGTTCTTTTTGAAGATGCTGCTAATGCCTTGGGGGAGTTCATCAATAAAAATACCTCTAGAGGAAAAGTGCCTTTAGTTTTCAACTGTATATTTTATGGAATGTTGTGATTCTTTTTCAATTAATATAAAGCACACAGTGTCACAGCAGTGAACAGTCTAGGCTAAAAAAATTTAGGCTTAAAATATTATTTTTTGGAGTATATTTCAATTTTCTAATTGAGAAGTAAATTCCTTCCTATTCAATAAAATGCTTCTATAGATAGTAATAATACTGTTAATAGCAGATATTGTACTCACCCAGATTTTTCTTGCAAAGTTCTTCTACATAAACGACAGGAAAATCATGTATTTCAGTGTAGGAGGCATTCAAATGTCTGTGTTTTCTTCTTTCTTTTAGGTTAGAGAAAAACACTTTTTTTTTTCAGTCAGGTTTTTATGCACTTTTCTCCTCTGCTTCCACTTCAGTCTGAGCTCTAATTGGCTCAGAAATGGCAGAGTGTTTTTCAGTATGGGTGTGCTGAAACTGGTGAAGGTGGGGAGAAGGAAGTCTGCAGATTTGATTTCAGTTTCGTTTTCCCAGATCTGCATTTGCTGAAGTAACTTTTTTCTCTCTCTGAAAGGAGTCCTTTGGTAAGCCATTACTCATCCACCCTTCTGGTGTGTGTGGTTAGAATTCAAATGTTAAAATCTGTTCTTTGCTTAAGACTTCTGAGGGCTGCCAAAAGCCCAGAACTTGGTAAGACTTTAAGCTGGCATTTCACTGGTTTTCTTGGGTGCACTCTCCATCTGTCTCTGTTTTCCCAAAGAGAATGTAAAGGAATGACTTTCAGGGCCTTTTTGGAGCTCCCTAGGGACTTCCCCGGACGTGGAGTAGTTCCTCTCCGCCGCTGCCCCTGACCTCGGCGTGGGGTAGCTCCTCTCGGCCGCCGCCCCTGACCTCGGATGCTGAAGCTGAAACTCAAATACTTGGCCACCTCATGCGAATAGTTGACTCATTGGAAATGAATGACCCTGATGCTGGGAGGGATTGGGGGCAGGAGGAGAAGGGGATGACAGAGGATGAGATGGCTGGATGGCATCACCGACTCAATGGACATGGGTTTGAGTAAACTCCTGGAGTTGGTGATGGACAGGGAGGCCTGGCGTGCTGCGATTCATGGGGTCGCAAAGAGTCGGACACCACTGAGCGACCGAACTGAACTGAACTGAGGAACTTCCCAGGTGGCACTAGTGGTAAAGAACCCACCTACAATGCAGGAGACAAGAGATGTGGGTTTGATCCCTGAGTGGAGAAGATCCCTTGAAGGAGGAAATGGCAACCCACTACAGTATTCTTGCCTGGAAAAGCTCATGGATAGAGGAGCCTGGTCAGTTACAGTCCATGGGGTAGCAAAGAGTTGGACATGAATAAGCGACTTAGCACATTCATATTCACATGAATGCTAAAGCCCTCCAGGTTAGTTCTGCAGAGTAGACCAGGGTGGGGCCCCCAGTGGCCACTATGCTGGGATTCATCTTTTCTAACGTCTGACTCAGTGACAGGCACAGGACGCCTGAGAGTGGCAAAGATAGCATTTAAAAAATTAATAGCAAGTGGTGGGGCTTCCTTGGAGGCTCAGTGGTAAAGAATCCACCTGTCAGTGCAGGAGACACAGTTTCAATCCCTGGTCTGGGAAGATTCCCCACGCTGCAGAGCAACTAAGCCCGTGTGCTACAGCTACTGAGCCCATGCTATAGAGTCCATGAGCTGCGACTGCTGAGCCCACATCCTGCAACTGCTGAAGCCTGTGTGCCCCAGAGCCTGTGCTCTGCAACAAGAGAAGCCGCCACAATGAGAAGCCGGTGCACCTCAACTAGAGAGAGTTGCCCTGGCTCATGGTGACTAGAGAACCAAAAACAAATAAAAATTCTAAAAAGCAAAAAAAGAAAAAAAAATTTAATAGCGAGTGTTAACATGTACTATGCAAACTCAGTTAGCTTTTGGCTTCCACATTCAGACTGGCTTCATATGTTTTTTATGCATTTGTTGGGCATATACTATGTACTGGGCACTGTTCTAAGTGCTTTCTGTCACTTATTTCCTCTTCACCACAATCCTCTGAGGTAGATGCTATTATTATTTCCATTTTACAGCTGAAGAAACTGAGGCACAAACTGTTAAAAAATCTCTCTCTCCCCCCCTTCCCTCCCTCCTTTCTATCCAATATGTACTACTGGTTTTGTTTCTCTGGAGAACCTTGCCTAACACAAACAGGTTACAAAAATTAATTCACGCTCTGCTTTCCATACTCAGTTTTATTCCCCTGGCTTGTCTCATTGCTCAGATTCCCTGCGAGGCCAGGTTCCAGTTCTCCAGCGTGTGCAATCCTTCTCGTCTGTCCTGTGTCTCTCTCCTCATGCTGCCTCTCTGACGACCCAGACAGTGCCTCTCCGATTTCCCCCTTAAGGAGGAGGATTTCAACCTAGTTGTCCTCTCCCTTGAAATCGTAATACTACAGATATACTGCATGAATTTATGTATATCTGTGCCTTATACATAAACAAGGGCATAAAAGGTCATCAGGGAATTCCAAATTCAAACAATGAAATACACACCTATTAGAATGACTGAAATCCGCTACCACCACCAAAGGCTAGTGAGGATGTTAGAGCAATAGGAACTCTCGTTTATTGCTAGTGGGAATGCAAAATGGTGCAGTCACTTTGGAAGACAGTTTGGTGGTCTCTTACAAAACTAAACCTTCTCTCACCATATGGCCCAGCACTCACATTCCTTGGTATTTACACAGAGGAGTCGAAAACTTGTGTCTACACAGATACCTGTGCTCAAAAGCTTATAGCAGCTTTGTTCATAAATGCCAAAGCTTGGAAGCAACCAAGATATCCTTTAGCAGGTGAATGGATAAATAAACTGAACCTTCATTCAGTGCTGAAAAGAAGTGAGCTGTCAAGCAATAAAAAGATATGAAGGAAACTTAAATGCATATTACTTAGTGAAAGTACTTAATCTGAAAAGGCTACATACTATATGATTCCAACTCTATGGTATTCTGGAAAGGGCAAAACTTTGGAGACAGCAAAAAGATCAGTGTTTGCCAGGAGTTTGGGAGGAGTGAGGAATAAATTGGTGGAGCATAGGGGATTTTTATGACAATGAAATTATTCTATATGACATTATAATGGTTGATATATGCCATTACATATGTATTTGCCAAAACCCATTGAAGATACAACACCAAGACTGAACCATAAGCTGAACTACAGAGTGTGGGTGATGATATATTAATGTAAGTTCATCAATTGTAACAAATGTGCTACCCCAGTGAGGGATGTTGATAGTGGGGGAGGTTGTATTAACATATATGTGGGGGCAGAGGAAAGTTGGGAAATCTCTGTATCTTCTCAATTTTGCTATGAACCTAAAACTGCTCTAACAATGAGGTCTACTTTAAAGAAAGGCCTGATTTTTTTCCCTTTTTTTTTTTTTTTGCTTCTAAGAAGCAATTTTTACTCTTTAGAGGTAAGTTGAGAATGCATGATCTAGATGTGCATATACTATTTGCCTGGATTCCTCCTTACTTCACCCACCCTGCTGGTTCAGTCCTGCTATTGCATATGAGTTCATTGGGCCAACTCTTTCCTCAAACAGTCCTGTATAGAAAACGGAACCAGTTATGTCTGTCCACCTGAGGGAGTAGATTCTGCTGGTGAATTCTGATGTTGTCCAGCTCCTTCTTTTCTCCTGCACTCTAAGATCTCAGTCTGGTTCTTCAACCATCAGCCCTCTCCTGCTGGGAGTCAGCCTCTGAATAATCCTGGGATGTGACCTGTCTCACTGGCAGTCATGATCTATATTTGAGAGGAATTCTTTGCTATAGATAGAGGGAGGTTCCTTCTCCCTTCCAGGCCTTCTTTTAAACTCTTTGTTGGAATGAGGTTTGTTATCTTTAAAAAATTATTTCAATAAACCAAAGAGTGAAGATCCCTTTAAGAGTGTTCAAAGTTAAGCTCCCTGGATACTATCTGATTAGGGTTTCTCTTTTAACTCATTTGGGGTCCTTATGCACTAATAAAATTGTTATAATGTAGTAAGTACAGAAAAATCGGTCATGATCTAGAAATGCTCTGTAGAATAGCTCATGTTTTCATCCCATGCTCTTGTTTTTATATAAAATTTCTCTTATGAACAAAACCACCAAAAGGTTTACATTTGACCATGTTCCTCTTTCTCTCAGATGAAGGAAGTATTGCCATATTACAGTACCAAGAAGCCTCTTAGCTCATGAGACAGGATTTTTGCAAGCATCCGGAGTACATTACCTTTGTTGTTATTGCTTCAGAGAAATTAGGACTGAGAGTCACTTGGCGGGAGGTGGGGGGGCGGTGTTATTTATTAATGTTTAAAAACTTTTAAAAACATTTGTTCATTTATTTTTGGCTGTGCTGGGCCTTCTCCAGTTGTGGTGCGCAACTTTCTCACTGTTGTGGCTTTTCTTGTTGTGGAGCATGGTCTCTGGGGCACAGTGGCTTAGTAGCTGTGTCTCGCTGGCTCTAGAGTGTGGGTGATGCATGGGCTTAGTTACCCCATGGCATGTGGAGTCTCCCTGGACCAGGGATCAAACCTGTGTCCCCTGGATTGGCAGGTGGATTCTTAACCACTGGACCACCAGGGAAGTCCTAGTATTTTTAAGACAGTAATATTTATAGTATATTTTTCTAACTAAAAGACTAATATGTGTCCAATTAAAAAATCAGAAACAACTATGGAAAAAAAAAAGGAAAAACAAGATCTAACTGACTTCTATCCCGTGTTCATGGTTATTAACATTTCTGGTGTACAATCTCACTCTTCTGTAATCTTTCAGCAAAAGATTTGCCAATAGGAGAAGCATGTGTCATAATATTTTGTCCTCCCACTCATCAAACTATAGCTTCTGTTTCCTCACATCATGAACTAGACTTTTACAGCACAATTTCTTTGGAAAATTTTACAAACAAAGTAAACGGGACAGCATAATGAACACTGTCCATCACTCAGCTTCAGAGCCACTGACTTTCTGCTATTCTCCCTCTCTGTTTTACATTCAGTTACTCTTATTTCAGCTATACTTGCCCTGAGGTAAAGCTGGAGTGCACTGTAAAATTTTGACAAGCCACCCCAATCTAGACACAGAACATTTCTGTCACCCCATGTCCCTTCTTGGTCACTACTAACCCCTTCCAGAGGAAACCATTCTTCTTAGGTGGCGCTAGTGGTAAAGAATCCTCTTGCCAATGCAGGAGATATAAGACATGGGTTCGATCCCTGGGTCAGGAAGATCCCCTGGAGGAGGGCGTGGCAACCCACTCCAGTATTCTTGCCTGGAGAATCCCATTGACAGAGGAGCCTGGCAGGCTACAGTCCACAGGTCACAAAGAGTCAGACACAACTGATGTGACTTGGCACACACACACACACAGATTAGCTTAACCTTATCTGAGAATTGAAATACTAGAATCATATAGAATGTACTCCTCTGTGACTGACTTCTTTTATTCAATATAATGTCATTGAGATTGGTCTAAATGTTGCATGTATCCATAGATTGTTTCTTTTTATTGTTGAATAGTATTCTGTTTTATTAACATGCCACACTTTGTTTATCCAACTTTCTTTTAATAGACATTTGAGCTATTTCCATTTTTGGCAGTCATGCAGAAAGCTGCTATGACTATTTCTGCACAAGTCTTATGCAGACATGTATGTTCATTTCTCTTAGGTAAACAGTCCTGGCAAGGAATTTCTGGATCAAATATTAACAGCTGCATGTTTAACTTTTTAAGAAACTGTCAAGCCTTCATCCAAACTCTTACCAGAAGCAATACTCTTTAAGGCATGGTGAGTCTTCGCATCAGATCCCTCTATCAGTCAAAGTGAAATAAGGAACTGGTGTAATCTTACCCGGTAAGTTTAGGAATAAAGAAATAATGATACTCAGCATATCTGTATCAAGAGTCTGAGGCTGCCAAATATCACAATTTTACCCTACCACATCTGTGGGCAAAAGGTGTTTTAGTTTAATTGGTGTCCAAACTATATGGCCTTATGTTAGAATGCCTAATATGTTCTCACCATCTTAGGAAGGGTCAAATGTGACACTCAATGTTTATATTTTTACAATAGGTACAAGGAACATCATTTCAGAACTTATAAGATGAGCCAGCAAAGTCAATCTGCTTTATATATATTGAGTGCACAGATGGAAAGTTAATACAAGTAGTTGAAAGAACAAAATAAAGCGACATTATGAGGATCACATATGGATATTGTGTTCTACCAGGCAGCTCTTGCTCCTTTGCACACAATGAATATCTTTTAAATAATAGGAGACCATGTGGATATCTCCTATTAACTCTCGATTTCTTACTAATTTCTTCTTTGTGGATGGACTTATAAATTGTGTGCCATGACTAATTTGAATGCCGCTTTCCATTTTTCTAAGACTGTAAGAACAAAATGAATATTCCTATGACTATTTATAGCCAATGCATGTGTTCAGTCTTTTGGACACATGAGGCTCCTTGAAGAGTCGACCGCATTCAGAAACTGGCTTATATCCTATGAGCAATAGATAATCATTGCCAACTGTCCACTGGGAATGCCCAGTTTTCCCACAGAGACTAGGTATTTTTGCACAACAGTCTCTATTCCACAGACTGTTAAAAAAAAAAAAAAAAGATTGGTTAAAGTCAGAGCACATAGGTACACTTTATTTACTCAAGGGTTACTCAGCATTAAGCAGAGACCTCTGATGCCTCTTAAAACCTCCCTGGTGGTCCGGTGGTTAGAATTTTGCACTTTCACTGCTAGGGTCTGACTTCTATCCCTGGTCAGGGAGCTAAGATCTCCAAAGCTGCACGGTACAGCCAAAACAAACTTTTCTTCCACTTTGTTCCATGTCTCTTTGTTAAGAGTCTTTTTGGTAACTTAAAATACTATTCACATGATTTAAAATCCCACATTGGCTGTGCATTTCTTATCATAGCTATTTCCACACTAATATACTAGTTATTCCTTCAGAGTGCTATCAAGCTTACTGTAAGTTTTTGTCTAAGCCAGTCTCTGTTTATTTAGTCAAGTGTTTTGAGGAAATATTGAGAGTATTGTTGAAGCTGGAAAATAGAATGATTGTTCCTAAAGAATTTGCTGATTCAAATAGTCTGTATTTATCTATCCTTCAGAGGTATTGTGACGTGGCTTCACAGTGATTAGTAGAAGCCAACCATGTTTAAAGATATCCTGGCTCTTAGATAACTCATGTATATTTGGTATTCAGGAATGATATTTATTTTCTCTAATAAAAATTAAAAAATAAAACATTAAAATGGTTTGAAGAAACATTCTTGGATATAATTTTCTTCAATTTATACTTAACTTAGGTATAAATAATGGAAAAAAAAAACTATCCATCCAGTTGTTCATTTCCTTGTTTCCAGCGTGATAATTAGTTTTCCAACTATTGGGAAAATACTGTTTTTATTTAAAATCATATAAACTGATGTACCTATGACATACTAAATGTGAAGGTGAGTATTGGAAAAGGGGTAAACAATACAGTTTGAGAAAACTAAGGTTATATGTTTAGGAGAAGGGGATTGAAATAGACTATCAGTGAATAAAGGACTTTAAACAAAGACTGAAATGGAGTGACAAAGACAGTTATTTAAATTCAAGACGATCTTGGCAAACTTGGTAAAACACTCCCATCTTAGATCAACAAAGCAATACTCATTTAGTGCTTCACAAAAATAAATTGTCTTCATGACTGAATAAACAAAATGTGGTATATTCATACAATGGATGAATGGAATTTATTTAACAATAAAAAGGAATGAAATCATGATAACATAACATGGATGAACCTCGGAAACATTATGCAAAATGAAAGGAGCCATTTACAAATGAACATATATTATGTGATTCCAGTTATATGAAATGTCCAAAATAGGCAAATCCATAGAGACAGAGAGTAGATTGGTAGTTGCCAAGGGCTGGAAGATAGGGTAAATGGTGACTGACTATTAATGGGTACAGGATTTTTAAGGGTGTGATGAGAATGTTCTAAAATTGATTGTGCACAACTCTATGGATATACCAAAAACCACTGACTTGTATAAGTTAAAAGGGAGAATTTTATAGTATGTGAATTATCTCATTCTAATAACCGCCTACTAAGTGCCAGATACATATCCATAACTTACACTATTCAATTTAATCCTTACCAGATGCTTGCAAACAAAATTTATTTTCACTTCACAAGTGAGAAAACAGAGTTCTAACTTACCTGTGTAACTCGCTCAGTGGAGGGCTGGCACTGCTGGGCTTGCACGCTAAGCCTATTTTCTAAGTATAAGCCTTTTCCATTGGCTGTCCTGCCTCACCCTGTTTCCAGGGTTTTCTACTTTAGAGCCTCAGTGAGCTAGACTCAGGGGCTCTCTGCATTATCCTCTGCTCTTGAAACTGTCTGCCTGTGCCAGCCAGCCAGACCTGACTCTGGAGATGCTCTTATCACTCTCCACAGACCTGCCCTGCCCGGGTCTGAGGCACTATCTTCTCTCAGCCGGTGTCTTCTCTCAGTAAGCTACCCACCCGTAGCTTCCCTGGGCACCCCCAAAGACTGTAAAGAAAAGTTCTAGGTTTTCTCTCCTGTTTGAGCCAATGATTATGGCATTTGCCTCTGGCCCGGAACTCTACAAGAAAAAGCCCATGAAGGATTTCCTGTTTACAGGTTATCACTTGCCCGGAGACACCGTGCGCGCGCACCGGCATGTGTATGTGCGCGTGTGTGACGTGGGGATGGTGGGAGTGATCTTTTTTTTTTTTTTTTTGCGCCATCTAACAGGGAGTCAGGCTCTTTCTTGCTTTCTCCTTCATTGTTTAAATTCTCCCAGGAATTCTATCCAGGGAGATGGAATAGAGTGACTGACATCTGTTCTTCTCAAGCCAGTTTTTTTTTTTTTTTAAATCCTTTGCGTTATCTCAAAGCTTCCCCTATTATTCAAAAATGAAGACCCTTTATAACATCAACAAATTTTTCAACTGCCCTCTCTTATGATGGGAGCTGAGAAGATACATACTGATTTGAAGCTACTATATATTTGGTAATGCTTTCACATGAATTTTGCACTCTGTCAATTATATGAGCAACTTATATGGTCACTGATCCTTATTTGGTCTGGAGTCATATATTGTACTTAATTCAAGGTGACAATAATTAGAGCAAAAATTTCTCACAGTGCTTTAATATAACTCCTGGGCCCATCACTGTCTTCAACCTTTTTTTCAGTAATGGTTTGTTAGTGTTTATACAGAGCTTTAATCTAGTTCACTGTTCTGAGGCTTACAAACTCCTTTCATGAACATCACCTGATCAGATTTACGTTATGGAGTGTTGGCATATTTTTAAACATGAGAGACCTCTATGTTTGGCAAGACTACACAGTGTAAGTAAAGGGGTGGGGGAGTTGTGGTCAGGAAAACTATTTCATAATTAAATTATGTCTCCTCTCAGCTAATCTGTTTTACCGTTCATTGTGATGTATAGGGCAATTGGACCAGAACCAGTGTTGTCTTGTTTGTTGCTTGTTTTTGCTTTGCTTCTTCAAAAGAAATGCACTAGAAACATCTATGTCTAAAATGGGTAAAGGGCGAGCTGCTCCTGGAGCTGGGCAGAATTGCAGTTTACCTCTTTATTCTGTTCTGGGAAAGTTTTGAACCCAGAGTTCCCTTTATGAGTGCTTACTCTCAGGATCCATTCCCTAAAGTCTTTTACTTTTTCTCTTGGGGAGTGGTGAGCAGGAAGGATCAAACTAGCAGCTTTTGTGGTGAGAGCTGGTGCCCACCCCCACCTTGAGGAAACGGCCTCGGCAGCCTGAAGGAGCTCATGCCTCCCAGAAAGGGTGTTCCGTCTTGGCCAGAGCCCAGCACGCATATGCCTTTCTGATGTTCGTTCAGACTGAACCTACAAAGCTAGCTAGTTTCATTTTCTAGGACTGTGTTTAACTACATTAAAATTATGTAATTCTTCTCATAGTCTTTATACAAGCTAATTGTAAAGGAAAGCCTTGAGTAAAATGTTGATTAAACTTGGGAGGTTTTCATCTTTAACTCGATGTAAACTTTTGATAGGGATTTCCTGATGATTCAATGGTAAAGAATTCAGGATATTAGGGTTCGATCCCTGGGTTGGGAAGATCCTCTGGAGAAGGAAATGGCAACCCACTCCAGTATTCTCGGCCTGGGAAATCCCATGGACAGAGGAGCCTGGGGAGTTACAATCCATGGGGTTGCAAAAGAGGTGGATGCAACTTTGTGACTAAACAACAACAGCAACAACAAAAACTTTTGATCCCATCTTGAGTTACGTCGGACAGAGTTTTGCATAGCTGCATGTAGTCACAATTTTCTGCACAGTTTGGTACGCTTGAACTCCTGATCTTCTGATCTAAATTTTACTTAGTTCTTCTAGCCTCATCTCCAGAGCCTTCCACCATCCGAAACATTCTGCACCTTGCTGGTTGGAAGGTTTCTTTTGTTTAAACAGTGGCATCTGGCGATGGGTATATGAAAGCAATGAGATCTCTCATTCCTTTTAGAATCATTTTGTTAGAAATGGCTTATGTACACTTCAAAGTATATTCATTTCCAAAGTTATGCTTTAGTTTTTAGAATTAGTTTTTAAAGATAGCTTTTAAAGAAAGTTGATGAAACAGATATCTCTAATTCTTAGAAACTTACCAGGACTTTTCTGAAAACTCCTCCTTTTCACAAGAGCAACTTGAAATAGGTCTTCAAGAGGTTCTTTGATCTCCCGCTTTTAGAGGAGTTGCATTTTCTTGTGAATTTACAGGAGTTACATCCCAGAAGGCATCTATGAGGAAGCAGAGGTGTGAGAAGAGAAGACCTGGTCATTGCCCAACTTTACCTGAGGATATATTTGTTGAGAATCTATTACATTAAAAAATCACAGCAAAATTAAAATGCATTTGATTGGACTGTTACTAGAAACTGTTTGCGGGACAGATTTTCCCCTTAACTTTTTACTAGAAAATTTTTCAAGTGTAGAAAATTTAAAAGCACATTCTTCAGCTACATGGCATCTCTTCCTAAATATAAATAATTTTAATTAAATAAACATTCAAGATTTGTTGCAGGCATACTTTCTCTTTCTCTTCTCCAACATTCTACATTCAGTGTGGAGCAAATGCTATAGGTCGCATCTTCAAAACAGGCATCCGATTGCCAGCTAGCCCCTCCATTCCTGGTCCAGGTCCCATCATCTCTCTCCTAAATTGAGGAGTGGCTCTCTCACGAGTTTCACCCTTGCTGTAATTGATCCCTTTGGGGACATCTCAAAATCTCGGCTGGAGTGACCTTTCCAAAAGTAAGTAACACCCTATCACTCTGTTCAGTTCCTCCAGCGGCTTCCCGTCTGACTTGCAGTGAATGCTGAGCCCCTTATTATGAACTTCATGTGTGTGTGTTACTTGCTCAATCGTGTCTGAGTCATTGTGGCCCCATGGACTGTAGCCCGCCAGGCCCCTCTGTCCATGCGATTTCCCAGGCTAGAACACTGGAGCGGGTTGCCATTTCCTGCCCAGGGGATCTTCGTGACCCAGGGATTGAACCCGTGTCTCTTGGGTCTCCTGCACTGGCAGGTGGATTCTTTACCACTGTGCCACATGGGAAGCCCAGGCCTCAGATGGCCAGGCACCCTATTACCCCTCTGATATAACATCTCAGCTTAATTTTTCTGTCTCTAAATCTGCTACGGCTCTCTGACTTCCCTGTTGCTCCTCGAAGGTGGCATCTGTTCCTGCTTCCAGCTCTCTACTTGTTTCCTCTCCCTGGAATATCCTTGGACACCAGCAGGCTCACTCCTTCACTTCCTTCAGGTCTTTATCAAACATCACCTGCTCACAGAGGCACTGCTCTGGCCGCCTACTGAATACTATCCCATCTCCCGATGTCTCCTTTCCCTCATCTGGCTTTTTTAAAAAGTTAGTAGGACTTATCACAATCCAGTATTCCATTCCATCTATTTCTACTTATTTACCTTTTTATTTTCTGTTCTATCCATTATTCTGTGTCAAGAGTTTTTGTGTGTTTTGTTCACTATTTTTCAGTGCCTGGCATGTGGCAGCTTCTTAACAAAAATTTGTTGAGCGAATAACCTATTTTCTTAGAGTAGTTAAAAATAATGAATTTTTGAAAGCCATTGAGTTAGCAATGTCTGGGTCAAGGAATTTTTGCTCCTTACACTAGGGCACTTATTTTCCTTGGCTTGAATCCCAGACTGAAATCTGGAGAACTTTCTTTACTCTGCTGCCTGTTAGGCCAGACCTAACTCTAGCTTCAATCATCTGGTCACAAAAGAAGAAAAAAAAAAAAAAGTTTTATCAAAAGGAAAAGAAAGTTAGTGTGTTTTCTCCCCCAGTCCTTCTAGGTACTCCAGTTCCATAATACTCCATAAAACTTTTCTGCTGTGTCACTCCCAGTGCCCAGATGAGGCCATTTCCCAAACCAGGTTTCTCCCCGCGTGGGTCCCTTTTTCTCCTGGGCCCTCGGGGTTGGAGCCTCAGCCCCTCTGCTGCTTTCACCTGAGGCCTCTGCTCAGGGAAGCTGATCTCCACGTGAGGCACCTGCCTCTTTCCACAGACATAGTCTGTTAGGGTCTGATGCAATACCTTCTCTTAGCCCAGGTCTGCTTTCAGTAATTTAACCACCTCCCCTCTCTCTGCATATCCTAAGGACTCAGAGGACAGACTCCAAATTTTCTCTTTTGATTTAACCAGTGACTACAATATTCCAATAAGGCCCAACCTTCTGGAAATGAAGCAACACATCAAGAATTTCCCTCTGGAGCTCAGCCCAGTGCTCTGTGGCAACCTGGAGGGGCTGGATGGGTGGGGTGGGTGGGAGGCTCAGGATGGAGGAGAAATATGTATACTTATGGCTGGTTCAACGTTGTTATACGGCAGAAACCAACACAACATCGTAAAGTAATTATCTTCTGATTAAAAATAAATTTAAAAAAAGAAAGAATTTCCTTGATTTCCATGTGTAGTCAGTCCCTTATTTTTAGAGTTCTTTCTTTGGCTTCTAAACCATCAGTGACTCACTGGTGTCTAACATGGGGGATGCTGCAAAGGGAACTTCGTGCCATCTAACAGGTGACAGTTTTCTGTTACATTTTTTTGTTCAGATTCTGCCTATAGATACCAGGGAAATAGAAATACTTTTCTCACATAAGGTCATTGACATTTATTCCTCTGTTAAATGTAATGTTAAATGTATTTTCTTCTGTTAAATATAAACATCAACAATACCTGGTCTCAATAAAATATGCTAAACTCTCTAAAAATATCTGTGGACTGATTATAATTTCAAAAGTTTCTCAACTCCTCTTTCCCACGTGATAGGAGTGGTGACATATAATGATTTTAACCTATTATATTCAGTAGTTTATAGTTCATCGATTTTAAGACCGTATGTATGCATGTGTGTATATAGTTGGAAATATATAAAGGTCAAAATGACTGGTGTGCACAAATTTTGAGAATGCCTTGCCACAGTCTTGGTTTCCTAGGGGCCCTCATCTTCCTGCTTTGAAATAATCATGAACACAAATCTTGTTAGCAGTAGTAGTAACTAATCATTGACAAAGGAGCTACAGGATTCCGTTCTCCAGCGACTCCTCCAGTCTTCTCTCTTGAGGTGTTAAGAAGCGCCAAATCAGCAGAACTCTTCAGGATGAGAACTGGTGCTCACCCACCTTCATCTCAAGGGATTCTCAGTTGTTGTTGGTTAGTTGCTCAGTTGTGTCCGACTCTTTGCGACCCCATGGACTGTAGCCCGCCAGGCTCCTCTGTCCATGGAGTTCTCCAGGCAAGAACACTGGAGTGGGTTGCCATTCCCTTCTCCAGGGGGTCTTCCTGACCCGGGGATTGAACCTCAGTCTCCTGCATCGCAGGTGGATTCTTTACTGCTGAGCCACCAGGGAAGACGAAGGTCCTCAGTAGCATCCCAGATATCATGCCCTGAGGAGTTGTTCTGCTTCACGCGACTGAGAGCTGACTGGGGGAGAGACCATTCAGAATCCTGGCTGCTGCCCAGGAAGGCTACCCACACTGTCTTTTGATGGTCTGACGAACTGAAACCACACACAAGCCAAACTTAGTTTTATTTTCCTAAGCATAAGTTTTCATTTTAATTTTTAAACCAAATGGCTGTATGAGATGGATGTGAAGGAAGCACTTAACCTAAAAAATAGCCTCCGGGGGATGTTATCTTTGATTAAATATTCTGTTGAACTGCTAATAACATCGCAAGTTCTGGAAGGCAGAATTGCACATGACCACAGGTTCCTTTACAATCTTTTATGTTAAACTTTCTGATGGTCTTTGCATTGTTTCTGTATCGTTTTTCCCCACTGCCCCATGACCAGAAACCCCCTCATCACCTTAAATATACTTAATGATCCATTTCTTTTTAGAAGAACATTTACAAAGATAGTCTTAGTTAGATATACTGATATAGAATTAAAACACTGATATTTCTACTTTCAATAGTTTTACAAGTAATGGTTTATGTACAAGCACATGTTTTTTTAATTAAAAAGTACAGCTGGAGTTTATAAAAATAGCAGTTTCCTCATAAGCATAAAAAAAATAAAAGTGTAACGATTGGGAAACTTACCAGGATTCTTCTGAAAACTTCTTATATCAGAAACTCTAAACGGTTGATTTTTTAACTTTTGCTTTCTTATTCTTCTTCTCATGGGTAGGAGATGTGTGGCTGTTAGAATCCTTTTTAAAAAATAAGGCTTTAGGTTCTGACGTTTACTTGTCTCCTGGAACCCTGACCCTGTGTAGAAGCAGAGTGAGGAAGCAGAAATGCAAACAGTTTCAGTTTTGCTTTCGAACATATTTCTTTAGGTTTGTAAAATAGTAAATATATGTAAATATATGTTAATGGTTATAAAATATTAAAAGATTAACATCACAGAAAATCAACAAAGTTGAACGATTGCTGAGAACCTGTCCACCAGACACAGTTTCAAGTCATCCAGAGTTAAGAAAATGAGGTGAAAAAAAACAAAAAACCTATAGAAAAAAATACTGGGAAAACACTGAAAGCTCAGAGTAATCCAAGTGTCTGTTACAGGCTGAACTGTTTCCCCAAATTCATAGGTTGCAGCCCTAACCCTCCTTATCTCAGAATGTGACTGTATTTGCAGAGAAGGTCTTTTAAGAGTTAATTAAGCTAAAATGAGGTCATAGGGTGGATCCTAATCCAGATATGACTGGTTTCCTTGTAAGAAGAGATTGGTGTTACATGCTCTCACACACACACGCACACACATGAACGACCATGAGAAGACACAGGGAGAAGACAGTCATCTATAAGTCAAAGATAGAGGCCTTAAAAGAAACCAACTCTGGCAAATCCTTGATCTTGGTCTTCAAACCTCTGTGAGCAAATAAATTTTTGATTTTTAACTCATCTTATCTGAAGAGATTTGTTATGGCAGTCCCTGCAAGCTAATACTTATATGAATTTCATTATTTTTTAAAAATTAGAACATTAATTTGTTTAATTATGAATATAATTGAAGTTCATTTTCAAACTTAAGAAATACAGAATATAGAAAGAAGGGGAGGAACCATATTATCCAAATGCAATCTTTGTTTTCCATTATACTTTTTTCTATTCATATATTTTTCAAATATAAATTTAATATTTGAGAAATTTTACCAGGCTCTGAAATATATAATTTCAAATAGGTAGTGAACACTGCTCAGTAAATGCTGAATCACATTTTATTTCTTGAATTATTCTGATATGAATATCAAAATTCAGAACCACTGGAATATGACAACTTTGGGGATTGTGTGTATAGTTTTTGTTAATTTGTTTGCATTTTAAAATTGTAGGAAAATTGCTTTGCCATGTTGCATTAGCTTCTGCTGTTGGTTTTTAAAGAAACTGAAACTGCTACATCTGCTAGTAGAAGAAATGCTTTGTTTTGACGTTTTGACATTGTTTAGGTGCATCATGGTTCAAGGGTTTCCCAGCTGGCTCAGATGGTAAAGAATCTGCCTGCAGTATGGGAGAACTGGGTCAATCCCCGGGTTGGGAAGATCCTCTGGAGAAGGGCATGGCAACCCACTCCAGTATTCTTGCCTGGAGAAACCCATGGACAGAGGAGCCTGGCAGGCCACAGTCCCTAAAGTCACAGAGTTGGATACAGTGACTAACACACACACATCATGGTTCATAGACTTATAAAGAATGCCATGAACTATTTTTATTCTTATATGAAATCTACAAATTTGGGGGATGATAGTGGAAGTGGTGCCTCTTACTATCTTATGTAATACATTTGAATATTTTCATCAATATTACCATCATCTGTTTAAATCTCCCAGTGTATTTTCTCAAAGTCTGTTTACTTAAAATTGTATGGAATGATATAATTAATAAACAATCAAATCTTAACATACACACCCCCACAACCTTGGTAAGCAAAATTCTCTAAGAATATGATGAACATTTTTTCATTAAGTGAAGATCATTTTTATAGTTGAGCTATAATGTCTACTGATACTCCCAGGTGTCTTACCAAACTGGTGGACTCTACGAAAACCCAAGTGAGTGTGGACTTTTGGAATGCGAATGTTCCTGTGTTCCACAATATGCTAAAGATGAACAATCCACCCCAGTAGGACTCTTGCTGTAGTTTTTGTTAAGTTCAGCACTATGTCCACAGTCTTTTGTTCTTTATTACACTTTGTCTCCCTCTCTGAAAAGTACAGTTTACTAGATTCTCCACTTCCCATCTCCTGAAAATTCTGATCCCCTCATCCTCCCCTGGTGACATCTCTTCCTACCTAATGGGCAAAATTGAAGGCTTCAAGTGGGCTTTCTCATATACCCCTTCTTTGTACCTAAGGGTGCACTTCTGAACCCAGACTCCACAATAACGTCACCTGGAGTTTTCAATAAAAGCAGAAAACGCCCAGGACTGCTTTTGGGCAATCATACATCTCTAGGGACAAAGCCACATGTCAGTAAATTTTTAAAAGCTTCCTAAGCAGTTCTAATATATAGACAGGGCGAGAATGTCTAGAATAAAATGAAGTCTTCATCTTCCCCTTTCTTTCCCTTACCTTCTTTTTATCTCTCTTCCATTTTCAAGCAGTTCAGTCCTTAAATCATATGTGCAGAGAAAAGCAGATGTCTACGGTGGGAGAGTGGCAAGTCAGGCCTAGGAAGGCGGATGACCTGGCAGGGTGGGGGTGCGGTCGAGGTGGGGCGGGTCAGAACCTGCATAGTGTGAAGGGAGTATCCCTCTGTGGGAGTGACCCAGTGCTGGGAATCCGAGCCTGACGGAGGTGTGGAGGGTGTGCAGGGGCAGCCTGGTGTGGTGTTGGAGCGCTAGCACAGTGAGCAGAGTGTCTCAGTGGAGGATTGATCTGGTGTGGGCTACTAGAGCCCAAGCAGAAGAGAGAGTGTGCCTCTGGGAGAAGATCCTAAAATGAAGAGTGTCAAAAATTGCACTGAGGAAAGTTAAACAGGCAAGGAAGACTTTATTGGAGAACTCGTAGCTTAGTCAATAAAGAATTAGCCTGCAATGCAGGAGACCAGGATTTGATATCTGGGTCAGGAAGACCCCTTGGAGAAGGAAATGGCAACCCATTCCAGTATTCTTGCTTGGGAAATCCCCTGGACAGGAGTCGGACACGACAGCAACTAAACCACCTCTGTGGTAATAGTGGGGAGAGAGAGAGACTGAATTCAGCTCTTCTGAAGTAAAACACGGGAAGGTTTTTAAACCCTGGAATGAATTAGTGGAAAAAACTGGACTACTATGTGGTAGGTTGGTCAGGGGGGTGCCTGAAGGACACTGTGTTGCTTACTTTGCAAACGTTTTTCTCTGTGATTAGGCCCCCTGGGTTTGCTAGTTGACATGCATCCAAGGTTTCCACCCTCTCACAGATACTGGGAAACAGGGGTGCTATCTCCTTTGATGTTTACATTTCAAATACCTCGTTCCCTGGTGCTTGAGAAGGACAATCCTGGGTTATAAAACCGGAACCAGGCTGGGAGAATATTTGCATACATTTTAAAGGAGCAGAGAAGTAATTTGCAACAACAAATTTTCTAAAGTAAATGCTTTAAGGAAAGGGAGGCCTTTAGTCAGGGACCTATAACCCAGAAGATACCTGTCCCAAGTTTAGTAAAGCTTTCATGCTCAGCTGCTTAGTTGTATCTGACTCTTTGCAACCCTGTGGACTGTAGCCCACCAGGCTGCTATGTCCATGGGATTTCCCAGGTAAGAATACTGGAGTGAGTTGCCATATCCTTCTCCAGGGGATCTTCCTGACCCAGGGATCGAACTCACATCTCCTGCATTGGCAGGAGGATTCTTTACTACTGAGCCACCTGGGAAGCTTAGAAATCATTAAAGTTCATTTTGGTTAGGAGTCAGAGCTGAATTGAGAGAGGAGGGCACTTCTTCTGGGCAGGAGATAGCAGCATTGAGATAGAAGATTGATTACACAGAGGGATTACTCAAATAAGGAAATATATAAGGAAGTGAAAACCATATTTCTCACTGTTGGAGAAGTGGGTTACAAACATGAGAAGAGGATAATTTGCAGTATGGAACTACAGTTGGAGACATCTGTGTGAATTCATGTTTTTAAAGTATATTTAGATATGGAAATAAGTATAGCTGTGAATACATTGTCTTCTCTTGCTGATTGAGAGTGAGGGGAGACACCTCCATAGCAATGAGCACAACCACCACTCAAATGGTGCCTTCTAAATGCCATTTTTCTCTCTGAAAAACCAGGGCCCCTGGGAAAGATAGCAGATTCCAGAGATGGGGCAGGGAAAGGATAAGATAAGCTTGAAACATCTTTTTTTCTTTTTTTTTTTTGACCCAGAAAGCAAGGAAGAGATCAAAGGAAGATACAGAAAGTACTAAAAAGTTTAGTCGACTTGAATAGGTTCCTGATACTCAAATCTAGGACAACTGGAGGATCCAAATAAATAGTGTAGTAGCAGATTATCCACTGAATAATCAGATAATTCACTAAATGATATAGAGAACCATGAGTTCAAATAGATATAAATAAGTAAGTGAATAAGTGGAAAATTTGATGAGAAATAGTGTGTTGACAAAGTTTCAATTTACCTTCCCACCAAATACTTACTAATGACAATGAGAAAGACTAACCTTACAGTGGAGAAGCCTGCAGGCCCTTTTTTTCAGTGGTATCTTCATGTCATCGAGGTGAATGACATCCATATGGGACAAATGAGAAAGATGAACCCGAATAGGATGGCGAGTACACAGCATCACTCCTGTGATATTCCTGCCAAGATGCATAACTTAGATCTAAGAATCCTGAAACATCATACAAATGTAAATTGAGGGGTGTTCTACAAAATAGCTGGCCTCTCATCTTGAAAAGTGTCAAGGTCATAAATATGTACAGGTTAAGGAAATGTTTCAGATTGGAGGAAATTCAATGCAACTTATGCTGGGTGTTTTGTTATAAAGCACATTATTGAGACAATTGGTGAAACTTGAATGAAGTGTGAGGATTAGATGAAAGTAATCAACATCTAAGTTAACGTCAGTGTCCACCCCAAGTTAGCCATCCCGATTTGGATGGTTGTGTTATGACTAGGTTTCCTTGTACTGTGGCTAGAATTTCCTTGTTTGTTGAAATACAAACTGAAGTATTGGAGCGTGATTCAATTTCTTACTCACACCGCTCATTAAAAACTTTTGTTCTTGTACTTCCTATCAACTGTAAGTTTTTGATTGGTAGATTACAAGTTGGTAATTACTGAAAATAAAAAAGGAATCATACAATTACCACCTGTATAATATCACTCCTAACCACAATAAGAGAAAGAAGTAAAGTGAAGTTCATTCTCTCCTTCACTCTCATGGACTTAACTCCAAATTAAAATTTCCCTCTTTAAATGGCATCTTTCTCAGCTGTATGCAAATAAGTTTAGGATCCCGGAATTTTCACTGGAGATTCTACCACCCATAAAAATATTCATAGAAAACATACTGCTTGGTTCTGTCTACTGGGACTGGTTTGTTACATATACATGCACTTGGCATTCATCCACATTGATGTAGCTGTAGTTATTTTTCATTGCTATTTAATATTCTACTGAGTTACTTTGCCCTATCTGACTTATCCATGCTTCTGTTGATGAATATTAGAGTGGCATAATGTAGTTTTGAACATTCTTGTGCATGTCTTCTGATGCACACGAACACGGGCTATTCTGGAAAATATTGCCTAGAGGGGAATCTTGGTTGATGTACACGATCAACATTCCTAAATAATACTTAAATGTTCCCCAAAGTTGCAGCAGTTTACATTCCTATTGTCGCTGTTTCAATCACTAAGTCAGGGCCGACTCTTTCGTGACCCCCATGGACTGTAGCCCGCCAGGCTCCTCCCTCTCTAGGGATGCTCCTGACCCAGGGATCTAACTCTGTCTCCTACCTTGGTAGGCAGATTCTTTACCACTGAGCCATTAGGAAAGCCCCACATTCCTATAAGGATTATAGGAATCCTATAACGGATTAAGGGGTTTCCCTTACTCTACATCCATGATAACTCTTGGTATTATGAGACTTCTAGCTTTTATCATTCGAGTGGCTGTGAAACTGTGTCTTGCTGCAATTTTAATTTCCATTTGCCTCATCACTAGGAGATTGAAAATCTTTTCATATGTTTAGTACTATTTATGCTTCCTCAGCTGTGAAATTCCTGTTTATTTAATTTGCACGTTTAAAAATCATTTTGGTCACAATTTTTGTTGCTTGTTTTTGGATGTTTTAAATCCTAATCCTTTATTTACTGTGTGTATTACAAATTTAATTCTAGCTCTTAGTTTCTCTTTTCACTTACTTTGAAGTGGTAAACAGAAGCTCTTAATTTCAGTGTGGTTAAATTCATGAGCTTTTTCCTGTGGTTTATGTTTTTTGTGTCTTATTTAGAACATCTTCCCTACTTTGAGATCATATTTTCTCATGTTATTTTGTAAATGCTTTCTAGTTTTGCCTTCTACTGGGTATAAGATAAGGGGCTCTTATCACATATAGACAAACCTCTAATCACATATAGACAAAGGAAAGGGTACATGCTTATTCCATAACTTAAAGTGTTAATCATGAATAGAAGGAGACAATTATGTAAGAATTGACATGTGGTATCTACTTTTAAAATTCAAAATGAGGGAAGAATGAATTAAAAAAAAGTCTGGACAATTTCATTAGCCTATGGAGTAACCAACCAAATGGGTCAGTAAGCAACCGAGAGAAATGATGCAAAAAAGCCACTTCCTGTCATCTCAACATCTTCATCCTCACCCCAACTAGAGAGCAGAAATATGGCAGAAAAATCAAATTTTCCTTCAGCGAAATATCTCCAGCAATCGAAAGCTGAAAAAGGAAAGAAGTAGGTAAGACCAGTAGAGAGCATGACAGGCTGGAAAGTATGGTACTCGGAGGGCTTCTGTTAAGTCTATCTTTTCACATACAGTTCAGATCAGCAATTATAATGTATAGATTTCACCTCTTTTTCTCCCTTTGTGAAGAGAATGAGAACAGTTCCTAAAGAGACAAGTGAAAAAAATAGTACTTAAAAGGTGAGCCAATTCTTTGGGGATGGGGGGTGAAACAAGAGAAAGAAATGTATATACACCTGGAATACAGTAACCATGGGACCTATCTCAAGGTAGATGGGAGGCTTGTGGTCTCTCTTGGAATCAATGTTTTGGGGCTTAACCTGACTAAGAGAATGATGCTCAGGTACCCTGTCCACATGGTATCCATTACAAAGCATGCTCCCTGATACAGGACCAAATAAAATTAGATAACTTACATCATCTTACATTAAATTGCAGATGGCTCAAAGATTGAAACATAATAAATAAATTCAATAATACGCTCAGAAGACATGACCAAGTTTTGAAAGTATTAAAGTGGGGAAAGGTATAGTAAAAGTCCTAAAAAACATACAGAGAAAAAGTTAATACATTTGAGTTGCATAAATATGCAATCACTTTGTAAAATATTTCATAAAGTCAGCCAAAAGAGCACCAGTCAACCAGGAAAATTGTAACACTTATAACACTGTTAAAGAGCTGACTTTGTAATTTATAAAGAATCTGTACAAATCAGTAAGGAAAAAGTGTACAGTTCAATTTAAAAAAATAAGCAGCTTTTAGGTCCTTCCATGTCTCTACAATTCCATTTCTGCAGGAACTACCGCAACATTGTAAAGCAACTATACCCCAATTAAAAAAATAAGCAAAGGATATGAAGAGGATTTTCAAGGAAAAAAAAGATGAATAAATGCAGTATTTTCAGCCTCAGTCATACAAAAAAAGTATTAAAAACTACAAAATATCACCTCATGTCACGTTGCCAACATGAAAAATTTAACAATACCTGGTGTTGTGGACGATATGGGGAAATAAGCTAGCTCATAATACTAAAGATAGAAATGTAAATGAGAATAATCGAGAGAAATTCAGCAGTATCTATGAAAACTATAGACATTCAAAACCGAAAGAAAAGTTTGAAGACAAAACACAGGAGAATACGAAGGTAGGCCAAAATTTCTTAAGCAGGATATGGGAAGTCCTAATGATAAAGAAAAAATGGATAAATTAGACTATATATATTTTATGTATATAATATATATATTAAGATCAAGCAACTGGAGTGCTCATACACTGATTATGGGAGTATAAATGTGTATATCCACCTTGGAAAATGATTGGATTTTGTCTACTCAACCTGAACATTCTAGGTATATCCAAGAAAGAAGAATGCATGTGCCCACCAACATGTACAAGGATGTTTGCAGCAGCTTTATTTACACTGGTCCACTATGCTGATAACATCATGCCAAGTGGACTCAGGGTATAGGAAACATTCTGGATTCCTTAGGAAGAGAAACACATACCAGACAGCAAAGATGCATGGTACAAAATTCAGGGGTCTGTCACACAGATGATGTTTTTAGGGATCTCATGGTCTGTGAAGGAAGAAACAGCTCTATAGAAGATGGTGCAAGCTGCTCTGCTTTTCAGCCTCTGTGGCCTGGCAGAGCCCAAGATACTAGAGGTGTCCTTTGTGGATGGAGTCTTTCAAAAGGCCTAATATTAGAGGCATGTTGCAGATTTTCCAGGATTCTTGTAACAGCAGGACTTTTGGGCAGAGAACTACTTATGTTTGAAAAAAGAAAGCCCTAGAAGAGACTGAGTGCTTGATCATAGGATATCAAGTGACTGACTATGTGGCTGATTTTCACAACACAAGCTATCTGTGATCAGATGCAGTGAGTCACGAGGTCAGGCTGGGCAGACACGCAAATGCTAGAATGGCACCTTCAGATCACATCCCGGTAGGTCCAGAGGTCACCCGAGGAATCACATAAAGGTGCATCAGTCTCATAACAGGACCGGAATTCCACTTTATCTATCTCAGGTGCACTTTTGCCTCTCCCTCCCTGAAATTGTACTTATGATATCAAGGTAATTCCTCCTGACTAATAGGGAGAAAAGCAGGAAATAAGGTTTGGTTCACAGATGAGTCAGCTAGTATATTGGCGCTCACTGAAAATGGACTGTGCCTGCTACAGCCACACTCAACAGTAACCCCGAGTGAAAGGAAATCTGTCCAGGGGGTCATTCTATGGAGGGGAAACGATCTGAAGTATGGACACACATGGATCCTTTGAACAGTGGCAGACGGTTTAGATAGCTGTTCAGGAGTCTGAGGAAGAGGCATATGGAGAAATCTTTGGGAGTGATCACAAACTGTGTGCAACTTGTCATCTCCTGTTACGCCTAGAGAGCACCTACTGAAGGGAAGGCCCTAAACAACCACCCTGTCTGACCAGATGGGCAGCTTATCCTGCAGATGTTCCTGCCTCTCTTCTCAGACACCTCAATGCTTGCGCAGCAGTTCCTTAGATGAGCTGGCCAGAACAGGTTTTGAGACTATTCAAGTATCACATAGCAAAGACTCCCTCTCACAAAACTGGATCTGGTTATCGTCTCTGCATGTTGACCTAACTGCCCACAGCACAGACCAGTGCTGAACCTTCAGTGTGACACCTTCCTTCAAGGGTACTAGCCAGGCACTAGTGGTAGGTTGATTATATCAGATTCCTTCCACCCTGTACTAGTTTATTCTTACTGTATAGTGTTTGTCTTCCTTCCTAGAGCGTCTCTGGAATCCAGACCATCTGAGCGATTATAGAATGTATGGTTTACTCACATGGGATTTCACACAAAAATACATCACGCTCAAGTGATCCATTTTAAAGGAAAGGAAGATTTATTGTCCTGGAAGGATCTGGTAAGTCCTGACTCAACAATATCTTAGCCTTGTGATCTTGGCCAAGTCATTCAATCTCTTTGTCTCAGTTTCTCCATCTCTTAAGATGAGGATGACAGTAATCCTGTTAAGATCATGTGAGATGAAACAATATGTGAAAAATCCTTTTAGATCCCATCCGGTGTAGCATTAAGAATGAATTCTGGATATGCAGCTGTAGCTTACAGTTAGAGAGAAGGGGTATTTCTTGTTACAGAATTTCCCATCTGGTAAGGGAAAGAAATGTGCCTGCAGCAGCAACTGTGGCCCTGAGACTCTGGGGTTGCTTCCAGTGTTTGGGAGCAGATTCCAGATGGAGGCAGCTTTTTGCTTTCTTTTCTCTGTCAACTTTCATGTACAGTAATCATTCCAAGCTGGTGTGTCCTTTTCATTGTTTTCCCCAAACACTTGGACTCTGTTCAGTTTTTTTTTTTTTTTTTTTCAAAAGAACTATGTTGGAGGTTGTCTCTTTCTGGTATAAACTTTCCTAGAGATTCAAGAATTTTCAAGCTTGAAACTGATCACCCAACTCATCAGCCCATGAGAATCAGTGTTCCTAGTAGAAGTTCTGCTTAATCCAGGATGCATAGCAAGTGGGATTTCTGGGGGACCTGACCCACGTCTTATAAAGGATAGAGTCTGTGAGCACCACGGCTTTTTGAGTGACCTAAGAGTTGTGTTTCTAAGAGTTTGGAAGTTCTTTAAATATTCAAACATTGACTCATTTTTCCTGAGTCTTCCTTGAACATATAGAGCCAGAAAGTGTTTGGTTACGTATGTACTTTAGGCTTTTCTGGTGGTTCAGAGGTAAAAAAAATCTGCCTGCAAAGCAGGAGACACAGGAGACGTGGATTCAATTCCTGGTCAGGAAGATCCCATGGAGGAGGAAATGGCAACTCACTCCTGTATTCTTGGTGGGGAAATTACATGAACAGAGGAGCCTGGCAGGCTACAGTCCATGGGGTCGTCAAAGAGTTGAACACGGCTTAGTGACTAAACAACAACAAGCAAAAGGTACCACTCATTTTAGCTTTAATATTCAAAAAGGTTCAATTTTCCTGTGTCAGACTTCAAAGGACAGTGCAGACTATTCAAAATTTAAAGCTAGATGGCATCAGGTCAAATCATTAAAAAAAAAATTACCCTGCTGTGGAGTCAAGGATTTCTAGGAGTTGGATGGGAGAAGGTAGAGAGGGTTTGGAGGAGAGCGTCTCCTGAGATAGTCTCAGGAGGGACAGTGAAGGACCTGGGAAGCTCCCTCCTGCTCTCCAGGACAGCGCGAGTAGGGCTCAGGGCATGAAGGCTGACAGCCAGGAAGGAACAGGCGCTGGCCCCCTAAGGATCATAATCTCAAGAGTTGTGTAGTGAGCAGGCAAAGGGTTCCACTGTGCCAGCACCGGGAGCTGACTTGGTAAAGTAAGAGCTGACATTGGGGCGTCAGTTTATAATGCCCACTCTTCAAGATCACTCCCTCCTGTGAGCTGTGAGGAAATCCCACGGACCCTTCTCTAGCTAACCTAGAGTCATCCATGGGAAGAGCAGACCACAGGTAATTGCCCAGTTACAGTACATAAGGCAAGGATGGGATCAGTCTCTCTGAAGCTGAGCCTACTCAGGGAATTGGGGGGACACAGACGTTGTCTCATAAGCAGAAACCTACCAGGAATTGAACCAAAACAACTAGCCCAGGACTCCATCAGTGACAACTTTACTACCAAGGTAGGAGTCTGGATGCAGGTGGAATCAACTAAAAGTTTGCCAAAGTGCTAATGATAAGCTGGTGAAGAAACAGATAGAGGGAGAGAATACATTCACAAGCCAAGATTACAAAACAAAGCAGTTAATGTCAAACAGACAACAAAATTAACTATAAATTCATCCCCCCCAAATAATTAGACTTTTGAAAAACATGTTTAGGATTATCAAAGAGAAATGAAGAGACACTATCCATAAATAAAATAAGAAACTATGAAAAATTTAGAAGTTAAATAAGAAAATATAGAGAAGAGTGAACTGAAAATCTTAGAAATTATACATATACACACATATAAATATATACATAAATATTATACATATATAATTTTGTTTTATGTGTATGTTGCATATATTATATATAATACATGCTATACATGTAGTAATATATTACATATGTATTTTCATCTTATATGTATATATGCATATATTCAATAAGAATGATAAAATCTGATTATAGTAAAATAAGTTGTGTGTTGAAAGATACTTCTGAGGAATTTACCCACATTAAGCACAAAGGAAAAAGTAAAAATATATGAAAGAACAATTAAAATTTATAGGGAAGAGTTTGAGAGACTTCAACAAATGTCTGATGGCTGTTTCAAAAAAAGTGAAGAGAGAAAATAATATTTACTGTGATAATGACAGATACTTTTCAGAACTGAAAAAAACTTGAATTCTTTGATTTAAAATAGAGAAAAATAACAAAAAAACCCCAAAAGAAATAAAAATAAATCTATAGCTAGATACAGCATGCGTGTGTGCATGCTCAGTCGCTCCTGTCTTGTCTGAATCTTTGCACCCCCATGGACTGTAGTCCACCAGGCTCCTCTGTCCACGGAATTCTCCAGGCAAGAATACTGGAGTGGTTGCCATTTCCTTTTCCAGATCTTCCTGACCCACGGATCGATCCTGGGTCTCCTGCATTGCGGGCAGATTCTTCATCACTGAGCCACCAAGGAAGCCCAGATATAGCATAATGAAACTGAAAAACAGTAAGTATAAATAAAAATTCAAGCCCCCAAAGAAAAAATCCCAAATAATCTACAAAAGATGAGGGGAGGGAACAGTATTCTCATTAGAAACAGCTGATGACAAAAGACAGTGGATAATATAATACAAAATATTACAAAATATTCAATATTTTGAGGGAAAATACACATTGGCCTAGAAACTTACAATTAGGTAAACCATAATTCAAAAGTAAACATTAAATTAAGACATTTTCAGAGATGTAAATTTCTAGAGGATTTATTACTAACTGATTCTAATTGAAAAAGTGATTACAGGATGAATTTTAACAAGAAAAGTGAGCTTAGAAGGAAGACACATGGCTTAAAAAATTGGAGGCACATAAAGCAGTAAGGAAAATATGGAGGCACACAACCTGATAAATGTGCTGAAAACATAATCCTCTAACTAAGACTAATCAGCAATAACAAAGTGTGTGTGTAGGTGTGGGTGTGTGTTCTGATAACAGAATACTAAAGCACTATATTTTTCATAGAGGACTATAAAGATATATATTAACTTCAGGTTTTGAAATACAAGTTATTTTAAAAATATAGGGTATTCTATGAAGGGTAAAGGGATATATTCTAGAGTGCCCATGAGAGCAGGGGATATAAGAAAATGCAGATAATTTTAACAGTTTAACAGGAGGCAGGAAAATAAAGAAAGAAAAATGATAATAAATAGAAAATATATGAAGGAAATACAAAGAGAATATAAATATATAATAATCACAGCAAGTGTAAATGGATTAAACTCACTTGCTAAAATTCAGTCTATCATGTTGAATATATGCAGTTACAAGAGACCCAACTTAAAAAAAAATAAACTGAGATTGATTTAAAATAAAGTATTGAAAAAATATAACAGGCAAATGACCAAAGGGTATATAAGTGTTAATATAAAATGAAGTAAAATAAAATGTAAGATAGAAAGCTTTAGTAGAGATAAAGAACATTCCACCAAGAAAATGTGAAAATAAATTTGTGAGCATCCAACAACATAGCCTTGAACTATACAGAGCAAAAACTGAATTACATGGTGAAATTGATGAATTATAAATTAAAATGAAACAATATGGTGAATTAACCTTCATTTAAAAATTTAAAACTTAAAAAATTCTATAAATTGATTATGATTATGTAGATATACGGGACAGAAGAAATTATAGATGTTACGTTGAGCTTCTCTCTCCGTGGACAGGGAACCTGGTGGGCTACGGTCCATAGGGTCAGACATGTGGAGTCGGACTAAAGTGACTGAGCACGCGCGCACTCACATGTTGTGCTTAAAAAATAAATCTGATGTCCATCAATAGGTAAATGGATAAAGAGGGTATGGTATATCTAAATACACACAGACACACACAGACACACACAATGGAATATAACTCAGACATGAAGAATGAAATGATGTCATTTTTAGCAACATGGACAGACCTAGAGATTGTCATACTGAGTGAATTAATTCAGACAGAGAAAAGACAAATATCATATGGTATCACTTATATGTGGCATCTAAAAAGATAATACAAATGAACTAATTTACAGAAGAGAAACAGACTCATAGACATAGCAAACAAATTTATGGTTACTAAAGGGGAATGGGTTGTCATGTGTGGATGTGAGAGTTGGACTGTAAAGAAAGCTGATCGCCGAAGAATTGATGCTTCTGAGCTGTGGTGTGGGAGAAGACTCTTGAGAGTCCCTTGGACAGCAAGGAGATCCAACCAGTCCATCCTAAAGGAGATCAGTCCTGGCTGTTCATTGGAAAGACTGATGCTGAAGCTGAAACTCAAATACTTTGGCCACCTGATGTGAAAAACTGACTCATTGGAAAAGACCCTGATACTGGGAAAGATTGAAGGCGGGAGGAGAAGGGGACGACAGAGGATGAGATAGTTGGATGGCATCACCGACTCAATGAACATGGGTTTGGGTGAACTCTGGGACTTGGTGATGGACAGGGAGGCCTGGCGTGCTGCGGTTCATGGGGTTGCAAAGAGTCGGGCAGGACTGAGCAACTGAACTGGAACTTGAAAGGGGAATGGGGGTGTGGGACGACATGGGTTGGGAACTAGGGATTAACAAATGCAAACTATTATACATGAAATGGATAAACAACAAGGTCCTACTGTATAGCACAGGGAACAGTATTCAATATCTCATAATAACCTATATGGAGAAGAATTTGAGAAAGGTATATGTATAAGGTATATATATATACACACACACACACACACACACACATATCACTGAATCACTTTGCTGTATAGCTGAAACACTGTAAATCAACTGCACTTCGATTTAAAAAAAACCCTCTCACCCTAAATCTAGACCATGCGTCCTGTCTACTCAAGGGAAAGAGACACACAGAGGGGCTGCAGAGGAACCCACGGAGCCGCGTGGACAAGGACTACACCAAGAGGGACAAGAGTGGGCATGCCTTCCCAGCTCATTGTAGGAAATGCAGAGAGGAGTGTGATGACCCCAGGGAAGGTGGCCTGGGGGGATTCAGTCAGTGAGACACAGCCCCCATGCAGAGGAGGGAATGCAGGGAAAAAGAAATGCTGCAAGTGTGTGTGTGTGTGTACACGTGTGCAGGGGTCAGAGGGGGAGGGGGACGGTTCCTTCCACTGTGTATTATTACATGAGAGGAGGAACAAGTGTTTCTCTAATACTCAGATTTTAAAAATCAAGGTTTCTCAATCTAATGTATATTGAGTGCCTACAAAAGCAAAAAGCATGTGACTGGGTGCTCCATATGCCGCAAAGATGACAAACTCTCTTCTCATGGAGGAGCTGATAATCTGATGGAACAAAAGCAAGAACAGAATCTGAGTTGGAAGGATGTGGATGTTCGTTATCCTTATGACAGTGCACTCAGCTCAGAGAAGGTCAATGGATATAAATAGTTTTAAAACAAGTTCTTAAAGTTTTCAACACAGATGTATTGTGATACTTCTAATACTGTACTTAAGAGTTCACTGACTATGTAACTTGATCCTACTATCTGAAATAAGGATATTTTGAAAGCAACTGATATGATTACTTGCATTCATAAAAGAAAAAAAAAGCTATCTTTTGAACTTCCTGTTACATAATCTAAAATTTTCCTATTGTTTAAATACACATTATTAGTGTGTATATATATACACACTATAATAATATATAATATACACATTATATTATTATCAGGACAATACTGAAAGGAAACAATGGTTCTCAAAGTTTGGTCCCCAGATCAGTTACTTTAACATCACCTGACACTTGTTAAAGACAAGTTCTCAGGTAATATGACCTACTGAATCAGGTACTCTGGGGGTGGAGTCCAAAATCTGCAACTTGACAAGCCCTCCAGGTGATTCTAAAGAATGCTAAGATTTAGGCTGAATATATTTATGTGTATGTACACATAACTGAATCACTATGTTATGCGCCAGAAACTAACACAACATTGTAAATCAGCTGTATTTCAATAAAAAAACCAAAAACTGACTTCTGGTTTTAGCTTTGACCGAATGGTTGGGTGGCATCATTGACTCAGTGAACATGAGTTTGAGCAAACTCCAGGAGATAGTGAAGGACAGGGAAGTCTGGCACACTGCAGTCCATGGGGTTGCAAAGAATCAGACACCACTGAACTCGGAAATAGTTGCTCTTCTCCTTACAACAAGAAAAATGCTGAATAAAATGAAAATCAGTAACTTTTCTTGGATCCATCAAAGAACTTACAAAGCAAACTGATTCTGCACGCATAAGCAAATTAAAAAATCATAGCTGAAATCCACTTATCTGAATGGTAATTTTGATAAAATGCTAGAAACTGAGCATGAACTAGCAGGGGAATGAGAAATTTTCAGTCTTAGAGGGGTCTCCACACTTGCATGGGTTTTATCTCAGGAAACTCTTGGTGAAGAACTAAGAAAATTCTGCCTTACAGCTGGGGCAAAGGGAGGAGCAAAGTAATTGTTTTGAAATAAACTTTTAGCCCTGTTCATAACAAAGGCCTACTTTCCAGGAGAAAAGGCTACCAGAGTCTTACTTCACCCACTGCGAATGGCATTTCCCCAACTCACGTTCCCTTCATCCTTTCTGTCTTACCTATGGGTTAGGGTTAGGGCTTAAGGTTAGGGTTAGGGTTAGGGAGACCTCACACAGACCGAGACAGAACTGTGTCTGAGTGTGTCCTGAGGAGGTCCGGGTCAGCAGTGGACTGGGTCAGAGGAGTAGGTTGGCGGTGGCAGGGTTGGCGACACTGAGTGTAGCAGTGCCTGCTTGGGACCTTTTGAAGGAGGTCACCATTATCTTCATTACCTCCACCATAGTTTGGCCTCAGGTCAAACAACAGGGAAGGAACATAGCCCCACCCATCAACAGAAAATTGAATTAAAGGGACAGAGCCAAAGCAAAAACAACACCCAGCTGTGGATGTGACTGGTGATGGAAGTCTGATGCTATAAAGAGCAATATTGCATAGGAACCTGGAATGTTAGGTTCATGAATCAAGGCAAATTGGAAGTGGTCAAACAGGAGATGGCAAGAGTGAACATTGACATTTTAGGAATCAGTGAAAGTAAAATGGAGTGGAAGTCAAGTGGACCTTAGGAAATATCTTTATGAACAAAGCTAGTGGAGATGATGGAATTCCAGTTGAGCTATTTCAAAACCTAAGAGGTGATGCTGTGAAAGTGCTGCACTCAATATGCCAGCAAATCTGGACAACTCAGCCTTCCTCAGTAATCAATGCAAAAAAATAGAGGAAAACAATAGAATAGGAAAGACTAAAGATCTCTTCAAGAAAATTAGAGATACAAAGGGAACATTTCATGCAAAGATGGGCACAATAAAAGACAGAAATTGTATGGACCTAACAGAAGCAGAAGATATTAAGAAGAGGTGGCAAGATTACACAGAAGAACTATACAAAAAAGATCTTCATGACCCAGAAAATCACAATGGTGTGATCACTCACCTAGAGCCAGACATCCTGGAATGTGAAGTCAAGTGGGCCTTAGGACTCATCACTACAAACAAAGCTAGTGGAGGTGATAGAATTCCAGTTGACCTATTTCAAATCCTAAAAGGTGATGCTGTGAAAGTGCTGCACTCAATATGCCAGCAAATTTGGAAAACTCAGCAGTGGCTACAGAACTGGAAAAGGTCAGTGTTCATTCCAATCCCAAAGAAAGGCAATGCTAAAGAATGTTCAAACTACTGCACAATTGCACTCATCTCACACACTAGCAAAGTAATGCTCAAAATTCTCCAAGCCAGGCTTCAACAGTACATGAACTGTGAACTTCCAGATGTTCAACCTGGATTTAGAAAAGACAAAGGAACCAGAAATTAAATTGCCATCTACTGGATCATCAAAAAAGTGAGAGAGTTCCAGAAAAACATCTACTTCTGCTTTATTGACTATGCCAAAGCCTTTGACTGTGGGGATCACAGCAGACTGTGGAGAATTCTTCAAGAGATGGGAATACTAGACAACCTGACCTTCCTCTTGAGAAACCTGTATGTAGATCAGGAAGCAACAATTAGAACTGGACATGGAACAACAGACTGGTTCCAAATGGGAAAAGGAGTACATCAAGGCTGTATATTGTCACCCTGCTTATTTAGCTTATATGTAGAGTACATCATGTGAAATGTTGGATTGAATGAAGCACAAGCTGGAATCAAGATTGCTGGGAGAAATATCAATAACCTCAGATATGGAGATGACACCACCCTTATGGCAGAAAGCGAAGAAGAACTAAAGAGCCTCTTGATGAAAGTGAAAGAGGAGAGTGAAAAAGTTGACTTAAAGCTCAACATTCAGAAAATTAAGATCATGGCATCTGGTCCCATAGCTTCATGGCGAATGGATGGGGAAATAGCAGCAGAAACAGTGAGAGACTTTATTTTTGTGGGTCCCAAAATCACTGCAGATGGTGACTGCAGCCATGAAATGAAAAGATGCTTGCTCCTTGGAAGAAAAGTTATGACCAACCTAGACAGCATATTAAAAAACAGAGACATTTCTTTGTCAATAAATGTCCATATAGTCAAGGCTATGGTTTTTCCAGTGGTCATGTATGGATGTGAGAGTTGGGCTGCGAAGAAAGCTGAGCACCGAAGAATTGATACTTTTGAACTGTGGTGTTGGAGAAGACTCTTGAGAGTCCCTTGTACTGCAAGGAGATCCAACCAGTCCATCATAAGGAGATCAGTCCTGGGTGTTCATTGGAAGGACAGATGCTGAAGCTGAAGCTCCAATACTTTGGCCACCTGATGCAAAGAACTGACTCATTGGAAAAGACCCTAATGCTGGGAAAGATTGAAGGTGGGAGAAGGGGATGACAGAGGATGAGATGGTTGGATGGCATCACCAACTCAATGGACATGAGTTTGAGTAAACTCTGGGAGTTGGTGATGCTGCAGTCTATGGAGTCGCAAAGAGTCAGACACAACTGAGTGACTGAACTGACTGACTGAACACTTTTCATAATAAAAACTCTCAGCAATCTAAGAGTAGTGGAGAAATGTCTCTGTTTGACAAAGAACATCTACAAAAAACCTAGAACTTATACCATACTTGGGATTCCGTGGTGGCTCAGATGGTAAAGAATCCCTCTGCAAAGATGGATACCTGGGTTCGATTTTTGGGTCCAGAAGATCCCCCTGGAGAAAGGATCTTCCCATGCCAGTATTCTTGTGTGGAGAATTCCATGGACAGAGGAGGCTGGTGTGCTATAGTCCATGGGGTCGCAAAGAGTTGGACACGACTGAGCAACTAACACACACACAAAACCATACTAAATGGTAAGAAACTGGATGCTTTTCCCCTAAGATGAATTAAAAAGGCAAACATGTCCCCTCTTACCATCACTGCTGTCTAAAACTGCATGGAGGTCCTGGCTAGTGAATTTAGACAAAAATTAAACCAATGGTGTCCAGGTTAAGTACAAAGAAATAAAACCATTAAAACTAATAGGACTGTAATGTAGTAACATAGACAAGAGATAATGGTGACCTGGATTGACATGATGGTGGAGATGGAGAGATGATGGAGTTAAGAAGGAGGAAGTAGAAGCCACAGAACTTGAGGATGGATAAATGTACATAATGAAGGAGAGGGAAACATCAAAGATGACTTTCAGCATTAGCTGTGTGCAGCAAGGTTGGTGGTGGGCCATTTATAGAACTGAAAGAAGACAGTGGAAGAGTTAGTTTGGAAGGAAAACTCATGAGTTAGGTTTTGCTTAAATAGAGATTGAGGTACCTACCTTCGAGATCTCTAAGAAGTGAAGAAATATATATTTTTAACATGTGTTCTTGGAGCTCAGAAGAAAGTACTGAGCCAGAAATTAGGGTTTGTGAATCATCTGTGTATAGGTGGTAATATAAATTATAGCTATAGGGAATTTCCTAGGAAGATATTAAAGAGTGAGAAGAGAGTCAGACTGAGCTATGATATTGAATGGTCATATTGAGCAGCAGAGGGAACAAAGACGTCCATAGAGAAGGCGGGGTAGGGTGGGGTGGGGGAACCAAGAGTAGTGAGAGTTTCAGGAAGGAAGCATTGGTCAAGGGTGTTGACTACTGTTGAGACACTGCAATGAACACTGGAAAAAGTCCACATTTAGCAACCTGGAGGTCACTAGTGATTTTATAGGGAGCTGTTTTAATAGAGTGATGGAGGCACATACAAGACTGGAGTGAGTTTAAGACTGAGCAGGAGGTATGCAAATTGTAATAACAAATATATAAATTAAGAAGCTTGACTGTGAAGTGAGAGATAGAGGTAGGACTATATTTTGCCATAAGTGAGGAGGTAGAGGATATGGGTTTGAGTGAGGAATTCTTATTAGTTTGGACATCACACATGACTGTATTTTAAAACTGGTGGGATACATTCCACTGATTGGAAATACAGAAGAGAAGGATAATGGATGGTATAAAGCTGGTGAATAGGTAACAGGGGTAGATGCCAAAAAAGGGGTAAAGAGATTAATTTCCTCTATGATAGAGAAACGCAGACCAGGATGGAGGCCCCATGAAAGCGTGCATTTTTTATTTTAGAAAGAAGAAAGAGTTTCCTCTTGGAAAGAAGTTTCTACTTCTGCTTTCTCTGCAAAGTACAGATTTTGTCTCATTTATCTTGACTGGTGCAGAAGAAGAAGACAACTAACACATTTACAAGTTCTATTTTTTAGGCACATAGCTTCTTAGTTTTGTGGGTTATCAATTTTGTTTTTGGTGTGCTATTGCATACTGTAGTTATATTATCTCTTTAGGGTTCTGACAGTTTCTGAAAGACTTGAAATCTTTCTGCTGCTGCTGCTAAGTCACTTCAGTCGTGTCTGACTCTGTGTGATCCCATAGACGGCAGCCCACCAGACTCCACTGTCCCTGGGATTCTCCAGGCAAGAACACTGGAGTTAAAAGGATACAAATGATAGAAATTACAACTAACGTTAATTTTCTCTTTTTTTTGATATTTTAAAATGGCTGCATCACATTCCATCTCATATATGACTTATAATCATTTGAACATTTAGTTACTTTAATACTGTACTAAATATTCTTCTACATGTGTCTTTGTCTCTCATCATTTCTTAAACATGGATTACTGGGTTTGTTGTTATTCAGTCACTAAGTCACGTCTCACTCTTTGTGACCCCATGGACTTCAGGACGCCAGGCTCCTATCCTCCACTATCTCCCAGAATTTGCTCAGGTTCATTCCACTGAGTCAGTGATGCTATCTAACCATCTCATCCTCTGTCGTCCCCTTCTCCTTTTGCCTTTAATCTTTCCCAGCATCAGTGTCTTTTCCAACAAGCTGGCTCTTCACATCAGGTGGCCAAAGTATTGGAGCTTCACTTTCAGCATCAGTCTTTCCAATGAAGATTCGGGGTTGATTCCCTTTAGGATTGACTGGTTTAAAGAGTCTAAACTGGATTAAAGAGTATGAACATTTTAAAATCTCCTAATGCATATTAGATTTGCCCTCCAGAAAAATATTCCATTCATTTAGTGAAACACAGAGGGCAAAATATAAGAGAATGATAAATACTCTAATTTAAAATCAGATTACTGTTCATAATACATAGATTTTATACTTTAACCTAACACTTTCTAATTTGGAACCATAGGTGGCACTAACAGATCAAGGAATGGAACCACTTTCAGAATCCCAGGTTGAAAAGGATTTGTATGGACGTCTCAGCCACCCACAAGCTTCAAACAATTCTAGAAAAATAATCCTTCCTATTCTTAACTTACCTATAAATCAACTTGATTGGACATTCTAACTTAAACTTTTAGTATTAACTGTCATATTTGAGACTGTGTAATGATGCAAGCCTCTTTGCATTTATCTTGTCTAGTCTGTAGACTATGCCACAGCATGCCATTTGCAAACTGTTCCTTAAAAGACCAATTCTCTATGCAGAAGCTTTCATTCTTCTGTTTCTGTAACTTTTGTTTTCTCCAAGAAGAAAAGATTTAGTGAAGTGAAAGAAAGTCAAAGTATTAGTTGCTCTGTCATGTCTCTTTGTAAACCCCATGCACTGTAGCCCACCAGGCTCCTCTGTCTATGGGATTCTCCAGGCAAGAATACTGGAGTGGGTTGCCATTTCCTCCTCCAGGGGATCTTCCCAACACAGGGATTGAACCCAGGTCTTCTGCATTGCAGGTGGATTCTTAACCATTTGAGCCACCAAGGAAGTCATAAACTGGGAAAAGAAATAGGTACCCAAGTCCAGGAAGCAAGGAAAAATGGTTCTCCAAGGTTATCAAGAGCTCTGAACTTCAGTCTCGAAGCACTGGAGAACTATTGGAAACAGTTGCCTCCTAACCATGGTGTCTTCATTAAATATACAAAGCATAGGTAATCCTATTATTACAATTTGAAACCATATATTGTATGTCTTTTAAAGTGCATATAATGGAATGGATGCCACAGGGGACACTCAGAAGAACTGGCTATCATGGGGGTGTGGTCTCTGAAGCTGCCACTACCTAGGACAACTGGTTTTCGTTGAATTCAAGGGATTGACTGTTTTGAAGCTTCAGAAAACCTCTGCCATAAACCAAAAGTGGAATTCTGCTTCAGGGAAGAAACAATCTGCCAGTTTGTGTGGTGAGCAAAAGAGTTGTCATCTCCCCTAGGAGTATATTCAAATGAGAAAGTTCTCAGACACAAACAAAAAGCAAATAAATACTGTCAGCTCTCCATATATGGGGGTTCTGCATCCTGGATCCAACCAACCATAGATTGAAAACACTCAAAAAAAAAAAAAAAAAAAAAAAAACCCCAGAAAGTTCTCCAAAGCAAAACTTCAATTTGCCTTGCAGACAACTATTTACACAGTACTAATATTGCATTTACAACTATTTACATAGCATTTATGTTGTGTTAGGTATTATAAGTCATCTAAAGAAGATTTACAGTATAGGGGAGGAACTGAGGTGGATGAACCTAGAGCCTGCCATACAGAGTGAAGTAAGTCAGAAAGAGAAAAACAAATATCGTGTATTAACAGGTCTATATATGGAATCAAGATTGCTGGGAGAAAAATCAATAACCTCGGATATGCAGTTGACACCACCCTTATGGAAAGCGATGAGGAATGAAAGAGCCTCTTGACGAAAGTGAAAGGGAAAGTGAAAAAGCTGGTTTAAAACTCAACATTCAAAAAACGAAGATCATGGCATCTGGTCCCATCATTTTGTTGTAGGAAGGGGAACCCCTTCCAGGGCCCGAAACTTGGCTCTTGTCTCACACCCGGAAATGAATTGTCCGAGAAGACACATGTGCTGACAAAGCAAGAGATTTTATTGGGAAAGGGCACCCGGGTGGAGAGGAGGAGGGTGAGGGAACCCAGGAGAACTGCTCTGCCGCGTGGCTCGCAGTCTTGGGTTTTATGGTGATGGGATTAGTTTCCGGGTGGTCTTTGGCCAATCATTCTAATTCAGAGTCTTTCCTGGTGGTGCACGCACTGCTCAGCCAAGATGGATGCTAGCGAGAGGGAGTCTGGGAGACACTCGGTGTCTCCTTTCGACCTTTCCCGAACTCTTCCAGTTGGTGGTGGCTTATTAGTTCCGTATTCCTTATCAGGATCTCCTGTCATAAAACAACTCATGCAAATGGTTACTATGGTGCCTGGCCAGGGTGGGCGGTTTCAATCAGTGTGCTTCCCCTAACAATTTCATGGCAGATAGATGGGGAAACAATGGAAACAGCGACAGACTGGATTTTCTTGGACTCCAAAATCATTGCAGGGCATAACTGCAGCCATGAAATTAAAAGACACTTGATCCTTGGAAGAAAAGCTATGACAAACCTAAATAGCATACGAAAAAGCAGAGACATTACTTTGCTGACAAAGGTCCATCTAGTCAAAGTTATGGTTTTTCCAGTAGTCATGTATGGATGTGAGAGTTGGACCATAAAGCTGAGTGCTAAAAAATTGATGCTTTTGAACTGTGGTGTTGGAGACAACTCTTAAAAGTCCCTTGGACTACAAGGAGATCGATCAAACCAGTCAATTGTAAAGGAGATCAGTCCTGAATATTCATTGGAAGGACTGATGCTGAAGCTGAAGCTCCAATACTTTGGCCACCTGATGTGAAGAACTGACTCATTGGAAAAGACCCTGATGCTGGGAAAGATTGAAGGCAGGAGGAGAAGGTGATGACAGAGGATGAGATGGTTGGATGGCATCACTGACTCAATGGACATGAGTTTGAGTAAACTCCAGGAGTTGGTAATGGACAGGGAAGCCTGGCGTGCTGCAGTTCATGGGGTCGCAAAGAATCGGACATGACGGAGTGACTGAACTGAACTGATATGGAACCTAGAAAAATGACACTGATGAACCAATTTGCAGGGCATGAATAGATATACAGACGTAGAGACTGGACTTGAGGATGCAGTGGCGGGAGGAGAGGGTGGGACAAACTGAGAGAGTAGCATTGACATATGCTCACTACCAAGTGTAAACTAGATGCCTAGTGCGAAGCTGCTATATTACACAGGGAGCCCAGCCTGGCGCTCTCTGATGACCTTGAGGGGTGGGAAGGCGGTGGGGTGAGAGGGAGGTTCAAGAGGGAAGGGACATATGTACGTGTAAAGCTGATTCATGTTGTTGCACAGCAGAAGCCAACACAACATTGTAAAGCAATTATCCTCCAGTTTAAAAATTTTTAATGTAATTCTGTAAAGCAATAATCTTTCAATTAAAAGATAAATTAAGAATGAATGTATAGGGGAATATTGTGTAGGTTGTGCACAAAATGCATTTTATGTAAGTGACTTGAGCAAGTCTTTTAACTTTCTGAGTATTTGTTCCTTCATCTGTAAAGCAGCCATGCTTTTTTCTAGCCCACAAGGTTCTTGGGAAGATCTATATGGGTAATAGTTGTAAAAGTATTTGTAAACTTCAAGGTTAACATGATAATCCCACTAAGAAGTGTATGTGGTAAATAAGAAGGAAGGAGAACATCAATGTTACATCCAAGTGCTGTGTCTTACTTCCGTCTACTCTTTAGAAAGAAATCTCTGCTTTCTTACTGCCTTATGAAACTAAAACAAACACATTCATATATATTTGAACATGAACTTTAGAAGAATATATAAAAATGACATACAAGTTCACAGGGATGATAGACGCATACAGAAGCAGAAACTTAAAAGTTTCTGAAAATAAGTTAAATCTTTAATAACATATAGTAAATTATATGTCATGTACTGTGCAATTTTATTAAACAACTTTATAGGGTGTGTGATTTTGTAAAACTTAGGGATCACATGAACCTTCTTGAAGTGTATGTGTGCAGTTTATGTTAACTGAAATTGTCTTATTATTATGGAAGTGCTCAAATGTCAGAAAGACAAGGAAAATTATTTTATTCATAAGGATTTTAATTTTTTTGCTTAAAAGATTATCAGTAGGATTTACTCTTTCAAAATAATAAGCAGGAGGAATATGATTCTCTTCCAAGTTAGAGGCAGGAATATAAAGTTAAAAATTTTAACAACAGCCACAATTACGTTTAGTAATAAGGAAAGAACTTTAGGCTGTTTTTTAAAGATTAATTTGTTAATTAGGTGAACATCTGGGTTGATTAATCACTTCCCTTGATTAATTTATGAGATTTTCATACCTATTTACTAAAAAAAGCAGTGAGTCATCCAGTGTTACACACCAGTGACAGCAAAAGTTAATTAGATTCTAGATCCTTTCACATTTCTCCCTTTAGCAATTCTTGCTGCTTTGAGTGGAACCACGCACTAAGAGGGTCTGTGTGTTTTTGTGTGTGTGAGAGATACAAAAGTGAGATGAATTACAAGTGACTGAAAAGTGAGTTTCAAAAAGATAAGAATATGTGCTTATATTTCCCTTGGTTGCGGCAAGAAAATCTGGAGGGATAAACAGAAACAGCCAAACCAAAAACCAAAACCAAACACTAATAAAAAAGTTTTCTTAATGCATACTTTTTATAGGATTTTGATTTGTGAATCATGTGAATGTATAATTACCTATTTAAGGAAAGGCTGTTTAATGTTATATTTAAAATGCATAACCAATAAGGATCTACTAGATAGCACAGGAACTCTGCTCAATGTTATGTGGCAACCAGGAGGGGAAGGGAGTTTGGGGATGAATCAATACATGTATAGGTATGGCTGAGTCCCTTCCCTGTTCACTTGAAACCATCACAACATTGTTAATCAGCTATTAAAAAAAAAATAAAAATGAAATAAGCTACAAGATATATTGTACATCACAGGAAATATAGCCAATATTTTATAAGTGGAAAACAATCTTTAGAATTGTGAATCACCATGTTGTACACCTAGAACTTACAATCTTGTACAATATTGTACATCCATTATACCTCAATAAAAAATTACCACTTTGAAGCAAAAAAGAAAAAGGCTGTTTAAGACTATGTTTTAAAGTGTCCCAAATTTTATCTAGGAACAGGAATACAGAGATGCAGCAGTAGCTTATTGTTGTTAGAATCTTGGTGTTGCAGAAGACTCTTGAGAGTCCCTTGGACTACAAGGAGATCAAATCAGTCAACCCTAAAGGAAATCAGTCCTGAATGTTCATTGGAAGGACAGACACTGAAGCTGAAGCTCCAATATTTTGGCCACCTAGTGAGAAGAACTGACTCATTGGAAAAGACCCTGATGCTGGGAAAGATTGAAGGCAGGAGGAGACAGGGATGACAGAGGATGAGATAGTTGGACGGCATCACCGACTCGATGTACAGAAGCTTGAGCAAACTCTGGGAGTTGCTGATGGACAGGGAAGCCTGGCGTGCTGCAGCCCATGGGGTTGCAAAGAGTCGGACTTGACTGAGCGACTGAACTTAACTCCAAGAAAGAAGATACATGGTCTCTGGAAGGAAGTGAATTCAAGCTTGAGAAAGGAGGAGAGGCAGATGGACCTGGGGTGACTGGTTGTTGGGATGGCTGATCTGCTCTCTCCTAGCCCTACAATAAGACTGCAACCTTTCTTTGGCTCTGACAGCTACAGATGGTGTTTGGTTTAGAGGCCCCTCCTTAGACATCCTCCTGTATATGCCACGTGATCTCAGGGGTATAAAATAGTATTCTCAGATGAAGGGGAATTCATCATACTAGTTATTAACCTCATTTCTTTTCTCACACTGCCTTTGTAAAGTCTCATTTTTCCTTCATCCTGTTTTCTTTATCACCTTTATTTTGAGGGGTATATTTTATCTTGTTCTATTATGCGTTTATATGAGCTACCATAAATCCTTTCTGGAACTGGAGGGAGTAGGAATAAACGTATGCATGACTAACCTGAGAAAATTCTAACAGGTTATTTTCCTGGGAGTGAAATTACAAGCGATTTTATATTTATTTTTTCCAGATTTATTGAGATATAATTGACACATAACATTGTGTTAAGTCTAAGGTGTGGTGATTTGGTACATGTATATATTGTAAAATAATTACAATAAGGTTAGTTAACACATCCATCACCTCACATAATTACATTTTTTCTTTTCTTTTGTCATGAGAACGTTTCAGGTCTACTCTCTACAGGTGATTTTAATTGCTTTATGGTTAGCCTTCTGCATTTCCAAGTATAGATCCACTTTTAACAATGGGCATGGATTCCTTTTTTAATTAGATAATACTTTTTTTTTTTTTAACCAAATGTAGAGGAAAATATTTGTGGTAGAACTGATGGACTTTTCCAGCAGAAAAATACATAAGGCTAGTAGAGAAAAAAGAGCAGGAAAGAATGAGTAAGTTGTAGGACTTAGTTTTCCTTTCACCATGTGATTCTACGAAAATATAAGAGATATAGTATAAATATAGTGGTTTACTCAAAATGCATTTTAAAAAGAAATGCTACTGTTTTTATTCTTTAAAATTTTGTTTTTTATTGCAGTTAATTTACAATATTGTTAGTTTGAGGTGTACAACAGAGTGATTTTTTTCAGGTTCTTTTCCCTTTTAGGTTATTACAAAATATTGAGTAGAGTTCCCTGTGCTATATAGTAGGTCCTTCTTGGTTATCTATTTTATATATAGTAGTATATATATGTTAATCCCAAACTCTTTAGTTCTTCCCTCCCTTTCCTTTTAGGTAACCATAAGTTTGTTTTCTATGCCTGTAGGTCTATTTATGATTTGTAAATTTGTTCATTTATATCATTTTTTGATTCCTTATATAAGCAATATCAAATGATATTTGTCTTCCTCTGGCTTACTTCACTTCGAGTGATAATCTCTAGGTTCATCCATGTTGCCGCAAATGACATTATTCCATTCTTTTTCATGGTCATCTAATATTCCATTGTATGTAACTGTCCCATCTTCTTTATCCACTCATCTGTTGATGGACATTTAGGTGCTTCCATGTCTTGCCTATTGTAGATAGTGCTGCAGTGAACACTGGGGTGCACGTGTCTTTCAGAATTAGCATTTTCCCCAGACATAAGCCCAAGTGTGGTTATGCTGGGTCATATTGTAGCTCTTATTTTTAGTTTTTTACAGAACCTCCATATTGTTCTTCACAGTGGCAGTACCAATTTTCACTTCCATCAACAGTGTAGGAGTGTTCCTTTTTCTCCGCATCCTCTCCAACATTTATTATTTATAGATGTCTTAATGATGGCCATTCTGACCTTTGTAATACTTCATCATTGTTTTGATTTGCAGGAAATGCTCTTCTTTTGATGTCTCTCTTCTGTATAAAATAACAGGCCATGAGACATAGCTTAAAGTTGGAAAATTTTGTCGTAGTTCTTCTTTTTTAATAGTTGGAAGGTGAGTCACTGCATGGACTTAATGTCACTGATCATTTTAAATCCTCCACTGCTGTATATTTAGACTGCTTCTACCTTTACTTAGCCAGAATGAAATCCTAAAGAGTGGCACTGGCAGGTCAGAGTGTCAGTAGCCAAAGTCAATGAATATAAATATTTGTCTTTCATCTTCAAGACCTACAAGACTTGGATGACCGCCCCGACCCCACTCTCCCGGCCTCACTGTGCCCTGAAGCTCTCTGTGCCACTCTGCAGACCTGCTTCTCTCTGGGCTGCGACCACCTTTCCTGTGCAGGGTTTCTGCAACAGGATTCTTTGTAGTTTTATCTGGTAAATTTTATCTAGCAGTCTTGCCTAGGGCTAACTGTTACCTGAACCAGTTATTTCATTTGGGAGTTATAAAGTGGTGTTTTTAAATTCTACCATTTGGTTTCTGTTTTTGTTTTTTAGAATACAGCAATATACAAGGAGAAATCACAATCTAATAAAGTAAAAATTTCTAGCCTGAAAAGTAAGTAGCCATGTGAGAGCAAGAGTCTTATTTTGGTAGCTCTCCACGATGCACACTGGGGAAAGGGGTTAAAAAAAATCTAATTCTATAACGTCAATTTATGTAAGATTTTTACTCTGCAAGACAAAGAATCAAGGCTATATATAAGCGAAAGCATAATAATTTATTTGAATCCACTGTTCCTTGAACAAAAGTAAAAATCAGACTTTAATAAGTCATTTCCTTCAGTGTTTTACAAGTCTTGTAAAAAACTCCATTGGTGATTGACAACCTAGGAGAAGGCACACTCTTGCTTTTGTGACAATCATCTTTATTATTCCATGGTACAAACAGCAAGAAGGAAATTTGGGAATGAAAATTTAAAAGTGTAGAAATTTTAAATTTAATAAAACAAAGCCTGCTGAAGATTTTACAAATAAAAGTTTCCACACTTGTAGGTTAGATAGGATAGTGTCGGTGCTGAGGAAAGGGAAAGTATAGATGAGAACTAATTGAGCTTTGTAGGAAACATGATACAAAAAAAGTAACAGGAAAGTCCCGTCCTTTTCTTTCTTCTGTCAGCACGATAAAGACTGTCCTCTGGGAACTCTTGCCCCACCACGCTCCTCTGCAGCACAATGCACTGTGTGTATGCTGGAAAATCTGCAGTCAGATTTTTATAAATGACTTTATTCTGCATTAAAAGGACCAGTGAGTAAGAGGTACTGGCTTGATTTCTTCACTGATTCCAGATGAATATACATTTCCACTGCTTTCCTCAAAATGTGCTTTCCTTATTTCACTTAAATGCACTGCTTTGCCCGTGAATGCTTACCTAGTGAAGAGACATGCAAAATGTTCTACAGATTTCCAGGTCTACAGGTCGAAGAACCTTAAATTCGTTTATTCCCTGCTACAGCTGCAACTAATGAGAACTTTGAACTAGTTCAAGAAAACTACATTTACAAGTCAATAAGTATAAAGAGTAAGCCATCACTCAATTCTGTAGATAATTTCTTTTTGAAACTAAAAGTTTGACTTACGTGAATGTCCTATGAGCAAGTTGGGTTTAAAACAAACTGTGCCAAGAGTATTTAATGAGGTTGACAGACAGCATTTAAATAAATGCAGCCATGAATTCAATAAACAAATGACCGAGTACTAGAATATGAACACAGGCCAACTCACCAATTTGTTAAACACCAGTTCAGTTAGGTAATAGACATGTGTAGTAATGAAGACAACACTGCTAGAATAATAGTCTAAGAGCCAAAGGAAGAACATTTTGGCTGTGTTTCTATCTCACAACCACCTGTCAAACAGAGGTAAAGAAAGCAGTAAGTTACAGTTCTTTACCCCAAGCTGGGAATGCTGGAGATTCACTAACCACCTGTAATACTGCGTTATCCATGAAATTGACCTCTAAATTTAATTGGACCTAGAGAATAAAACCATAGATAATCAGGAAAGAGAAACGATTTCTGCATGCTTAGGGAATGTTTATTCTGTTGAGGAATACTTGTTCTACTAAGGATTACTGATCTTCAGTTAAAACAAACAAAGAGGAGCTCACTAAGCTATGAAACCTTTAAAAGACTATGTCTTATATTTAATCTCTATCCCTAGTACATAGTTAATGATCTGGAGATGTTTGTGGATTGACTGTAAAAAAAATACAAGTGCAAAACAGTTTCTGAAGAAAAAGAAAATATTCTACCTGCTTGTTTTTAAATTTAGAATAGGTAGCCACATCTGTATTCAAGGAAAACAATAGTTTAAAAAAAATGTTGGTTCCCATTTAGGATGAGCTGGAAGAGAGAAAGAGGAGAAGAAAATTTAAAAGTGATACTAGAGAGGAGGGAGACAGAGGAGGAGAGAAGAAAGAAAGAGAAGGCAGATTCAGAGAGGGAAGACATCTAGGATGCAGGTAAAGTCAAAACAAAGACACACAAATGGAACTTCCTCAGAAGATGGGGAAGAATGAGGTGAGAAGGGAAAGGCCAAGGAGATGGGGAGTGGGTGAAGAGAAAAAGTTAAAATTTTACATAACCTCCTTCTCCTGCCTCTGTAACTCAGCTTGCTCCTTGCAAAGTCTAGATCACGTAGGTCACGTAGTCTCAGAAAGTGGGGACTTGCAATACTAGGAACTGGAGTTTATCTCACTCACCCTTGTCCTGCTCTTTGCAATGGCCCAGCGCCTGCAAACCTGCTTCATCGTGCCTGTCCAGGAAGGCATCCCCCTCCCCATCTTGACTGCTGCTCTTGCGCACGAAACCCTTTAGTTTAAACCAGCCTGTTAAGAACTAGTGTTGCCCACTACAGTCTGTCTATAAAACCTCTGTTATCCCTCTGTTTGGGGCTCAGAGCTTGGAGTGGTAGCTCCTCTGGGCCGCCGGTGTAATAAACCTGAGTTCTCCAGCCCTCTGAGACTGGTGCTTGGTTTCCCGAGTACTGGTTTCTGCAACGTGGGGAGCACTGGGCTGGGAGTGTGTGTGTGGCGGGGGGCGGGGGGGGGGGCGGTCTTGAGTGGACTGCCCCTGGAAGGAGCACATCCTCAACAGCAGTTAAACAGTCCTTAATGAGCTTGAAAAAGAGTTTTTCTGCTGTATTTTCAACCTTCAAAGTTTATTTCTGACATAAAATTTTATACTCTTAAGAAATTCTAGCGATATTGTTCATGTCTGAAAGCAGTCTAATTTCTGAGGATGATTTCCTTTTTTAATTTGAGGAATCATTTTTTTCACCAAATCATTTTATTTGGTGTTCTGAAATTATAGCTGCCATACTCCACAGTTGAAAATCAATATTTATGTCATTATTTGGAGACTTAAAAGATAAACCTCAAGTCTTCCTTTGGTTTGTTTGCAGGCTAACTGGAAAAATATAGAATAAAGGACAAATAGAAAAACAAATGAATTTAAATAGGGCAAAATTTTTGCTTGGAAACAATCTTAAAATTAGGAAGCAGACATACTCTCAAAATTCTATATATTCCTTATTGTTAACAAAGAAAAACACCCTTTCATTTTCTATTCCAGACAGTAAAGAGGATTGGGTATCATTTTAGAGAGGTTTTGTTTAACTGTCCTGGAATAACATTACACTATGGTGCCCTATTAGATTGATATCATAATGCTACAAAGCAATTTTCTTTTCTTTTCAAACCGGAAGCTCCCAGCTCTGTCAGAGTCTGTTCTGAGTTACCTGACTCCCTTTTCTCCAGGTTCCTTGAGACAAGAAGGAATGCACTGATGGGGTCCTCTGAGGTGCTCCTGTCACTTATTCAGCCCTTAAATGAATGCACAGGTCCCCAGGGCTGGGTCTCCTCCCTGGAAGACCATTTCCCAGGCATTCATCCACTGCTAAGCTGTTATTTTTGGTATTCACCCAGAGGTGTGCATGAATTACTTTGCTAGAACTGTTTTCTTTTGCCAAAGGGGAAGTTCCCGTGTATGGTTATTGATGTTCTTTTCAAAGTCAATAAATGACAAATAAAGAAATGATGGAAGATGATTCGTGGCAGTTATGCCTGCAGGCAGTTACAGCCCACAAAAAAGGGAAGTTCATTTCATTATTCCAAAAGGCTGTTGGCGTAGTTTTTCCACCTATGGGAAGGGAAGGAGACTGCCTGGTGTCAGCCCCCAGGTTAACTGGATGAGCAGTTTCTGGGCTTTTCTTGGAGTGAGCTCAGTCCTTACCACGGTGGTTCTATTCACTTGAGAGTAGACTGCTTTGTCTGTGAGAGGTGGGCATTTGATGCGGACAGCATTGGGCATGTTTTACAGGTTTTTTTTCCTGGTCCTATTTGTAGTGATCCGCCTGCCAGTGCAGGAGACGCAGGAGACACGGGTTTGATCCCTGGGTCAGGAAGATCCCCTGGAGGATGAAATGGCACCCTACTCCAGTATTCTTGCCTGGAAAATTCCATGCACAGAGGAACCTGGTGGGCTACAGTCCACGGAGTTGCAGAATCGGACACGACTGCGTGACTGAACATGAACACCCCCATCTGTAGTGATAGATCACTGAGCCTAAAACCACTACATGTGTGCTTAGCTGCCAAAGTCACATCTGACTTTTTGTGGCCCCATGGACTGTAGGCTGCTATTCTCCTCCGTCCATGGGATTATCCAGGCAAGAATACTGGAGTGGGTTGCCATTTCCTTTTCCAAAAACCCTACAGCCACTGGAAAATCAGCAAGAGAACCAAGATGGCTTGAGAACTGGCCTAACGACCCCCTTCTTCTCCAGAAGTGGATTCATTGGGGGAAATGCTAGATTCTAGAGCTCTGCGTCCGGTCCACTGGCCCAAGTACTTGGCCCCAGAAGATACTTGTACGTTTGCCTGTTTTATTTCTTAGAGCTGTTTCCAGGTGGGAAAGTGTGTCACATGTAGGGGAGCTAGAATTTTCTGTTTTTAATGTATATTTTTTCTTCTGAACCTTTCAATAAACTCTGGGGACGGCAGGGGCTGAATGCTGAGCCCTCTCAGCACAGCATCATCAAACGCAAGTTCATACTTACTCTGGATGGTCTTGCTGCTGGGCAGGGATATGCTGAATAACTTCGTAAATTGTGCTGTGCAGATCTTGCCCTGGTACACCATCAGAGGCTGGGACAGATCTCGTGGGCATCTAGAAAATAGAGCACATTAAAATAATTGGCAGACTAGCAGATGGAATTTCCACTTCGCTACACAGCTGAAAACAACTGGAAGAGGTGATGATGAGAGAATTAGAACTGTTTAACTCCCCTTCATGGCCTTCCCTGGTGGCTCAGTGGTAAAGAATCCACCTGCCGACGCAGAAGATGTGAGTTTGATCCCTGGGTAGGGAAGAGCCCCTGAAAGAGGGCATGGCAACCCACTCCAGTATTCTGGCCTGGGGAAACCCATAAACAGAGAAGCCTGATGGGCTACAGTCCATGCGGTGGCAAAAGAGTTGGATATGGCTTAGCGACTAAACAATAACAACTTCCCTTCAATATCCATTTCCTCCTTGCTATAGTTCCTTTCACTTAGCCTATAGTAGTTTGTGCAGTGGCACAGCTATGAGGTCAGAAGAGGAATAGCTGGGCAAACTATCACTTTTTTCCTCCATTTAAGCAAAAAGCTGGCAGTACTATATAGGAAGTGCAATAGAAAGAAAAAAATAGCAAAGGGGAAGATATCAGGATAGCTTAGAATCAAAGAGCATATATTACTATCCTTTATATTATATCTCAGTCTTAGCTTTTTGATACTAATTGCCAATCATGTGTGCAAAGGTGGTTTAGGAAAAAGAATAATGTATAGCTGGAAGCCCTCATCACGTGGCAAGTTAGTAAAGACAGTACCAAGAAATACCAAACATACAAGGGAAGATGGTTTGGTTTGAATGCAGTAATGGGCTTTAAAGGTAAAGACTTAAAATGGAATACTGGATGTTTTTATTCAACAAAATAAAACATACTATAAAAGCTTGTGAATTAAAAAAAGATAAAGGCTTGGATGAATGTGGAAAGTATAGTAGCATATGCTTGGTTAAGATCAACATGTATTTTATTATTGCAAGTGGCATTTTTGTTTCATTAACTCCTATTTCTTATATTTGATGCTACTATTCTTTTTTTTAAATGAGATCAAGAATATTTATTTTAAAAATATCTTCAGTTAAGAATTTTTTTTCTTTTTTTATTTTTTTTCATTTATTTTTATTAGCTGGAGGCTAATTACTTTACAATATTGTAGTGGTTTTTGTCTTACATTGACATGAATCAACCATGGATTTACATGTATTCCCCATCCCGATACCCCCTCCCACCTCCCTCATACTATTCTTATGAACACTTCCCAAGTCTTTTGCTAAAGTCTGGCTCCCCTCCTCATCCCAACTCATCCTATGTTCATTGTACTTGTGGCCACTTTCAGTCCTCTGTATTTATATAGTCCTACCCGTAGAGGACTCTTTGCACTATATAGATCATCTGAAGAGTTCTTTATTTCATCCCCATTTGACTTGCCAGATCACTTTGGAACATCTTAGCTTCAGGTTTTCCTGGAAACTTCCTATTTCCATTCTACTTGTTAAAGCTTTCACAACAGTCCTAGGCTATGTGATTTGATTCATCCCATCATTTTTGTGTCAAGGGAACTTTGGTTCAGAGTCTGGACTTAAGATCAACTCTTGCTTTTCTTTGGTATAGAGGTATTCAGGGGCTATGATAAAAGCAATCTACAGGCTTCTCTGCTGGTCTGGTGGTTAAGACTTTGCCTACCATTACAGTGGGTGCAGGTCCTATTCCTGGTCAGGGGCTAAGATCCCACATGCCTCGTGGCCAAAAATCCGAAACATAAAACAGAAGCAATATTGTAACAAATTTAATAAACACTTTAAAAATGGTCTACATCAAAAAAAGTCTTTAAAAATTTTTTTAAAAAGCAATCTATATAGAAAATGACTAACTTACTCACCTAACCTAATACTAGAGCTGTTAGCAAATTTGTTCATTCTATGCCATTGCTTTCTGTACAATTCCCAAAAAGAAGTGCTAAATTGACAAAGAAAAGTATAGCAAGTAGACAGAGGAATGTTCATCTGTTCATGTATCACGAGAAACTAAAAGATGGATTCTGATTTTTGAAAACTCATAAAGTTAGTAATTCATTCCCCGTCTTAACTTCAATTTTGAGATCTTGGTAATGTTATTATTATTCCTTTCTCAAAGCCACTGCACTCAGCTGCTAATCTTCACACAATTCTGGCTGCTTCTAACATGGATCCTTTTCCTCTTCCTCCTTGGGTTGTTCATGTTGGTTTCTCACTTCTTCCCAAAGCACCTGGAACTGCCAATGAAAGACCTCAGCTGATTCCCCAGGAGTTTTCATCTCTGAAGATGGGTATGGTTCCAAATCGAGTTATTCCACTTATGACAGATTCCTTGGTGGCTCAGATGGTAAAAAATCTGCTTGCAATGCAGGAGACCTGGGTTTGATCCCTGGGTTGGGAAGATCCCCAGGAGAAGGGAATGGTTACCCACTCCAGTATTCCTGCCTGGAGAATCCCATGGACAGAGGAGCCTGGCAGGCCACAGTCCGTAAGGTCACAAAGAGTTGGACATGACTAAGTGGCTAACACTTTCACTTTTCTGGTATGTAATCAAGCATTCATTTCTTGGCCTTAGGTTCTTTAGAACTGTAGCATTTTGAGCAAACAGAGGTCCTCTCAATACAATCTTAAAACTGAGTACTGGTTAATTGCAAGTATAAATTTAAAGTTTCTTACATAGAACTCACCCCTTTCCAATGCATTCCTAGGAATAAAATATGATTTCAAAATTCATTTCCAGGTCTTATCAGGCTTCAGTTTCCTGCTTTTCCATTTAAAAGACATGCCTGAGAGGGGTGCTTGCTGTCATGATGAGGAGCTGTCTCTGAAATAACTGATCCACCAAATTATTTGTTTTTGTCTTTTTGGTTGTAGAAGTGAACGGTGAGCCTATCCTGCCTGAGACTGAATAGGACATTGCAAAGATTGTGCAATGCAGTTTTGCCCTTTACCTGTGACGACGTGGACACCGGTGCTATGACTCACCCACAAGAAGATGAAATTCCATCATTCCCCCTCCATTACTCACTGGCATTTGAGAAATAAAGCCTGTGGCCAGGTAACTTGCTGGATGAACCTCAGAACCTTAGAATTCTCTGAACAAGTGAGACAACCAATCCTAAATGGCAAATAGTTTTTAAAAATGGAAATGAAAATGCCCAGAGGCAAGTAGTTCATTGCAGGGGTCCCTTTCTTAGGTGAACTATCACAGGGAAAGGAAACAGGAAAGATCAGTTGTATATAAATCTGTAAAAATGTTAATGAGCTGATTAGCTCAGAGAAACATTCTATTTGTCTCTTAAACAAAATTGATTGCTTCAAAGACCTTGTCTGTGCAGACTGGAAAAGAAAAAAAAAAGCTTCAACTGTATAAAAGTTCTCTTGCAGCTTCAGAAAAAATTAAAATACATACCTGCATATTTTGGGTTTCTACACTACCTTTCTTCTGAAGGGCATAAAGTACCTGTATAATCAATTGTCTCTGCAATGTCCTCAGGAGATATGAGGGGGAATTAAAGGGGAAGCTGAATGACAGAGACAGTCAGTGAAGAGACAGTCCACAGTCATCAAAGTGATGCAGAATGATTTAAACCAGGGTCTCTCCGTCCCTTTTTTATTCAATTCTTTTGACCTTCAACCAAGTTAATTCTCTCTCCACTGAGCTTACCAGGTAAAGAATGATTATTAATTCGTGTAATTTCCTTATTTGTGTTAGCTTTTTGATAGAGGCTTAGAAAGACACTTTAGCTCCCCAGATCCGGCACTGCCATTCATTATAGAGTGAGTCAATACGGCTGAGGGTGGTGCAGTCATTGGATTGCAGTGCCCCCAGGTTTAAAGGAATGCTGCTTACACCTCTGCTGAAGCAGAATGCTACTTCTAGGATAAGCAGCCACTAGAAAACCAACCCTGGCAACACCAGAAGCTTCTGGGAAAGCAACAAATTCGTATATTCCAAAGTCATCCAGCGCATCCTCGTGGCCTGAAATGGAAAACAAATACTCCTTACAAACCAAATGCCTTGTACTGTGATTGTTATACTTTTTTTTTTTTTTAAAGAAACCTTTATAAAGTGATCTTTATGGTTTACTTCCAGTGGTATGGTTTACTCCAATTTAACAGTTCCCATTGACTCAATGGACACGAAGTTGAGCGAACTCTGGGAGATGGTGAAGGACAGGGAAGCCTGGCGTGCTGCAGTCCACGGGGTCGCAAAGAGTTGGACACAGCTGAGCAACTGAACAACAACAATCCTCTATAGTCATGCTGCCACTAAGTGCAGAGAAGGCGATGGCACCCCACTCCAGTGCTCTTGCCTGGGAAACCCCATGGACGGAGGAGCCTGGTGGGCTGCAGTCCATGGGGTCGCACAGAGTCGGACACGACTGAAGCGACTTAGCAGCAGCAGCAGCAGCAGCAGCAGCCACTAAGTAGTACTGGAAATCACTCCTTTTGAAGCTCAGAATTGAAACTGAATTGGGACAATTATCCTTAAAGTCTGATGTGGGGACACTGGTGTATCATATATCATATATATATATGATATCATCATATATATATATCATATATCATATATATATCATATATCATATATCATACAAAATAGAATACACAAGTTCAATATCACCTAAACTCTCATCTGTAAAATGTAGGGTGGCTCTTCCAGGTAGTCTCTGGGAGCTTTCAGAACTCCAACACTTTATTATTTGTGAGAAAGGACTAGATAAGTGGAAGAAGACCCATGTTTACTAAGAATCCAGGCATTCTATTAGGTGCCTATAACACTGGATTTAATTCTCAGAGCAACCCTAAGGGGACGTTATGAGCGTTATTATAGAGTTGAGTTGAGGTCAGGAAAAATAATTTTCCCAAGGTGACACTGGGGGGAAGAGGCACATATGGGACAGAAATCCAGCTCCTATGATTCTAACGCCTGAGCAAAAGCCCCACTGTTAACATAACAACTCAGGCGGGAGTCAGAAGTGATGGCAGTGAGGGGCACCCCTAGGGTAGGAGAAGCAGCAACCTGGGGGACCTCCCTTTCCTCTTCTCCCTGGACAGGAGTTGTCAGCACTGTGTCTGCTTTACAAACTGACGCAGTGAGAGAACACTTGGGCAGTTCCAAAATTGTAAGAAGATCATGGAATATGGGTCAGTGATGGTGGGCGAATGATAGTCTCTCTGAGCCTTGGTTCTCCTGCCTGCAAAATGGTGTTGAAAGTGTCTTTCGGGGCTTCTCTTACAGATCTATGTGACCTACACAAAACTAATACAAGGGATAGCACTTCGTGAAGTGAGGGCAGTCACCCTGGGAGGGGATGGTTAGCATTATCTCATGAATTCTGTTATCTCAACAGTACATTATATAGATAGCTAATATTAACAATATATATTAATAATGATAATACATAGCCCCTCTCAGCCTGGCCATTACCTGAAAATGTTCGTGCTTTCCTGTATTCTGTTTCTGGCCTGAAAAGACAAATTGGTGCTTCTGTTAGTCTTAATCATTGAGGAAAAAGCATTCCAGAGAAAAATTATTTTCATAGAAACATATACATTACCTGCCTTCTAGCTTTTGTTTTATAACTAAAAACCAGAAAGAAAAAAACATAGTAAGATACTTTTTAAAATACATATAAACCATTCATATATATTTTTAAAATTTTAACCTACCTTTGTAGGGTTGAAACTTTTTCCATAAGAGAAGAAGACACATGGATATAATCAAAAAGAGTGATATTCCAGTTATACTTGCTAAAGGGGACAATGATTTCCCTTTCTGTGCAAGCTTCTCTATTCCTAAATAAAAAGACAAGTATATTTTAATATTTTTATTAAAGATCAATAATAAATTATTATATAGCTTGACTTTATGCTTTGTTCTAAATGGTATAGTATTACAAATGTATATATATTACACTATACACACACACACACATACAGAGTCTGAGCAAGACCTAACAGAAGGAATACACTTATTTGAGAATACACACTAAACTTTCTAAGGATATTTATGACCGGAAATGTGGGGAGCTGTTCAGAATAATACCATTATGTTATACTAGATGTAGTAAATAGCTCATGTCATATTTTTCAATAGTGTTTGCTAGCATTTAACTTGGATCTGTTGGATCTCACTGTATGAATATCCCCAGATGCTAGGCTGCTCTCTCTCTCTTCCCATCTCACTTTTTAAACACTGTTCATGTATGTGGATTTTCTAGAGTGGTGGTGTGTGATTAAATGTGCAAGAGGAGGTGTTAAGTTTAAATCATTGCTAATTTTTGACCAATAAAGAGATTTTAATTTCTAAAATAAAATGTGTGTGATTGTCAATAGAATATTTTAAGTCCCACTTTGGACTTCAATTCACTTTGGTTTGCAAGTCATTCCTTTGGTTAATATTCCTATAGAAAATATAGTGCTAATAGCTAACACTTGTTGAGTGCTTACAATATGTCAGGCTCCATTCTAAGAGTTCATGATACGTATTAATCCCTGGATGTCACAACAATGTTATTAGGGAGGGCTCAGAGGGTAAAGAATCTGTCTACAATGCAGGAGACCTGGGTTCCATCCCCGGGTTGGGAAGATCCCCTGGGGGAGGGCATGGCAACCCATTCCAGTATTCTTGCCTGGAGAATCCCCATGGACAGAGGGGTCAGGTGGGCTACAGTCCATGGGGTCACAAAGAATTGGACATGACTGAGCGACTGAGCACAGCACAGCACATTATTAGTATTATGTTCTCTTAGAGATGGGGAATCTGACCCTGGGGTCACTCAGGAAGTAAGTGGCAGTGTCCAGATGAGACCCCAGACTCTTGGCACTCTGTACTTCCTCACTTTGATGTTGTTTTGACAAAATTTACTAGGCATAGCAAAGTTGACACTAGTTACAGACTATAACATGCTTAGTCAGAGAGCTAATCTATGAAGTGGAAATTGTTGTGACCCTCAACAAAAGCAAGTGACAGATGTCTTCCATATTACATGTGAATCAGGTATTGATGTGGACATGAATGGTGGTAGCTGCCCATCTCAGTCCAGTTGAATGTGGGGGTCACAGTCATGGGATGTCACTTCCCTTCTGCCATGTGGAGAACAGCTTGAAGCATCTGGGTGTGGTGAAGAACACGGTGGAGACTCAACTCTGCAATAAATATCCAGCCTGCATCCTGTCGACTTCTACCACAAAGACTCGGCTGAGGCCTCCAGCAGCCAAGATAAGGATGAAAACTTAATCTTTCCCTTCTTTCACTGTGGACCCATATATACTCTCTCAGCTTTTCTACCTAAAACACTTGAACTTTTTAATCTTCCCTGAATCTTGTTATAATGTAGTATAGATCATATATATTAAACTTCAGTTAAAAAGTCAGGGGAATCATGATATCTCCTTGACTTTCTCCATTAATTGCTCTTCTTATATTCCCTTTAAGTCCTTAAGAGTTTAGGCAAGTTGCTTTTCATCACCAAAAATCTTGACTATTTCAGATGGTATGTTTATATGTTTCTGGTTGGTATTCAGAGAACTGTGTTCTTAAAATGTTCCTTTTTTTTCTTTACATGTTTTAAAAAATTTGTTTATTTATTTAGACTGTGTTGGGTCTTTGTTGCTGCACGAGGGCTTTCTCTAGTTGCAGTGAGTGGAGGCTACGCTCTAGCTGCGGTGTGCGGGCTTCTCCTTGTAGTGGCTTCTCTGTTGTGGAGCGTGGGCCCGAGGGTCAGGGCTTCAGTCGTGGCAGATGGGCTCAGTAGTTATGGCACATGGATTGCAGAGTGAGCAGGCTTCAGTAGTTGTGGTGCGTGCGCTTAGCTGCTCTGCGGCATGTGGGTTATTCCCACACCAGGGATCAAACCTGTGTCCCCTGCATCGGCAGGTGGATTCCTAACCACGGGACCACCAGAGAAGTCCCCAAAATGTTCTTTTTATGGAATTACAATAGCTATGTAATATTTATTGCTTTTAAACAGGTTGTAAATTAAACTTTTGTCAGCTTTGGGTAGAAGAAACAAAAGCAAGGTAGTATGAAATGAGCTAGAATTACAACTTATTGGTTCTGAGCTTCTGAGCTAGAACAAAACATCACAAAACTTATTAGAAATATTATTTTTCCTCCTTTTCTCTTGGTTAATGATTTGTAGAAAAAGTTACCCTTTCCCACTGTTAGAATGCTGGCCTTTTAGTCGGTAACTGTTTCAGCATTTGGGGGATCACTGTGTGAGGTCTCGGCCTTTCTTCAGATACCACACTCCTACTTCACAGGTTTGTTTTCTCTAAAGAGCTGGGCAGTGCTGAATGAGCTACTTACCTTTAAGGGCCTGGATTTTCACAGTAGTAAAATGAGGAGGCTGGAGTGACTGGCCTTTAAGTTCTCTTGTTGCTTGAATATTATATGATTTGAGGCAGCCAGAGAGTTTTACATGAAGTTTATGCAAATAGGACATTATATGCAATAGTATGGAGAAGACTCTTGAGAGTCTCTTGGACTGCAAGGAGATCGTATCAGTCCATCCTAAAGGAAATCAGTCCTGAATATTCACTGGAAGGACTAATGCTGAAGCTGAAGCTCCAATACTTTGGCCACCTGATGTGAAGAACTGACTCATTGGAAAAGACCCTGATGCTGGGAAAGATTGAGGGCAGGAGGAGAAAGGCACGACAGAGGACGAGATGGCTGGATGGCATCACGGACTCAGAGGATATACGTTTGAGCAAACTCCGGGAGATGTGAAGGACAGGGAAACCTGGCGTGCTGCAGTCCATCGGGTTGCAGAGTTAGGCACGGCTGAACGACTGAACAACAATGCAGCAGTATGCTAATAACCGAGTCTCAGAAAAGCTGTGTGCGCACGTGTACATACAAAAGTTATAGATTTACTGATGTGATAGATGTGTAGCCTAACTTAGCATTATTATAATGATAAAGTATGCAATACTCTTTATTGCTAATTCCAGACATCTAACCGATTCTCATGGTTTGTTTTTGTTGATTTTTGCTGAACTCGTGTATTTTCAACTATATTTTGAAACAATTAGATTTCAAATACATGCTTGGTTATTATCCAATTCAACAAAAAATTGTTTACGTTGAAGATAAACAAGTGTAACTTCATGAATGTTGGTTGACATTTATTAAGATGAAACTGAAACAATGGTGACATTTGTTGGAACTTCATTTAACAGTAATTTGAATAACTGCTTTGCTAAACTGGATAATAGTTTTTGAATAATGGAAGAACTCAAATATTTTTTTGCCATATATAACATAATGGCTATGGAAACAATGCACTTTTAAATTTTCTCTGTATTATCATCTTCATCACTGAAGTGTAACAATCAACAATCTTTCCATCACTCTCATACATGGCAACGATCTTATTAATTGAACAATATTCCCTGAATTCTGTAGTTGCTGTGTGCAATATTCATATTATTTCATTTAGGTCAAATTGTTTTTCTTTATCATTATTAGGTTTTTGACTGCTTGTTCTATCAGTCATATGCTAAAATCTCCCACTCTGTGGATTTTTCTATTTCTCTGGTCAATTTTTTCTATTTATTAGATGTACTTAGAAGCTATTCTAGATGCATATAAATTCAGAATTTTTATATCTTCCTGCTGAACAGACCACTTCATTTTTATGAAATGTCCATTTTTAACCTAAAGAAATATATCTAATTCTTATCTAATTTCTAATTCTAATTTCTGTGGTATTAGTGTGGTCACACCAGCTTTCTCTGGACCATTTGCATGGCTTTTTTGTTCACTTATTTACTTTCAGCATCCTTTATATAATGTATATCTCTTATAAGTGTTAAATAGTATTTTAATACCTAGCTTTACAATACTTGTCTTTTAGTTGGAATATTTAGTCCATTAATATATAATGTAATTATTAATATATTTTGGTTTCTAACTATAATCTGATTTTTTTTCTACATATCCTACATTTTTGCTCTCTCCTTTTTTGTCTTAATTTGGTTTTATTAGGAGTTTATTTTATTCCTCTTTTCCTCTCTTGTTTGTTATATACTGTTTGTCTCTTAGATTTTAGAGATGAAAAAAAAAATCTAACCAGAATTAATGCTTTTAGGCAAAATATTCTGTGACATAAATCATAGCAATATTTTCCTAGATTAGTCTGCCAGGGCAAAAGAAATAAAAGCAAAAAAACCACAGTGAGACCCAATAAAACTTGTAAGTTTTTGCACACTCAGCAAAGGAAACCATAAACAAAACAGAGAAGCAACTTAAGAACTGGGGAAAAATATTTTCAGATGATGCAACCAACAAAGACTTAAACCAGAAATAAATAGACGGCTCATACAACTCATTATCAAAAAATCAAAAGACTCAATCAAAATATGGACAAAAGACATAAATAGATATTTCTTCAAAGAAGACATACACATGGCCAACAGTCACTCAATATCACTAATTATTAGAGAAATGCAAATCAAAACAATGCAGTAATAACAACTTTCATAGTAAAGATGTTCAAGCTAAAATTCCAATATAGGACTCAAATTTAATTTAGTAGTGCTGACTACAATTCTCTACTCTTTCTACCACTCTTGCCTGACCATTATATGAGAAATAGAAATCCTTTAAATCATTAGGCCCAAATCTACTTGGTTCTACCAACTGGAACTCCAACAAATAAATCAGCCCCTGAACGATGCCACATCGATTGTTTGATGAAGCTCTCACTTCTCCCCTGAGAATTCTCTTCTTCAGATCCAGTATCTCCAGATGACATTCTTTATATGACTGATTTTCATAATCTCTACCATTTCAGAGGTACAATTTTAGAAGCTCAACAAAGCTATTCAATTTTACTTCTAAAGTATAAATTCAGGAGGACGCATACTCTGGTGTGGCTGTCAATAAGATAGAGGCAAACAGAATGGTCTGAGACACCAGCAGTGATACAAAAGCAAAGTAACATAACAGAAAAAATTGATAAGAAATGTTCAGTAATAAAATGTCATGGTTTAAGGTACAGCATATTACTTGGGCACCACTTTTAGCAAGTGAATTCTCTTATTTGTTCATTTTAGATCCAATTACTGAAATCAAAATTAGCCAATTTCAGATATACACAATCAAATCTCTGTGCATTACATGTGTATAAAACCAAATGTACATTTGTTTCCCATTTATTTGGTATAGGTATGTCATATCAGTAATAATGAAAATAATAAAGAAATTAAAAGTATCATTTATAGGTACAAATAAAGAAGCAGTTTCACAGAAATGAAAATACATGCCATAGTCAGTAGGTCCTGGAATGGAGACTGGAGAAATACATTTTTTCCCTGATTGCAAAAATTTTAATGGTTTTAACAATTGGCAGGTAGGCTCAATATATTCACTTTTCCTCTAAACTTTTCTAAAACTAGGTTTGATGTACTCCAACTCTCTCACTACTTGATAGCTGGACTGCCTTCACTAAAATTCAATATCCCCTAGTCCTTAGAAATAAATTCAGTGCTAATTTATTTGGGTCAACCATCTACAATACACTTTACAATGAAAAACATTTTAATGTCGTCTCAGCTGTTTTTCCCCTTAAGCTTGAAAACATGCTAATAATTATTATTTCAGTGTTTCTCGTAATGCTTAAGTTACACTCTGGCATACACTGACTCTGCCAGGTGATCCTATGATTCTGATGACTTGTAGTAGGTTTAACAAACAAGGACTGAATGTCTTACATGAGATAAGACACATCTCCTCCCCTCTCCTTCATTTTAAAACTTTTGTCCCTTTAATTGTGTTTCCTGGAATGACTGAATTTGTACATTCTGACCTAGAGAGGATCCAACTCATTCTCTTTAGCATTACTTCCTTATTTCTTCAGGCTCCTTCCTTATTGCCCTCTGGCCTCTCTTCCCTTTGGCCTCTGTTAGTCCTCCATCAGAAAGTATCCTGAGGTGACTAGCACCTGTCAGCTCAAAACCTTGGCCATGGCTAAGGCTGAGTATCCTCTCCCTGGAGACTGAAGAATAAAGACAATCCTTTTCTCAGAACTGATGATCTTCCCTGTTTAGGCCCCCTTCTCTTCTAGAGCATCCTGATTCTCTCAACACTGCTTCTCATACATGGAATCTAGAAAAATGGTACTGATGGACCTATCTGCAGGGCAGGAATAGAGATACAGGCATAGAGAACGGCCTTGTGGGCACAGTGGGGGAAGGAAAGCATGGGATGAGTTGAGAGAGTAGCACTGTGATCTATCTATCTATACGCTACCATGTGTAAAATGCATGGCTAGTGGGAAGCTGCCGTATAAAGCAGGGAGCCCAGTCCAGCCCTCTGTGCTGACCTAAAGGGCTGGGATGAGGGTGGGATGGTTGGGAGGCTCAAGAGGGAGGGGTATATATACATATGCTGGTGAGCGATCTGTGTAGTTGTATGACAGAAATCATACAATCCTAAAGGAAATCCAGTCAATCCTAAAGGACATCAGTCCTGAACATTCATTGGAAGGACTGATGGTGAAGCTGAAGCTTCAATACTTTGGCCACCTGATGAGAAGAACTGACTCATTGGAAAAGACCCTGATGCTGGGAAAGACTGAAGGCAGAAGGGGCTGACAGAGGATGAGATGGTTGAATGGCATCACCAACTCGACGGACATGAGTTTGAGTAAGCTCCAGGAGTTGGTGATGGATGGATGGAGGAGCCTGGTAGGCTACTACCCATGGGGTCACAAAGAGTCAGACATGACTGAGCGACTTCACTTTCACTTTTCACTTTCACGCATTGGAGAAGGAAATGGCAACCCACTCCAGTGTTCTTGCCTGGAGAATCCCAGGGATGGGGTCACACAGAGTCGGACACGAATGAAGGGACTTAGCAGCAGCAGGGAAGCCTGGCGTGCTGCAGTCCATGGGGTCACAAAGGGTCAGACACAACTGAGCGACTGACCTGAACTGATGGCAGAAATCAACACAGCATTGTAAAGCAATTATCCTCCAATTAAAAACAAAAAATTAAAAACAATGTGGTTCTGGACACTTGCAGCAGTTCCCCTCTTCCTCCTTTCAGAGAATTTTGTACTCTTTAGCACATAGCATGCCATTCTCCCCCTTATTTAAACACGATTGACTCATTTAGCAAAGCCCTGGTGCAAATGCTATTTGCCCCCTCCTTAGGCAAACAAATAAAATGAAATAACATATTAAGTGCAAATATAGGTAAGAGGTGTGGTATCCATGGTATCGCAGCCCTGCTGTTTGAGAGACTGAACCTAAAACAAGACAGCCATATGCCACCAGTCAGCGTGTCTATTTCTAGGTCAGAATGGAGTCCTGAGATCGCTCCCATCCAGTCTGCAAGCTGATTATGGTCACTGATTCATGTTCTTATGGAAATGAAGATGGCCTACTGAGGGCATGCTATTTTCACACCCTACCACGGCCCCACCTGACAGACACAGTTGTTCTGTGATAGATGCTCATGGGATGCCACCTAAGGCTTCAGTGGTTGTAGCGCATCTCAGTGGTTATCCTCCACGATCTAAAGTGAAATACATCTCCTGGAAATCTTAACCAGAGAAATTTCTAGGTAGTTAATAGAAATCAGTAAATTCGTTTTCCTACCTAGGAGTAGGGTCATTTTCCCATTCTCTTTTTCATGAAAAGTTGTACAATTAGAAATATATACTAAAAAATGAGAGATTTCATGGGATTAAATACAAAAATATTTCTACTATGGCTAAATCTCAAACTGTGGCCATGTGGCCCTTGAGAACTCTAATAACTTGTACATTGGAATGTTGTCATGAAATGTGAACATTTGAATTCTGATTATAAACATTTTTATTTTATGTATATTGCATGTCACGATAGTGATTTAGACCCAGTTAAATTGTAAAGTAGGGATACTTGCATTCAAGAAAGTAATTATGGTAATAAAATCATTGTTCTTCCAAAATATGAACACTAAGTTATTACTTTAATTGCTATTCTTTTCTTGAAAGTTACATACTAGGTATTACTTTTAGTTACAAATATTTCATTATTTCTCACTCATATGAAAGTATACATGTCTGGATAAACCAGAGTATCTATTTGTTTATAGCATAAAGTTAGTTAAGGTGATAAGAAAATACATACTATCTTGTACATATATGTGACATATCCTGTAGATACATGACATATTTTTTAGACATTGATATTCTCAGTCAACATCAAGGGAGGCAGTTTACTCAGTGTTTAAAAAAAAGGTTTTGAATTTAGACATTACTTTATCACTGACTAGCTGTGTGTGTGACTTTGCCTATTTCCCCTGTTTTCTTTAGGATATCTCTATTAAGATACTGAGAGGTAGTGGGATTACAAAGATAACTTAGATGTGAATCACAGTCCAAAGAGTGGGGAGGCACCATCTGGTTTAGTCTTAAACAGGCAGGAAAACATAGAGCTAATAGCCACTTTCTCTAGTCTTCCTCTCCTGAACTAAAAGTCGCTAATAAAACCTTTGATTATTTCTGGCACTTGTTGTTTTCTTTCCAAATTTACAACTACATAGTCATCTTTGACTCCTTCCTTTGCCTCTCATGTCTTATTGCTGAGATTTTTTGATTGGCCACATTTCTTTGCCTCATTACAAAGAGGTTCTATTTCTTACAACTAGACTCTGGTTATGTCAAATGTAACTTGGTTTTAAAAATCTCTCAAAGGCAGACATCTTACCACTTTAAATTATGTTGCATTTTCCACAAATATTAATATAGGTAGCTCATCAGAGTGGATGGTCAGTAAGTGTTCAATTGACAGTTACAGATGATGTCCAATTTTTTCACTGTAGGTTGCTGTTGTTTATTCCCTAAGTCATGTCTGACTCTTTTGCGGCCCCATGGACTCTAGCCTGCCAGGCTCCTCTGTCCATGGGATTTTCCAGGTAAGACTACTAGAGTGGGTTGCCATTTCCTTCTGCAGGGGATCTTCCTGACCCAGAGATCAAAACTGCAGCTCCTGTTTAGCAGGTGGTTTTGGACTCTTTACCGCTGAGACACCTGGTTTGTTTGTACCTTTAATTTGCATTGCAGAGATTCACTGATTTAGGAAAGTTTCTAAAAATCAAATACTTAAAATACATTAATACTACTCATTTTCTTTGCCATTTGCTACTGTTTAAGTTCTGTGGACATTTGGGGATTGGAAAACAGCTCTACAAACCACAAAGAGGTCATGAATGTTGACAACACTGAATCACTCTGAAAAATAAGCACCTGCTCTTCTTATTTACAGTAATAACAAATGTCTGGTCTTTGTACAGGTCAAACAGGTTTTTTAGATTTTGCAAAAGGTAATTATTTGATATTAAGGCTGTAGCTGTCTTTGGACTTTGGTAAAGAGATCTGAATCAAATATTGGGGGCTTCTGATATTATGATCCCTTGGCTGAATATTAATGGAAAAAGTTTAGGGAGTAAGGAAGGTTTCAGTGCAGTACACACCTACATATCACAGACATGTTTTCACTTGCAATGAGTATGAGGAACAAGTCTAAGACAACATCCAGATTGCCACAAAATTACATACTTAATTATGCTGTTTTTAAAAATTATGTTTCAGTTAACCACTGAGGTAAAAAGCTGGTTAAATATGTTAAAAACTTGGTAAAATAGAAAGTAAACTATGCTAGCTGTTTACTTACATGCTGGCCACCCACCCATATCAGGTTGTAAGCATCTTGTTAGCAGGAATTATTTTTTTCAGATGGCATTTACCCTAGTATTTGGCCCATAACAGCTCTCAAATAACGAAAGATTGATTGCCTGATTTATATAACCCTAAACACCCTGGTGGCTCAAATGGTAAAGAATCTGTCTGCAGTGCAAGAGACCTGGGTTCACTCCCTGGGTCAAGAAGATCCCCGGGAGAAGGGGATGGCAACCCACTCTAGTATTCTTGCCTGGAGAATTCCATGGACAGAGGAGACTGGCAGGCTACAGGTTACGGGGTCGAAAAGAGTCAGACATGACTGAGAGACTAACACAAACACATGTATGTTTTTGAGACCTATAAGGAAAATATGTTATTAATTCCTGCCCAAATCAAGCATAATTCGGGTAAAAATTCTAGCACTGCATTGTCCAATATTGCAGTCACTAGATATATGTTAGCCACTAGCAATGCTGCCGCTGTTGCTAAGTCGCTTCAGTCGTGTCCGACTCTGTGTGACCCCATAGATGGCAGTCCACCAGGCTCCGCCGTCTCTGGGATTGTCTAGGCAAGAACACTGGAGTGGGTTGCCATTTCCTTCTCCAATGCATGGAAGTGAAAAGTGAAAGTGAAGTCTCTCAGTCGTGTCTGACTTTTAGCGACCCCATGGACTGCAGCCCACCAGGCTCCTCCGCCCATGGGATTTTCCAGGCAAGAGTACTGGAGTGGGGTGCCATTGCCTTCTCTGAGTCACTGGAAATACTTAAATTAAAATTAATAGGGACAAAATAAAAGCGTCAGTTCCTCAGTGGCATAATCATATTTTAAGTGCTCAAAAGCCAAATGAGCTATGGGAACTTGAATAGGATTTGCACACTACGGTTGTGTAAAAATTGTATAAATCTTAATTACGTTGAATTGGTTCATGGTGCTTTTCAGGTCTACTACATCCTATTTTTCTGTCCATTCATTCCATTAATTTTTGATATTGAAACTCCAACTAAAACTCTTAATTTATTTACTTTAGAATAATTGCAATATATAGAGAAACTATATGTAACTTTGTTCTGTGTTTTTCAAGTCTCCTGCAAATTGCTTTCATAATTTAAAACAGAGGAAAAAAGAAAAAAAATCCAAATGAGGCTAGGAAGTATTATATTGGATAGAGCAGATATCAAAGATTTCCTTCAAAGCAAAAGTCCCACGGGACAGCACTCTTCTAGATAGTGTGGCATTTTCTTCATATGAGTAAAAACAAAACCTCACCATGCTGGTATGTAAATTCCAGTGGACGTAGATGATTTTTGCAAATATGAATACTCTTGACTTTAAGGAGTCTTGGGAAGATCCCACCTACCATATATTTATCAATCTGTATATTTATAATAGTCTTATAACTTTTAATAGCTCATTATGAGTTTTTAAATAAATTTAATAGGCTATGGAGAAAAAAGTCACCATAAACAAGTGGGTGTCACGCTTGTGCTTGTTGAATATTCAGATCCCATATACGAGCTGCCAGGTTCTGATCCGAAAGGTCTGAGGTATCTTAATGAAAATATATTATTAGATATCCCTATGTGATTCTGATGCACATGGCCTACAGGTCAAGTACTTAAAATTCTAAGGATTATATTCTTGTTTTACTTATTAAAAAAATATGCACTGACTTTCTATGTAATGGGCCCTATTCTAGGCACCAGGGCTATAAAGACAAAGAAAGAGAAGGCACAAATGGAGGAGATATTTAGGAGGACGAGGAGGAGAAGGGGAAGGGAAAGGAGAAGAAGAGAAGAAAGAAGGAGGAAAGAGGAGAGAGGAGAATGGACTTGAGAGATAGGAAGAAAGGAAAATGGACAAACTTGATTGGATGCTGGTCAGGCAATAAGCAAGAGAAAGGAGTCTGGGATGGCATTTAGCTTTCTGGCTAAGGTTGGTAGCTACTAGGACCATTCATTTAAATAGGGAAACAGAAAGAATAGCAATTGGAGGGAAAAGAAGATGTCTCACTTTTGATATATTGGACCTGCATGCTGCCTCTGGCATGTCAAAGTGGAGACATTTAGAAGGTAATTGTGTATACAGTTTTAGAGCCTTACAAATTTGGGATGTACCAGTGTCACATGAAACTGCGGGAGTGAATGAAATCATACAGTAGAGAGAAGAGCAGGCTCAGAAAGTTGGGAATTTGGTGGACCTAAGTATTTTAGGCAATGATTCTTAACTCTTTGGATTTATGACCTTTCTAAAAATTAGATGACTTCTAAAAATGCCAAATTTCACAAGTCTACAAAATTCTGTAGTTTCCAAGGTGCTGAGACCCCTGTTGCTAAATCCCAAATCCCACAGATTTCAGGTTTCAAATGGTGAAAGAAGAAGGGAAGCCCATGAAAGACAGTGAGAACGAAGCTAGATGGTAGGGAAATCGCATTTCTAATTCATGGAGGTGTGTTCGTCTGACTTAATGCAACAGTATATATAAACTTCTATAAATGAGGAATCTGCTTCTCTTTTATTCCCCTTTGTAAAATCAGGAAAGTAAGAACGCACATTTAGAAGGATTGTACTGAATTCTCTTTTTCTTTATAGTCCCTCAGAGCTAGCAACTGATTTCTCTCTCCACTATTCTTTGGGTTTTTTCCTTTGACTGTTAGAAACCATGACTTAGTTAACTCAAAAAAGAGTTTCCTAGAATATATGATACACACAATGATATTCTCTTCCACACAAATATAAAATAGGAGCAGAGCAAGGCTAACATGCATTTGGGTTTCATCGGGATCCCTACCTTTTACGTTCCACTTACCTACAGAAGTGATGATGATGGTGAAATGAGTTTCATCTCGCCTTCCAGTTATGTTGTTGTAAGCACAGCACACATAGTCGGTTGTCTTCTGGGCTATTTTCTCGGATGCAACTTCCAAGCGAGGCCCATGCTTAATGACATATGTGGCATTGTTTGTCCTCTGGATCCAGGAGTAGGTGTTGGGAGGATAAGAATCAGCAGAACAATCAAACAAGATGGCTTCTCCAATATCCACAGTGAACACTTCCCCTACTTTTAGTCCTCTATCAGAATTAACTCGAAGTCCATAAGGTCCATCTACATTAATTGAAAAGAAAAATATAGGGGTGACATAAATAATCACAATATAGTTATTGAGCTTGGGAGAGTTTAGCACCATTTTACTTTCATGAAAGTCTTCATGTTAAACTTGGGCAATTAGGTCCTCATTTAGACTCCCAGTAAATGATAAGGACCTAAAAGTGTTTTATTCTGATATCCATGGAAAAGGAAGTCATTTGAGATGCAATTGAACTTGTCTGAAATAGTGAAAGCCTTGAAATTTAGGATATAATTTTACAGACACTGTTATAATAATTGTGGTGCTAAGCTTTTGAGTCATGTATAGATAAATCTATAAGTTTGTTAGACAAATTCCATCTTTCTGAAACTGCAACTGTACTTAAAAGTAATTTTAAAATAAATTATGGCTTCTATTTTCTCTTTGACAACTTTTTTTGAGGATTATCTATTTTTCTTCTAAGTGTTGGGACAATTGATGCAAATATTTAAAAGTTATATAGTTTTACATGGAGCACAAACTTATGCAAAAAAGTATAGGAGTGTTCCATATTTTCATGACATTTTAAGAGTTAAAAAAAATTTAAAAATCCCTCCCCACAAGCTAAGTTTAGATTCCATTTGGAAAAAATACATCTTCATTACTATCAATAAACTACTTAATCATGGATATCCCACGGTGTTTTTTCCTTACATAGCAATATTCCTGGAGCAGGTTGCTATTTCTATGGCACCAGATTGTCTGCAGATAAAGATACATTTTCCATTGTTTCTTCAGAGAACAAATAAGAAGAGATTTTTAAAAAGTATTCCCCAGCTATACAGGTTTTTCTCATTCAGTTATATCCTGACTTATATTCTAAAAACTTTAAGGTTTAGGTATTACTGTGCTCATATTTTAGCTGATCATAATCAGTATTTGTTGGCTATTTGCCATCTGAAGGTACTTTAAGTACTTATGCAGACAACCACATTTAATCTTTAAAGCAATCATATGAGGTAATTGTTTTTCCCATTATAAGGTGAAGGAAGAGATATTTAAAAAATTAATTTCCCCATGGTCACAAAGCTATTAAATAGCAGACCTAGGGTTCTAAAATACATGTATTTAATTATTCATATTGCCTCTCCAAAAAACTGCCAAGTTGTGTAACTTTCTTTTTCAAAACAGTGTCTGTTTTTCTAATTGTATTATTTGTTGCACAATAAATTATTGTCCAATTACATATTAATTCTGTACTCAATCAAGTAGTCATTCAAAAAATACTTGTTTGAGAGATACTAAGTGCTCCATAATACATTTAATATGTGAGTGATAGAAAATGTATAAGACACAGTTCCTACTCTCAAGGAATTTATAAACTGGATAAGGCTATTGATGGTTTGCTCAGAAATAACCTAATCTCAAATGTGCTGATTTAAAAGAAAGTAACACCTGTTCATCTCTCATTGTGTGGAATAATACAATGTGATGATTAGAGAGTAGAATATATAGGTTAAATTCTGACTTTTTCAATGATTAGCAAAATGTTCTTCAAAAGTCACTTAAGCTTTTGGGGTCTCACTTCCTCCCCTTTGCTATAAAAAGATTGACTGGATGACTGGCTGCCAATCTTACTATCTTTGAAATGCCATGATTCATGCCAGGCTTGTTATTTTGGATACTGGCAAGTCAACCTCAAATTTGCCAGTTCCCAGAGTGGTTCTCCATTATGTCAACATTTTCTGACCAACCTACCACTGGGGAGACAAATTTCCTAAGATACAACAGAAACTGAAGGTACATAGCCATAAATTAAATTTAGCTAAAGGACATACACTTTCATATTCGCTTCCTGAAGACACAGAGGCATCCGAAAGAAACCTATAGATTTATATTAATATATATACATGAGATGATCCTGCTTTTAGAAAGCAAACATAAAGGTACCTTCAAATTCAAAGTAATCAGGAACTGGAGATGGAGGATTCGAGTGCAGAGAAATGAATGCTCCTTTCCTGGGCCTGTACTAGAACTCCCATACTGTTTTCTCATTTCATGCTGTGATAGAGCCTCAGGGGAAAATCTCTGTTTTAGAATTGTGTGTTGCAAAGCCACTTAATAGTTAATTGTGTAATGGGGATGAAAAGTTGTTTTCACTTATTCAACCAAAATCAATACTGAGATGCAACTGCACGCATAATACTGTTCTAGGCACTGTGAGGAGACCTGAGGTGCTGTTGCTATTCTCTCAGCTCCAGTGCAGCAGCAGGAGTTGATAGTACTCAAGGACTTGATATCCCCTCAAGTTGATAGCACTGATAGAATATTAGGGAAGCAAAGGTCACTGCTGGTGGACACTGGTTATGGGTCACACCATAGGAAACCAGTGGGAGGAATCAACAGAGGTTTGGAATAACAGAAGACCCCACTGTGTCACAAAGACTGAAGCCAGAGTGCATTTCAGACAGCAGAGCAAGGCAGGCTTGAAAAAGAGAAGTGTGGTCACTCAGTACAAGTTTCTGTCTTTCTACTTGTTTTCAGGGTTTATAGAATATAAAACAAATTGTTTGAAAACACACATAATGATGATAAATATTGCTTTCGAAGTTTGCTGACATTACTCAAAACTTCTTTGGGAACTTTCCATTTGGAATCACTTTAGGACTGCTTCCCCTGTGGTTCATGTAGCAAAGAGTCCACCTGCAATGCAGGAGACCTGAGCTCAATCCTGGGATCAGGAAGATCCCCTGCAGAAGGGAATGGCAACCCACTCCAGTATTCTTGCCTGGAGAATTCCATGGACAAAGGAGCCTGGCGGGTTACAGTTCATGGGGTTGCAAAGAGTCAGACATGACTGAACAAGTAATACTTTCACTTTCTCACAACATAATGGTGTATTCTTAAAAGCAGTAATTCTTCCATTTTGGAGAATGTGTTTGATTTGCAGAGAAAGCCCACAGTAATTTAAAGTGAAGGTAGGTAAATAAGGTTGATTATCTAATTTAATAATCACTTTAGTTTCAAATAAAATATGTTTCTAAAGAAAGGAATCTGATTGTCCTTATTCACCTACCCTATACTCATTTTTATTTTGATTTTGCTACTTCCTCATTTATTGGATTTCATGATTAGCACAATCTTTTCTCTTCTGTCTGTCTTAATTATCTGTTATATCTGTCTCTTCAGAGTTAGCATCAACTATCTCAAACTTCCTCGGTCCCCACACAAGCACCTCTTTCAGTTCTTGGAACTTAATACTTTGATGAATTTAAGTTCCTTGCTTCTGATATGATTCATGAAAATTCAGCATATTTTACCTGATTTTATAAGAAATACATTTCACTGCAGAAAATCCTAAAATTCCAGAGAGGCATGAAGATGAAAACTCATTTGTTTTCATCTCAGAGGACGAACATCCATATTTCAGTGTATGATCTTTAAGTCTTTTTCCTTTCTTTTTTTAAAAAAAAAAAAGTTTATTTATTTATTCTTTTTGGCCCCAGTGGGTCTCTGCTGCTGCACATGGGCTTTCTTTAGCTGTGGTGAGTGGGAGCCACTCTCTAGTTGCAGTGCACAGGCTTCTCATCTTTGTGGCTTCTCTTGTTCCAGAGCTCGGACTCAAGGTGAGTGGGATTCAGTAGTTGTGGCACATGGGCTTAGCTGCTCTGTGGCATGTGGGATCTCCCTGGACCAGGGATCAAACCTGTGTCCCCTGCATCGGCAGACGGATTCTTAGGCAGGAAAGTCCTAAGTCTTCTTTCTTTACCCACCATTTCTCTCTCTCACGCACAGAGATGGGCTGATCTGTTTATCTATCACATTCTACATACTGCTTACAATCTACTTTCTTCTGACTACACGATGATGCTATTTCCTTCTTCATTGCCACGTCAAGCTGACCATCGCCTACTTTGAAATGCAGCCTAGCATATTATTCATGGCATGAGCAATCCAACTGAGGATATTTGGAGTGATTCAACCAGTATGGCCTCTGACATTAAAGATGAAAACAGATGGATAGCTCTATTTTGACTGTGGTTCAGTTTCTTGCCCTTGGCAGAGAACTCCCAACAGAAATGAAACCTTTGCCTCAGGAATGGGTGTTTACTAAGCGACTTATAAAATCATATATCATCTGTTCTGTTTAACAATTTATGGCTGGGTGGGAACAGAACCTAAATTTCCATCATGATGTTGCTTGCCATCCTGTTTGGGAGCAGATGGTAAGTATTTACTGTGAATGACCCTTTTTTCTTTCATATTTATCACTTAGAGCACTTCCCCATGAGCAGTGCCATATGTTGCACACAAAATACAGTGGTTACTGGGTTATAATTTACAACACAGATGGACATACACATTTCGTGAACTGCAAGTAGATACCTGCCTGCATTACTGGCTTGACACCGTATTCCACCAAGGTCAACACCAGGTTATTACATCATAACCTCAACAATACACTGTCACTCTTGACTTTGTTATGCTTTTTTTCTGCAAAAATAAAAAGCAATTCAAGCCTCCAACTAATAAAAATAAATGAAAAAAAAAAAGAAACCAGAAAAAAAAAAGCAATTCCTGTTTTTGTGATGGAAATTGTCATAGAAACAGCACCTTAAGAAAACAGAAGAGGTGATTCATGCTGAAATTTTAAATTATGATTCCCCTCTGTGGGGGAATATTGAAATATCACATTTACTACATTACTGAGGAACTTTGCTAAAGGTCAGAAAAAACAAACAAAAGCAAATGGAGGGCAGCGTGAGGGCCCTGTTGAGATGAAGGGCCCAGCCGTGCAGTGCTGCAAAATGGCCAGAGCAGGCAAGGGGTGAGACGGGAGCCACTCCAGAGGAGTCGGGGGCTGGTGGCTCTTTAGACGACATCGAGGGGTCCCCTAGAGGATGAGGAGGCATTCCCAAATAGATGGAAGTCCTTTGTTGGATGCTGGGTGTCTGAGCGGGGGGAGGAGCCTTGGGGATGTCCATTTGGCCCTGACTTCAGAGAAGCCCCTGAAGAAGAATGAGAGAAAGAAACAGGATCCTGTGGGGTGACTGAGAGGATGCCCCACTGGTTAAGGGGTCCGTTGTGTGATTTCTGCGTAGATCCTAGAGGGTGGAACTGTGAAAAACCCACCAGAATCCTCAGGATGCTCGTGTTATGACAGGTTATTTCCTCCTGCTTTGGCCAGGATCGCAGGGTCTCAAAGAGTAGCCCTTGGCAGCCAGGTCTTTCCTCTGATCCAGCATCCCACAGGCTACCCTGACAACCAAAAACAGAGTGCCAGAAGAGTGAGCCCGTTACATTTTAAATCCGCATATGTTGGAGCAGCCTCATACACACAGTCCTCTTATGAACATTTTACCACGTGGGCGGTGGAGGTTATGGTCTTCCGTTGCATTCAAGAGTGTTCCCCAGAAAGAGCTGGAGCTGGCAGATGAGAACCTGTGGTCTCTTAGCTGGTCTCATTCCCGTGTGTCTCACTGTGTGAACATCTTGTACTGGTTGTAGGCTCTGTCACCTAGCACTGGTTTAGTCGTCACTCTACTGGTAATGAGCCACGTGCCTCTTCCTTCTGGTTGTGCTCGTCAACACAGATAGTTTTGTAAGCAGCAAGCTTGAGGTACAACAACTTACAGCAGTTTTTTGCATGAGTAAAAGTCCCTTGCAATTTCTGACTGTTAGGAAGAACTCGAAGAAGGCCAGAAAGGAGTAGGAGATGGCAGTTAGCTGGGGTCTATAAGATGACGAAAACATGACACAAGATGGACAGGGATGATAATTGGGCCTCCAAGAACAATTTATGAAAACCGAATATACAACCTTAAAATAGAATGTGTACCTAAATACCCAGAAGTACCCCCCTTTGTAAGATTTGTAACAAAAATATGAATGGAGTTAACAGTTCTAATGGTGTGGTAGACCCAAGAGCCATATCAGTTTGCAAATGGCAGAATTCGTATAGCATCAAAGTGATCCTGCAAGAACTTCAGCGCCTAATGATGTCTAAAGAAAATATGAAACTTCCTCAGCTGCCTGAAGGACAGTGTCACAGCAATTATCCAAAAAGAAAACCACAGGCCCTCCCCTGCCCCCATTCAATTTAAGCAGTTTTCTTTTTCCACAGTAGTAAATTTCTAGATATGTCTTGTAGACCTCAAAGTACTAGAAAGAAAGTTCCCGTTCAAAAGGAGTTTATCTTAAGATACTGTTCAGTTCAGTCACTCAGTCATGTTTGACTCTTTGTGACTCCATGGGCTGCAGCACACCAGGCCTCACTGTCCATCACCGACTCCCCAAGCTTGCTCAAACTCATGTCCATCGAGTTGGTGATGCCATCCAACCATCTCATCCTCTGTCGTACCCTTCTCCTCCCACCTTCAATCTTTCCCAGCATCAGGGTCTTTTCCAACAAGTCAGTTCTTTGCATCAGATGACCAAAGTATTGGAGTTTCAGCTTCAGCATCAGTCCTTCCAATGAATATTCAGGACTGATTTCCTTTAGGATGGACTGGTTGGATCTCCTTGCAGTCCAGGGGACACTCAAGAGTCCTCTCCAACATCACAGTTCAAAAACATCAATTCTTTGGTGCTCAGCTTTTTTTGTAGTCAATCTCTCACATTCATACATGACAACTGGAAAAACTGTAGCTTTGACTTGATGGACCTTTGTTGACAAAGTAATGTCTCTGCTTTTTAATGTGCTGTCTAGGTTGGTCATAACATTTCTTCAAAGGAGCAAATGTCTTTTAATTTCATGGCTGCAGTCACCATCTGCAGTTATTTTGGAGCCCACAAAAATAAAATCTCTCACTGTTTCTACTGTTTCCCCATCTATTTGCCATGAACTGATGGGACTGGATGCCATGATCTTAATTTTCTAAATGTTGAGTTTTAAGCCAACTTATTCACTCTCCTCTTTCACTGTCATCAAGAGGTTTTTTAGTTCCTCTTCATTTTCCGCCATAAGGTTGGTGTCATCTGCATATCTGAGGTTATTGATATTTCTCCAGGCAATCTTGATTCCAGCTTATGCTTCATCCAGTCCAGAATTTTGCATGATGTACTCTGCATGTAAGTTAAATAAGCAGGGTGATGATATACAGCCTTGATGTACTCCTTTTCCTATTTGGAACCACTCTGTTGTTCCATGTCCAGTTCTAACTGTTGCTTCTTGATCTGCATACAGATTTCTCAGGAGGCAGGTCAGGTGGTCTGGTATTCCCATCTCTTGAAGAATTTTCCAGAGTTTCTTGTGATCCACACAGCCAAAAGCTTTGGCATAGTCAATGAAGCAGAAATAGATGTTTTTCTGGAACTCTCTCACTTCTTTGATGATCCAGTGGATGTTGGCAATTTGACGTCCGGTTCCTCTGCCTTTTCTAAATCCAGCTTGAACATCTGCAAGTTCACGGTTCATGTACTGTTGAAGCCTAGGCTGAAGGATTTTGAGCATAACCTGGCTAGCCTGTGAAATAGGTGCAGATATATGGTCGTTTGAACAATCTTTGGCCTCTGTTGAGTTTTCAATCTGTGTCAGGTATTGCCTTAGGGATACAGAGGTGAATGACACAGAGCTCCTACTTTTTCCTGAGATGCTTGAGAGTGGGAGACGCTCGTGGAAAGTGCGTCCTGGGGAGAGATGGGCACAGGGTGCTACAGGCACACAGCAAACCTCTGAGGGATGCTGAGGGCTGAGACAAGACGGGGGCAGGTGAGCCTTTCCGAAGAAGATGGTGTTGTGATGGCTGTAATAGGTGAAGGGAGGACAGTGAGAGCGGTTTCCATTAAATGATAAAGATTATAATCATGTTGATGCCATACCAGTAAGATAAATGACAGATCTTCAGCCTACATATTTTATTTAATTCTTAAAGACCAAAACCAAAAAGAAAACAAGAAGAAACAAAAAATATGGCTAATGAAGTGATTTTATGGAAAAAATAATGAATACGTGTTGTGTTTCTATATGTTATATGATGGGTTGTTGTTTTTCAGTCACTAAGTCTGACTGCAACATGCCAGTCTCCTCTGTCCTCCACTATCTCCCAGAGTTTGCTCACATTCACATCCACTGAATCAGTGATGCTATCCAACCATCTCATTCTCTGCTGCCCCCTTCTCCTTTTGCCTTCAATCTTTCCAAGCAACAAGGTCTTTTCCAATGAGTTGGATCTTAGAGTCAGGTGACCACAGTACTGGAACTTCACCTCCAGCATCAGTCCTTCCAATGAATATTCAGGGTTAATTTCCTTTAGGATTGACTGGTTTGATCTCCTTGCCATCCAAGAGACTCTCCAGAGTCTTCTCCAGGACCACAATTTGAAAGCATCAACTCTTCAGTGCTCAGCCTTCTTTGTGGTCCAACTCTCACATCAATACATGACTACTAGTATAAAACCATAGCTTTGACTATATGGACCTTTGTTGGCAAAGTGATGACTCTGCCTTTTAGTATGTTGTCTAGGTTTGTCATAGTTTTCCTTCCAAGAAGCAAGTGTCTTTGGATTTTATGGCTGCAATCACCGTCCAAAGTAATGTTGCAGCCCAAGGAAAAAAAAATTTGTCACTGCTTCCACTTTTTCCTCTTCTATTTGCCATGACGTAATGGGACCAGATGCCACTATCTTAGTTTTTTAAATGTTGACTTTCAAGCCAGATTTTTCACTTTCTGCTTTCACCCTAATCAAGAGGCTCTTTAGCACCTCTTCACTTTCTGCCATTTGAGTGGTATAATCTGCATATCTGAGGTTGTTCATATTTCTCCCAGCAATCTTGATTCCAGCTTGAGATTCATCCCGTCTGGCACTTTGCATGATGTATACTGCATAGAAGTTAAATGAGCAGGGTGACAATATACAGCCTTGATGTATTCCTTTCCCAATTTTGAACCAGTCTGTTGTTACATGTCCAGTTCTAATTGTTTTTTCTTGACCCACATACAGGTTTCACAGGAGACAGGTAAGGTGGTCTGGTATTCCCATCTCTTTAAGAATTTTCCACAGTTTGTTGTGATTCACACACTCAAAGGCTTTAGTGTAGTCAATGAAGCAGAAGTAGGTGTTTTTCAGGAATTCCCTTGCTTTCTCTGTGATTCAGTGAACATTGGCAATTTGGTCTCTGGTTCCTCTGCCTTTTCTAAAACCAGCTCATACATCTGGAAGTTCTCAGTTCATGTACTGCTGAAGCCTAGCCTGAAGGCTTTTGAGCATAAACTGGCTAGCCTGTGAAATAAATGCAGTTGTACAGTAGTTTGAACAATCTTTGGCACTTCACTTCTTTGGAATTGGAATGAAAACTGACCTTTTCTAGTCCGCTGGCTACTGCTGAATTTTTCAAATTTGCTGACATACTGCACGCAGAACTTTAACAGCATCATCTTTTAGAATTTTAAACAACTCAGCTGGAATTCCATTACCTCAATTAACTTTGTTTGTAGTATTGCTGCCTAAGGTCCACTTCACACTCCAGGATGTCTGGATCTAGGTGAGTGATCACATCATAGTGGTTATCGGGGTCATTAAGACCTTTTTTGTATGGTTCTGTGTATTTTCATCACCTCTTCTTAATCTCTTCTGCTTCTGTTAGGTTCTTAACATTTCTGTCCTTTATTGTGCCCAACTTTGCATGATATGTTCCCTTGGTACCTCTAGTTTTCTTGAAGAGATCTCTAGTCTTTCCCATTTTACTATTTCTTTGCATTTTTCATTAAAGAAGGCCTTCTTATCTCTCCGTGCTATTCTCTGGAACGCTGCATTCAGTTGGGTATATTTTTCCCTTTCTTCCTGGCCTTTTGTTTTGCTTCTTTCCTCAGCTATTTGTAAAGCTTCAGACAACCTTTTGCCTTCTTGCATTTCTTTTCTTTGGGATGGTTTTGGTCACTGCCTCCTGTATAATGTCATGAACCTCCATCCATAGTTCTTCAGGCACTCTGTCTATCAAACCTAACCCCTTGAATCTATTAGTCACCTCCAGTGTATAATAATAAGGGATTTGATACAGGTCATACTTGAATGGCCTAGTGGTTTTCCCTAATTTCTTCAATTTAAGCCTCAATTTTGCAATAAGGAGCTCAAATCTGAGCCACAGTCAGTTCCCAGTCTTGTTTTTGCTGACTGTATAGAGCTTCTCCATCTTTGGCTGCAAAGAATATAATTAATCTGATGTCAGTATTGACCATCTAGTGATGTCCACAGATAGAGTCGTGTCTTGTGTTGTTGGAAGAGAGTGTTTGCTACAACTAGTGTGTTCTCTTGGCAAAATTCTTTTGAGCCTTTGTCCTGCTTCATTTTGTACTCCAAGGTCAAACTTGTCTATTACTTCAGGAGTCTCTTGACTTCCTACTTTTGCACTGCTATCCCCTATGATGAAAAGGACATATTTTTTTGGTGCTAGTTCTAGATGTTGTAGGTCTTCATAGAACCATTAAACTCCAGCTTCTTTAGCATCAGAGGTTGGAGCATTGTATTACTTGGATTACATTGGATGACTTGGATTACTGTGATGTTGAATGGTTTGCCTTGGGAACAAACCGAGGTCATTGTGTCATTTTTGAGATTGTACCCAAGTACTGCATTTTGGACTCTTCTGCTGACTATGAAAGCTACTCCATTTCTTCTAAGGGATTCTTGCCCACAGTAGTAGACATAATGGTCATCTGAATTAAATTCACTCATTCCTGTCCATTTTAGTTCACTGATTCCTAAGATGTCTGTGTTCAGTCCTGCCATCTCCAACTTGACCACATCAAATTTACCTTGATTCATGGGCCTACCATTCCAGGTTCCTATGCAATATTGTTCTTTATAGCATCAGACTTTACTTTCACCACCAGACACATCCACAACTGAGTGTTGTTTCTGTTTTTGCCCAGCTGCTTCATTTTCTCTGGAGTTATTAGTAATTGCCTTCTACTCTTTCCCTAATAGCATACTGGATGCCTTCCAACCTGGGGAGCTCATTTCCAGGGTCATATCTTTTTGCCTTTTCATATTGTTCATAGGGTTCTCCCCAAAAGAACAGATGAATGGTTTGCCATTTCTTCCTCCATTGGACCACATTTTGTCAAAACTCTTTACTATGATCCATCCATCTTGGGCGGCCCTGCACGGCATGGCTCATAGGTTCAGTGAGTTATACATGCCCCTTTGCCATGACATATGATCGGTAGTAAATTGCCTAGCACAAATGATGTTTGATTTTTTGAATCAAATCAAACCATGAGTGAATGAGTGAATAAATGAATGAACGAGTGAATAAGTGAAGGTCAAGAAGATGAGATGTTGACCCAGTGAAAGTTTTTGCATTCGAATGCAAAAATTATCAAGAAGATGTTAACACTATTCACAATTACTACATAGTAAGAGTAAAAAAAAAAATCTTTCTTAAATCATCTAGGTAATTCATCGTCACAACGTATAAATGGAACTCACATGGCAAAATTTCCTAAATGTTCTTTCAACTACCTGCCATTAGTCTTTACTGAAGACAGGCATTTCTCTGTGAGGTTTGCATAGATTATGTCTAAAAAGAATGTAAGGAAGAAAGTTCAGTCTATAAATAAGAGATATGTTCTATAAAATCTGAACTTATTCACATGGGGATATTCTAATTCTTTCAAATAACACAGGAAATGAAAGGAAATTTAGGAGTTTAAAGCCTTTATCGGTGTGATTATGGTTTTCCCTCCATTTAAATACTTTACACACCATTTTCTGTGATAATTATAAGATTAGGGCATGAACATGCACATGTTGAAAGAAAGATCTTATTCAATATTTTTACTTTGTCAGATTAAAGTAAACTATATAGCTTAAACAAAAGTGTATTTCAAGATCATGCAAATGACATTTTCATGTATCTGTAATTGCTTATGAAATTTTCCCCAGGAATTTTTCATTTAAATTTATGGCTAAAGTTCAGAGATAGGTAAATAGATGGCAAGATAAAAAGGATTGCTGTAAAGGAAATATTTTCATGTAGAAAAATGAAATGTGTTAAAAAATGGTAATTTTCTGGGGAAGAAAGTTCTTTTCAAAGTATTCTTTCAGTATTCTCTTTGCAGGTATCTTCCAAATTGCACAGGTTTTCCATAATTTCTTGATGTCATGTTGCCAATTATGTCAGCATAGTTTGGGCTCCAGGGGAAAAGAAAAAAAGAGGAAAAGCCAAACAGCTAAAATTATTGAGTTTTTCCTATGTGCCACTCACTGCCTTCTTTATACATAAAATCTCACATAATCCTCCCCATTCCTCTAGAGATAGGGTTTAGCCTTACACTGGGACAGTGTTGATAAGGAGATGAGGAAGCTGACACAGAGTAATAATGGCAGAACCAAAGCTTTAACGCAGGCAGCTTGAATGATAGCTTAGACTCATAACACTGTGCTAAATGCTATACTGTCCAAAGGACATAGCACTTATTGGAGTCTGTATTGAAGCAAAATATGATCAGGTTTTCATCAGTGGACAAAGAATGCTCCACCATAATTTTCTGCTGTCTCTTACTACACTGAGTGATTGTTTCTCTGAATTAATTTTTAGTTGATGATACCTGGTTGGTTTAATATCTTGTTTTCCATTTTGTACCTTTTCTATGTGAATGTAAATTGTTTAGATCAAATAATAAAGAACATCCTAAGGAGTCTCTATATAGCCCTAGATTTGATTTCATTTGTCTGCTCCCATTTTCTTTCACTGTGTTCAGGTAACTTGAATGCTTAGGTCTGTGCTCCCTGGAGTTGAATGGAAGTTTAAATTTATGTCAAAATAACCTTATTCAGTCAAGAATATGACTACATGTACTAACAGATAGTGCCAAATCTAAATTTTTCACTCTAATTCAATGCTGGTCATGCAGATAGTCACAATTTATACTTTGTAAATCCATTTCTCTGTGTTTTAAGGCACACAGAATATTTTCACAGTTATCTGAATATAACGTTACATAAAACTACTATAAAATATAGCTAAAAGTTTACCTACAAAAACAATGTCATTGTTAAAACACAATATAACTAGTGATTGCAATAAATCTTATATAATTTGCTTGAAGAGTGGTATTTTGGTATTTTTTTTGGTGAAAAATTATAATTTCCTTCTTCCTTTATGCTCTTTAATACATTGATAATTTCTCCTCTTTCTGCATGAAGAGACTTGTTCATCTTTGAGACACTGAATTCTGAACTAGGTTGGACTGGCAGATAATCCTCTTTGGATTCCCCTACCCTAATGTTGAATTATACAATGTATGAAGTTTTTTCTATTTCTGTGTGAACAATATTTTTTTGGAAAAAATGTTTTTAAGTTGCTCTTAGATGTGTTTAATTACTGCATGTAGCTCAAATTTGGTGACTTTTTTCTCTGTACAATAGGTTAATAAAATACATCCTACCTCCCTTTTTTCCTTTCCTATATATATTCTTTCTATAATTGTATGACATTCGTGATCTACCTTGAAAACATGCTCTCTAGACAAACATTTCTTGATTTACCCTAGAATACGTTTGTATATTTATTTATAAAATATTCTGCAGTCTTCTAAAAAATATGAGCTTTCTTAAAAAATAATTTTCCTAATTGTTTACCAAGTGATGCCTGGTGTTCAAAGCTCCCTGCAATCTGACGCTGCTTTTCAAAGCTCTGCTTATGCCGCTTAGCTTTTATGAAAGACCTGCATTAATACCTGTTTTAGCTGACTGAGAGAAGTCTGAAGAGGACTTTTGCTTTCTCGAAAAAAAGATGAAAAGTGAAAAACAGCGTTCAGAGTTTGTTTTCCAGGAACTGTTTTAGAGGTAGTGGGCTACCGAGCAGCAAAAGTGGTGCCCCCAAGCTCCTTCCCAGGGAACTACACTCAGCATCTCAGCATCAAGCCTCCGTAGCTCTGAACTATGTGGGCACCTCTGTTTTATTTTGACTCACTTTTCGCATCCCTTAGCAAGACAGGTCATAAGGTAATGCTTGTTTACTTTGCACCATTTTGATTCATACAAGGTTTCAAAGGAACATTCCATCTTCTGACAGAGGGGAGTGGGGAAGCTCTATCTATTCCTTGCTGCATCTTATACTCCAGTCAAACTGGACCACTTGCCAAATACTCTGATCTCTGCTTAGCGTCTGTGCCTACTCTCCCTAGTGCCTGAAATGTTTTTCCAGACATGTCCTCTTGCCCCCTTCAAATCCATCGTTCAAGGTCCATCTCAAATGTTATTTCCTACAACAAGCCTTCTCTCCAGCTAGAAGTAATGTTTTCCTTCTCTGAATTCCCAAAGACACATAATATTGTAGTAATAATAGTAGCCAACAGCTATATACCATTTACTATGGGCCTGTCACTGTGGGGCTTTCTTAGTGACTCAGATGGTAAAGAATCTGCCTGCAATGCAGGAGACCTGGGTTCGATCCCTGGGTGGGGGAGACCCCCTGGAGAAGGAAATGGCAACCCACTCCAGTAGTCTTGCCTGGAGAATTCCCTGGACAGAGCCACCTGGCGGGCTACAGTCCAAAGGGTAGCAAAGAGTTGGACATGACTGAGCAACTCACACTGAGTCACTGTTCTAAGCAAGTTACGTACAGCAACAGATTTAATCCAAATAACAACAGTACCGAGGAAGTAGCTACTATCATTATCACCATTCTATAGATGAGGAAACTAAGGCACAAGAGAGCTAAGTCAGCAGAAGCAGGATTTGAACCCGGGCCTTCTGTTCCCGAGTTCTGTGCTCACGCTGTGCTCCTTTGCAGGCATTCCTGCAGTATCTATGACGGTCTCACACATTTCATGGTCACATTATCTCACTTCTGCTAAAATACCGGATAGCTTCCAGTGTTAAGAAGCAGCGTGCCATGATCCTAGCCTGTGCAGCGTTCCCGTTCCCTCGACTTCTGGGTGAATTTGGCCACAGGGGATTCCTGGCAGAAGATTAGAATGAGGGAGGAGAATGAGGCTGAGGTGTTTGTTTTCCTTGTTCCTTTCCTCATTCTGGCTGTTTCTTTCCACCAGAGGCCCCTGCTTTATGAAATTTTACTTTTCAAGGTCTCTAGTAACCTCTCCTTGCACCTGTCCTTCTGGATCTAGGTGCAGAATCAGGTTTATTGGTAACAGTCTGGGTTTCTCCTACATCTCATTCACATCTTTGTACTTAGTCCCTTTGATTATCCTGACCTGTCATTTGTCCACTGCTGAAATCCAAATACAGCCAATAAACACATTAAAAGATTTTTAAAAAGAATCAATGGTTCCATTTTTCTTATCTTAATCTTGCTTAACAAAGCAGATCTTATTGTATACCTTTATCAAACCACTGTATTACACTTCCCAGAAGTTACTTTTCTGACCACATTTCTGGAGCTCAGTTTTATTGTTAAGCTTGATCTAGCTGAAAAAAAAAAAACACCTACATACGCTGGTGCTTTTCCTCAAAGAATTAATAACACACATTCTCAAGAAAGACTATCAATTTTCTATTGAAGAAAACAGAAGACAGATGTATTGATAACCCAAACAGCCTCCACTTACTGAATCCCTGCTTGGTGTCAGTCACTGGCTAATTTTCAGACAGGATTTCATTTATTGTAGGGAAGTAGTTTTAACCATCTCCATTTTATAGATGAGGCCCAGAAAGGTCAGGGACTTCTTTAGGTCGCATATGTAGTGACAGAACCCATTGCCTGTTTAGGTCTGTCTACCTCCTAAACACTTAAACAATAGTCTTTAGGGCCTTTCTGGGCATTGTGGAGATATGTTTGAAGAGGGGGTAGATATATTTACAAGGCTTAATTCTACCCTTGTGGTTCAACCAGCTGAACCCTCCACCCTCACGCCACAGGGTGAGAAGTTTTCCTTTGCCATGCCCTGTTTATTTTGTTATACTGCTATTGTGGCCATGCACTAAGTCAGCTACAATGGTAACTGATCAGATGGCTTCCCAATGTGAAAAGCCATTGGTTCAACTTGGGGAGGTTTTGCACATACCACTCCCTCTCTCCTGCACTCAGGGGACGTATGGCAATGTCTAGAGACACTTTTAGTTGTCACAACTGGAGGGAAGGGTGCTACTGGTGTGTAGCAGGTAGGGGCTAGGCAGCTGTTAGACACCCTATAATGCAAAGGACAAGTACCCACAACAAAGAGTTGTCCAGTCAAAGTGTCATTAGGGTGGAGGCTGAGAAACTTTGTGAGAGGCTGAAAGTAGGATGCAAGGCTAAACATATTAGAGGTGGTGCTGCAGAGTAGAGGTGATGGGGAAAAGTAATACAATCAAGAGAGATCTTGCATGGGTTGATGATGATCATACGACATGAACTGAAAAGTTTAGTGAACTTAACTTTGTACATGAGATTAAAATCACAATGATAACAACAGCAACTACAGCAACAGAAAAAAGAACCAAAGAAAAGTGAAACCTGAAATAATTACAGATTCGCTGGGAAGCTGAATAACTTGCTGCAGAATAATTAGGTTTTCTCTGTGATCCTCTCTGCACCTTGCCTCTAAAAATGGGGCTGAGAAAATGGGCAGAAAGACTAGACATTCCCTGGGCCCTATTACCCACATATAACCTGGGAACATTCTTTCTCCCAGTGGTCAGCTCCAGAGCACATCCCTGTCCCATTTTATGATGAACAACTCTCCCTCCTTGCGGGTGAATAAATCAATGCCTTCTGCATGGTTCTTGAAACTGAGTTCATGGTTCTTGAAACTGAGGTTTCTATTTTTCATTGGCAATAAGGTCACAGAATGCACTGAGTCAGAGAATATATTCAAAAGACCAGTATCTCAACTGGGTCTTCAAGAAACTGGGCTGTGCAAGTAACTATACTTCCTGACAAGACAGTGCCTAGGAAGTACAACTGCAGCTGGCACTGAGTTACGATAGTGGTGAGAACCAAATGGCACCTGGCATTGATGTTCTCTGCGACAACTCTGGTGAAAACTTCCCAGAAGAAAACTCAGTCGATCAGACATGTCTGACTTTTGTGACACCACAGACTGCGGCCCATCAGGCTCCTCGGTCCATAGAATTTCCCAGGCAAGAATACTGGAGTGGGTTGCCATTTCCTTCTCCAGGGGTATATAAATATATTTACATTTAAAAAAACTTACAGTATATGGTAGGCATAATGATGTCGCTTTCCATCTTACTGACAGGGTTCTTCACCAGACAACTGTAATTCCCAATGTCTTCTTTGGTCACTGGAGCAATATGAAGGCTGTTGTTCTGAAGAGAGAAGGAGTTGGTGGAGCTGGTGTGGACAGGCCTCCCATTCTTCAGCCACTGGTAAACCCGCCGGCTGCCCCCTTCCACGAGGCATGTCAGAGTCATGTTTCCCACGTACTCCACAGCCCCAGAGGAAGGCTGAACCTGCACCACTGGTTTCGTGACAGGGTCTGCAACATCAAAACAAGAGAAATAATCTTTGTCACCCCAGGATTATAATTAAAGTCTAGGAGGTCTTTCACATGTTTTAAATCCTAGGAAAATGATTCCAAAATTTTGTACTTTTTAAATGTAGACAGCTCAGGAAGTAATTAAAGAAGAGGATAAAAAAGTCATTACCAATAGAAAATGATGACATAAAAATATCATTTATAGCAGAGATAACCAATTCTAGAACTTAATCTTCAAGAATTTTGTAACGAAAACATTTGGTTTATAGATGATGCAGTTAGCGGTGAAGAACATCAGCTTCCTTACTTCCTGTTCATTGTGCCCCCTCCAACACCATAAAGGTCTACTCTCACAGGCAAATCTTACGTGGTTATTCCCCTCTCTTGGTTTGTCCTGCTATCCCGAGAGCAGTTGGTTGGGACAGACGTGGTGAACCCAAATTCCTATCCACTATCTGCAAAATACAAAGCTTAGACATACTATACTTTGGGGGTATAAAGCAAAAGTTTTAAAGAATCATATTTTCACCATTTACTTTTCCTCCTATGTAAGAAAGCTAATTATATGTTTTAATTGCTGTGCATTTGTAATGCAGCATTATTTCAGTCACTGTACCATGTTAGTCTCTTTAACAAACCAAAGCCTATTATTAACTTTCCTTCTATGCAAAATTACAAGTCACACAGAGAGAGTGAGAAGATAAATAAGTAACAGACAACTGGTTCCAGTATTTAGCTTTGAATTCCTATCAGACTTCTAATTGGAGTTGATGTACCTTCTCAGGTAAATTTGTTTTGACTCATGCTCACTTTCATTTTACACTGGCAAATGTGCATTACAGCATATACAGATTCAATCCTGCCACCCAGAGAAGACAGGAAAGAAGAAAGGAGTTTGAAAAGCAAACTGCAGGAAAGCTGGATAGCCCTGAAGGCTCCAGCCTTTCTCAAGATGGAGGCAATCAAGATGTCCATTCATTTTAACCCTTTATATTCCCTGGCAAGAGCAAATGGTTTGGAGTAGCTTTTGCTTACAGTATCATGATTTAAAAAGAAAGACTGTTTGGTACATTTATTATGTAGAAATAGTTTTTGCTTCAAAAATGCCTGTGCATGGAAATATTATATGTAATATGGGAAAAGTCAAATAGGTAACATCTAAAGTCTTGTATAGGGAGAACCAATCATTAGAAAAGATGCTGGCACTGTGATCATGCACTTGGGTTTAACAGTGTCACTCAGAGGTGGAAGTTCCCAAGGAGATTTTTTACACAGGTCCTGTGCATGTGTGCTAAGTCACTTCAGTCACGCCCAAATCTTTGTGATCCCATGGACTGCAGCACGCTAGGCTCCTCTGTCCATGGGATTCTCCAGGCAAGAATACTGGAGTGGGTTGCCATTTCCTTCTGCAACACAGGTCCTAAATCCCTACTAAGACCTTTTGGTTGCAGGGGGAAGGGGAAAGATAGAAGTAGGTTAATAAGAGGTATAAACTATCACTACAAGATAAGTAAGCTATAAGATATATTGCACAGCATGGGGAATATAGCCACTATTTTATAGTAACTATAAACAGTATAATCTATAAAAATTTTGAATTATTATATTGTATACTATGAAACTAATATAACATTGTAAATCAACCACTGGCTCAGTGGTAAAGAATCTGCCTGCAATGCAGAGATGCAGGTTCAATCCCTGGGTTGGGAAGATGCCCTGGAGAAGGAAATGGCAACCCACTCCAGTATTCTCGCCTGGAGAATTCCATGGACTGAGGAGTCTTGCAGGCTACAGTCCACGAGGTTGCAACAGAGTAGGACATGACTTAGTGACTACAAAAACAAGTAAGAGGTACAAACTAATATGTATAAAACAAGTGAACTACAAGGATATATCATACAGCACAGGGAATATAGTCAATATTTTACAATAACTACAAGTGGAGTATAATCTATAAAAATTCTGAATTATTACATCATATACCTAAAACTAATATAATATTGTAAATCAACTATACCTAACATTTTTTTTCAATAAAGAACTTCTGGCTCCGTTTTCCTCGACACATCCAATTGCACTACACATTAACAAGGAATGGATGTTCTATTAAAAGCTTGGGGGGAAGAGATAGGGTATTAGCCAGGAGAGTTTCATGAAAGTGTAAAAAATGCCCTCCTTTTCTCTCCCCAGAGTTCCCCTCTAGGCACCTGCTGCCACAGCCTGTGTCTTTGTTCCCCGGCAATGTCTCCAGGTCCACTCATTTCCTGGGCACATATTTACTGAGTGCCTACGAACGCCCAGCATCAGGGATTAGGCAGTGAGGACAAAGCAGCAGACAATATAAAGCCTACTCCCATGGATCTTGTATTCTAGACCAGGAAGAGAAGCAATAAAAGAAATAAATGCATGTAATATATCCAGTGTTATGAAAAGAATAAAGCGGAACTCAAGGTAAATAGTAACTCTCTTTCTCACCCTCTCTCTCAGTTTGGGGGAATGAAGTTATAATTTACATAAGGTGGTCACAAAAGCCTTCACAGGTAAAGTGGCACTCTGGCTAAGACGATAAAGAAATAGGGGAGGGAACCAGGCTAGCATGTGAGAGAAGAGCAATCTATGTAGAGTGAACAGCCAAGCGCAGAGACACTGAGGTATGAGAGTGTTTGGCTTGTTCTAGGAATAGCAAGGAGGCCAGAGCGGTGAGGGGAAGAGAGGTGGGAAGGGGTCAGAGGAGGACTGGGTATGTTGGGAGGGATCACATGGGCCTTGAGGGACGCTGTTGGCACTTTGGCTTTGATTGTGAGTGAGACAGGAAGCCACAGGAGGATTTTGAGCTGCAGGAGGCAGGGGTGGAAGCAGGGAGAGTGGGCACAGACTATTTGGAGAGTCCAGGCCAGAGCTGATGGTGGGCTTGAGTAGGGCAGCTGTGGGGGCAGCGAGAACTGACTAACTCACCTCTGTCTATATTATGAGGGTAAAGCTGAGAGGGTTAATTTGTGGACTGGATGAGGATGTGAGAGAAAGACAGAGTCAAGGGTGATGGCAGAGTGCAACTGATGGAATGAAGCTTGCATTTGCTAAAACAGAGGAATACTGTTAAACAGAGAGGGTTGGGGGAAAAATCAAAAATTGTGCTTTGAACATGGTATATTATCTTTAAGGTACACTGCTTACATATCTCACTAAGGAAAATAAATGTTTGAAAGTTACCTGAATCCCATCCTTCCTCTGAGGACATTCCCAGCACCTTCTGCTGTTCCTCAAGTATGGTCACTGAGCAAGTCTCAACCTCTCCCAGTGTACCAAAATTAATAAAAACAAACAAACAAACAAAAAAACCCGCACAAATCTTTATGTGACAAAAAATAGGGTTCTTCCCAGGTTGCATTCTGCTAATGAAAAATAAAATTTTCTCCATCTCATCACATCAGCAACTTTACACTTGATAGTTTCCAGGCAAACAATAACTCCTACTTACTGCTTGATTACCTTTAGCTGGGCACTGTGCATATCCTTTCTACGTATGTTCTTATTTAATCCCCAGAAAGCCTCTTGAGGTGGATAATGCCATTCATGCCATGAGACACTGAGGTTTTGAGGGTTAATGTGCCCAAAGTTGCAGAGCAGACCCTAAAGCCCAGGTAGCCTAGTCTCCTAAGCCACTGCTTACTGCGGTGCTACTCAGCAGGCGATGTGACTCACAGTGGACTTACCATCAACCGTGACTTGAATCTTCTGACTAGCTGACAGAGTTCCATTTCCCTGGATGTTGATCTTCACAATGTAATTGCCTTCATCGGTGAACTGCAGTGGGTTGATGAGCAGGGAGGCGTTGGGTGGCATCATGGTGAATTTGTGCTGGTATTCCAAATCAGGAACCACAGACTTGTTCACGGAGCCCAGCAAGTACTTGGGCATCGTATGAGGTCTCTCAAAAAGCCATATGACCTGGATGTCTGATGCTGGAGTGTGGAATCCATAGTGCACGGGGAGATAGAGAGCCTGACCCCTGATGCCATGGACGGTCTGTGATGGCACTGCCACCTTCAGCCCCGAGCAAGCACCTGCTGTGAAGGAAAGGAAAGCTGTAAAGACCCTGAGCCACATTTCATAACCTAAAGGCACAAAACGAGAGAGAACCTGATCGGGGGACAATCCTTTACAAAGAAGAGAGGCTTCTAGGTACTGACTAGTCTAGCACTGGTTACCTGTAGAGGTAAATATTTGTCTCTGAAATGAGCATTTTAAAAACTCCACCCAAGGACCGTGTGGATCGCATGACCTCTTTAAATGCATAATGAAAAGGAAAAGCAGAAGTTATTATCTCCGACTGTTAAAGAATAATGGGAAAAGGAGAACTGGGATAGACGATTAGTTCTGAAGTCCAATGAAACCTTTAAAAAAATTGAAATTGCGACTGTATTAATGTCTGAGTCATATCATATCCTAATCAGGCTATGTGATTGAGGGTCTACTTCCTCTTGAGAATCTTCCTTCACAGTCTTCTGATGTGACTTGGTGGTCCCTAATTGGAAGATTTTCCCTTTAGTCAAAGCCTTGTCAGATGCAAATATCCTAAGGACAATGGTAGCAAACCATTACTAGCTGTGATTGATTATTACTGCTTAGAAGCGGGGATCTGGTTTGTGTGTTTACAGTAAGAGACAGGAAGGGATGGAGCCGAGTGGAGCCCGCGGAGCCTGGTGAGATGGGAGACCAGCAAGACGGCTGGGCCAGAGCAGTGAGTGCCTTAGGGCCACGGCAAACACTCAGGCAATTTTATTGTGAGCAAGACGGGAGCACGACCAGAGTTTTGTGAGCAGGAGGGATAGGGGTTTTCTTCTTATTTTTTTTTAAGGTGTACTCTAGCTTCTGTGAGAACAGACTGAATCAGGGGAAAGAGCAGAAGGGAGCCCACTTAGAAGGTGCCTGCAATAAAGTAGGCAAGACAGGGCTGTGCTCTCGATAAGGGTGGTAGTAAAAGATACTATGAGAAAAGACTGGTGGTGCCTACAGTATTTGATGACACGTTGGGAGTGGGATAAACAAAGGTGAGTGAAGAATGATTCTAAGGTTGATGACTTGATCAACTGGAAGAATAGAGTTGTCATTTATTAATGAGCAGCTAATAAATTAATCATGGGGAGACATTTTTGGAAGGCATTTTGTCTTATGGACAGAAGGGCCTGGCAGGCTACAGTCCATAGGACTGCAGAGTCACAACTGAAGCGACTTATCATGCATGCAGAGACATCTTACAATTTCAATTCCGTCTTATGCAAAGTTTTTATCTTCTTTCATTGCTTCTCCCTTTTTATCTCTACTAGCAAGGGGATCTTTAGGATTTATCTGATTCATATTATGAAAAGCCATCAATATTAAGAAGGGAATGGTAGAAAGATCTGTTTGTACAATGATTTTCTTTGGAGAAACTGAAAGATGCTGGTCTGCTCCTGTGAGGAATAAAAAGCCACCAACAGGAAATTTTCTTCTTTCCTTCCCAGGGTGAAGGTCAGAGCAAAGATTTCCATGGTTTTAGTTTTTGGGTAGCTGTTAGTGAACTCTTGCCTGGAAAATCCCATGGATGGAGGAGCCTGGTGGGCTGCAGTCCGTGGGTCGCTAAGAGTCGGACACGACTGAGTGACTTCACTTTCACTTTTCACTTTCATGCATTGGAGAAGGAAATGGCAACCCACTCCAGTATTCTTGCCCGGAGAAACCCAGGGACGGCGGAGCCTGGTGGGCTGCTGTCCATGGGGTCACACAGAGTCGGACATGACTGAAGTGACTTAGCAGCAGCAGCAGCAGTGAAGAGTGAGACCCTGGGGCCAGCAGGGAAGTCAGAACAAAGAACTGAAGAGGAGAAAGAACAAAGAAGGATGGAAGAGGTTACAGGGAGAAGATACACAGTTGAAACTGACTATATGGACTGAAAATTAGGTGACTTTCTGGGAAAAATAAATGTGTGTCTTACAGACTCCTTGGCCTCTGTGTATATTTGTGACTGACTTGTAATTTTTTTTTTCCCTGACAATGGGTTGTATCTGCACATTTCATTTTAATGATTTGGTCCATTACAAATGAGTTACAAAGGTATGAGCATTTACTTATATTTTCTTTTCTGACAAGTGCAAGAATGTTAAATTTGTAGTTGTTCTTAATTTGAATCATTAGAAAAAGAAGGAACTGGTTGCTGAGAGCTGTAAAGAGGAGATATAGTGGATTGCAGGAAAGGAAATCATAAGAGAGATAAATGAAGTTGAGAGAGTAAATCTAGGACTTAACACTAGTGATGTCTGAGATATGTGAAGCAGTGATAGTGAGAAGGGAGTGAAGCTCTTGAAGCCATAGATATAGAAAGACATTGGGCATCTGGGTGGGGGTCCTGCACAGGAAATTATTATTCTTAGTACCTGCGATATCAGCATGAAACAGCATGTATTTTCATGACTTTCATTGTAATTGGCGATAGGAAGTGCCTGACAAGTTCCTGGCAAGAAATAAATAAAAACTAGTTTGCCCATTATTACTAACTTAAGATATGCAAAATGTAATTTTCTCTGCATTTATTGTGTTGCTGTTTCCTTTTTTTTTTTACTTCAGTGAATACAAAAATATTCCTGTGGGTTTCATGGTTCATTCTTGATCTTGGGCTCCCCTGTCCACACATTCTTATATTAATCACTTGTAAACTGCCTGGAAATAAGAGCTTTTAGGAACCTATTCTCTAAGGTTTCAGAGAGATTTTTGAATTTGCTACTTTAATAAAGTTAAAAGTCCACTAGAGTTTGAGGTGTTGAATACATACTTGGGATAAAATGGTGATTAGTTAGATGACTTACCTTAGATAAGTCATTTTAATTCTCTGTGACTCAGTTTTCTTTTGTGTGAAAAGAAGTTTATATTAGATGAGGTCCAAGCCCTCATCTTATGATTATGTTCTCAACATCCTAAGATGCCTTTCTCATGGTAGCAGCTACCCTACATTTGAAGGGGAAGGGCCCATATTTAAGTAGGAGAGGGCCCAAAGAATTTTGAAGTATTGAATCTCAGATTTAAGTCTACTTAATAAGTTGTCAATCCCTTTGTTTAGTCACTAAGTCATGTCAGACTCTTTGTGACTCCATGCACTGTTCCTGCCACACTCCTCTGTTCATGGGATTTCCCAGGCAAGAATACTAGAGTGATTTGCCATTTCCTCCTCCAGGGGATGTTCCTGCCCCAGGGACTGAACCCGAAACTATAGCCTTGGCAGGTTGGTTCTTTAGCACTGAGTCACCAAGGATATCTTCTAATAAAGTGGCAGTTCTGTGTTTTTTTGCCAAGGAATCAAGGGGGATGGTGGGAATCCACATCAATGCCTTGTGAACACATTGAAAAAAGCGGCATGGCTGCTGATAAAAAGCTCGGTAGTTGCCTCTGACAGTGAGCAATTTGGTCACTGATTTATTGGTCTATTTAATACATTTCACACCTCAGCTTAGAAACTGCTGGTAGACTGAACTGAGCTAGAGATGGCCTGAGTGCAATCCTGGCCAATCTGCTCTTGGCATTTGGGGAAGTCACTGTAGAAGTCCTTGTTTACTTTTTTTTTTTTTTTAAAAGAGGAAGCACCCTTTTTAATCTACTTTTTTGTGTGGTTTGAGTTGAAAAAAGATTAACTGAGATTGTAATGTTCTGAAAATGACTGGGAAACACTATTACCTTGGAGTGCGAGCATGACTGGAACAGAAATGTAGGTGGATCTTGACTCAGAAAGCTGAATCTTAAGCGGACTGGAAAGTCTATGACTAAAGTTACAGAAATAAATTTTATTTATTAAAATACTGAAAATGACACAAACATTGCAGCCTAGGAAAATATGGACCTACTAGAAAATGTTATATGGCACGTACAGTAATCATTAAGGGGAGTGAACTGGTTCTTTGGTCTATTTTGGAAATAACAGACATCATGTAATAGTACCTTAAATAATATATTACCATCAATAATATCTCTGAATATATTCAATGCTTATCATACCAAATGATGTGAAGTCATTTAACTTTTTTCTTGATATGAAATCATGTGTGCTTTTTCAAGTATATGTATGCCAGTGAGAGAGAACGTAGCTGTCACAATTGCTGTTTGCTTAGATTGCCTACACCATTTTCATCAGATAAATTATAGGTAGAAAGTTATGAGTATCAGTGAGGGATGAAATTTTCTTTATAAATTTTTTTATATCAGCCACTAACATCTTTTTAATTTGTAGGAAATACATGAGCCTATTGATATGATGTAATCCTTCCTTGTAATGAACTTTGCAGAATAAACAGATAATTGTATGCTTCTGCTCCACTTTAGGAGCACATACTCTTTAGCCATTGCTGAACTTCCCCCTATAGATGTGATGAACTTATGCTGTCCAAACAGTAGTTTACTAACTTAAAAAAATTAGCTTCATCTTCAGAAGTTTTCAAGTGTTCTTTTCTCATTGTATAAGGAAACGTAAATGACTAAACTATGTGGATTTTAGAAAGTCAACCTCTGTAAGAATAAATAAGCTTGTTGAAAATAAATGATATGAAAATTGATGAAATTTTAATTTGACATTTCAAATATTTGTACTTAAATGAAAATTCAATTTTATTATTAGGTTAATACTTTTGAATACAAGAAAAGAAAACCCTTGATTTTTTATATCTGAGGCACTATACTCCTTTGAAGAACATTGATAATATCATTAATAATCTGACATATAAAATTATAGCAAAACTCTCCCCTTCAGAGATTTCCTTAAACTATAGAACAAAGGCATGATAAAGGAATGTCCAGTGTTAAAGAACACGACCTCATATTGTGAAATTATCTATAGTCCAGCAACAAAAGACTCTTTAGACCAGTTTCACTGTATTGAATATAAACATCAGACTCCACAAAGTGACCTCTACTATAGCTCAAAATAGTTGGCATTTACTTTCCCATTGCCAAGTCTGATATTAGCAAGCACAACACAGCTATTGTTGACTGTAAATAAACTCTTGTATCTTTAGAGAAAATAGAAATTATGATGATGTACTTTGAATAGACTTTACAAACTACATTTGAGGCTTCAAATAGCTATGACTTTTAAAAAAGAAAAAACGAACTGATAACTTAGTATTTCAAAATACAAAAAAAAAAAATTCCAAGTTACCCATGGTCTTTACAACTCACTACCAGTGGGGAAGATTAAATTTGTGAAAGTCTTAAGGGATAATAACTGCTTTAGCTACTTATGAACATGCTATGTATTTCTCTAAATTGTGTTTAATTTTAGTTTGGTAGAATCCTTCAAATGAACTGGCTCTCAGTGCTTCCTAAAGCCAGCTGTAAAAAAGTACCTAGGAAATGACAGCAGTCCTGTTGTAAAAAATGAAGCATGGCACTACCACAAACGATATTTTTGAAGCCCAGAAAAATGCACAAAGACAAAAAGTCAGCTATGGTAATCGCTTAATTTTCCTAAAAATTTCTAAACATCTGTATAGCCTTGAATTTGACAACGTAATGGAAAAACAATCACAATTATGGGAAACTCAAACATTTAAAAAATTAACAAACTGCACATTTCAAGTATGTGGAGTATGAACAACATTAGGTACAAATGTAAATAATCACGGGTACTATGAAGACTAAGCCATAAAAAACCAGTAAATGCAAGCTCTAAATACTGAAGAAGGTTAAAAACTTAAGTGGCTGTCTAGCTAATTTGTTCTTAAAATTTAAGGAATAAAAGGTTTTTTTGAATTCCAATCTGTTGGATATAAACAAAATAAGAAACTGACTTGTTCTTTTAACTTGACTTTTAAAGCTGATATAGGAAGAATGGAAAAAGAACGTCTGGGGAAATTATGACATAGACACAGTGGACTCCTTTAAATTCTAAGGATAAAGAGGAGAATGAGGGAGAGACAAAGTAGAGGGGGAAAATGAATTGAATTAAATATTGGGCAAAGAGAAAGACTAAAGGTATTCTGGAGAAATAATACTTTTAAACACATTTCTCCCTACTGTGTATATTTTTTGTTATCAGTTTGGAGTCTAACTTTTCCCCCACATTTCATAAATTAGGTAAAAATAGCTAGAGTTAACAGTTTACCACAATATCTTTAATTAAAACAGCCAGAAACTATGTTCATAAATTGTTCTAAGTTTCCCGGTAAGTGGTAACAAATTCATGACCTATAAGAATGTGTTTGCCAAGGTAGAATGCATTAAAGAGTGTTGAACCTATATATAAACTCTATAAAAAGAAGGAACACATTTAAGTTTTTAGAATATCTTAATTTTCTTAATGAGTGCTATTGACAATAACTGTTGTCTTCAGAAAACAATAACCATCTATTGATTGAACTTCCTTTCTCCTAAATGATCCTGTTTCTTTGCTGGAACAAACTGTGTTATTGTTAAAAGGTTCTGTGCTGTCCTTCAATTATCTGAGCGAATCTACAGCCAAGAGCAAATATTTACCTTATGCTCACAACTTTTTAAAAAAGTAGTTAAAATGCACTTTGTGCAGTACCTTACCTAAGAGAAGGAGGTATATCTTGCACCGAAGGACCGCAGCCGTGCTGCTGAAGGGCTCCATGAATGCATCCTGGTCCATGCGCACAGTGCCCTGGTCGTGGCGGTAACCTGGTTCATGGGCCAGCAGCTGCTGGTTTATTTGCCAGGGAAATCAGCAGTGAGGTAACAGACCCTAGCTTGCCTCTTGCTTCTGTGATTTGAATACAGAATGAATGTGTATACAAAGGACACAGGGAGTGGGAACACCTGTTACATGCTCTGCAAGAAGACAGGCTTGTGACTTTCAGAGCCACTTCTTAGCGATTATCAGTAATTGTCAGCATGTTTCATGAATTGTTCTTAGTTGTTAATCATCACATGAAGGAAAACATCCTTTTGGGTGACTCTAATAAAAAACAGTATGCTTTAATAATCAAGAGCATATTGTGAAATTTTCTGAAAAAACAGAAGCTAGTATCTTATCATGGAAAATGATGCCGTTATTTTGAAATTAAATTTTTTTCTATGAAAATCACAGTATTTCATATATCTGCTAAAATAGCTATAAATCACCATGAAATAACATGTAAAAGTTATATCAAAGAAAACAGAGCATCTTAATATCTTTAAATATGTATTTTTCTGTGTAGTATTTCCTGTTAGAAATGTCCACCATGGGTTTATTAAGTCTATGGATTCATGTTATTTTTAAAAGCAAACCACAGGTGTGTTTCCAAGTAACACTGAATCATGGACTGTGCATAATTATAACAGATAATATCTGAGGCCACATTTTCACAGCTGAAGAACAGAGTAAGTGAACCAATGGCTCAGAGACCATCTTGCCTCTACAGTGGTGCCTGGGCTACAGATTTTCTGCCTGGCTTTTCACTGCCAGGCAGTGCACTTCCGCTTAATTTACCAAGCTGTAAGTTAACCCCTATTTCATTTCATGTCATCTACTGCAAGAAGTTTCCAGTCCGAGCCTCTACTATATAAAACTGCATCAAATCATGCATCAAACTATACAAATCTGCATCAAATCATGCAAAATTCCTTGCATACATCACTTTTGAAAAGTAAAGGCTCACTGAAGAAGTTTGATGATAAAATAGGTGAAGAAAGAATATTCCTCAATTGTAATTAAAGGTAAAAAAGAGAGTGATAGTTATTTTGAAATTTAAGTTTGGAAACATTTTTTAGATTAAGGTTAACAAACCTTAATGTGTGTTCAAGCTTAGTCATGCAGTCGTGTCTAACTCTGCAACACCATGGTCTGTAGCCCGCCAGGCTCCTCTGTCCATGGGATTCTCCAGGCAAGAATACTGGTGCGGGTTGCCATTTCCTCTTACAGGGGATCTTCTTGACCCAGGGATCAAACTCTAGAGTCTTCTTGCATTGCAGTCGGAGTTTTCACAGTCTGGGCCACCAGGGAAGCCCAGTCCAGCCAGATCTGCTCTTACGAGCCAAGCGACTGTTGGAAAACCTGAGGCCTCTTCAGAGGTCACCTCTTCAGAGGTGTCTCCAAGCTTCAGAAAAAAAAAAAAAAAGGGTAAGAACTTCCCCCCAGGTAATTGCTATACCACAACTTTCTTTGTGCTATTTCTAAATCTTGTATATGCCATTTATAGAGATAGCAGCACTGTTGCAGCACTTATCTCATTAACCTCAACTGATTTTGTTGCATGTTTATTTTCCCTCTGGGTCCTCGAACACAAAGACTGGTCTTATTCATTTATGAAGCTAGCATAGTGATTAACTAGTATTTTTCTTAAGTTGTTCCCCCAGAAATAAACCCAAAAGTTCCTTAGTCCATGTCTTCTGGTTCCCACTTGATGCTTGAGAAATGTCTACAAATATCAATATTGGATTTTACAAAATCCAATATTTGGAAAGTAATACTGAAATTCTACAGATAGCAGATAGACTCCCCCCTCACATCTTTTAAATCAACATCCATCTTGAATTGCAGTTTAGTAAATAAGCTTTTTCTAGTGTTTTTCAAACCCAGTGCTGGTTCATGATGAACTTTTTTGGGTCCTAAGCAAAGTGAGAGAAATAAAGATGATTCAATGAGTTTTTCTTAATGTTAAATTTACTCAATTTAAAGGAATGATTTTTATTCTGCATTTTTTTTGTTTTTTTATATTAAAATAGCCTTTATGATACAGTGATAGTAGATGTTACATAAATAAATAAAATGTCAAAATGAATTAGATGATCTTTTCATGTCAAGACACATATTAAAGGGCTTCCCAGGTGGCGCAGGTGGTAAAGAACCTGCCTGCCAATGCAGGAGACTTAAGAGACAGGGGTTCTGTCCCTGGGCTGGGAAGATCCCCTGGAGGAGGGCATGGCAACCCACTCCAGTATTCTTGCCTGAAGAATCCCAAGGACAGAAGAGCCTGGCAGGTTACAGTCCAGAGGGTCACACAGAGTAGGACACAACTGAAGTGACTTAGCATGCAAGCACATAATAAAAAATGACGACTGTCTGGCTCATCTTGGGAAAGTGCTGAGACAAAAATCATGACAATGCGCCCTCTAGTGGCCAGTAGTAGGAATAAAAACCTTAATCTGCTGGAGTAACTTCAGACTTCCCTGGTGGCTCAGACTGTAAAGAATCTGCCTACAATGGCGGAGACCGGGGTTCAATCCCTGAGTTGGGAAGATCTCCCGGAGAAGGAAATGGCAACCCACTCCAGTATTCTTGCCTGGACAATCCCATAGATGGAGGAGCCTAGTAAGCTACAGTCCACGGGGTCACAAAGAGTCGGACACGACTGAGCGACTTCACTTTTCATACAGGAAGCCACCCAAGATAACGCTAAAATATAACTTCAATTGTTTTCAGTTTTTAAGTGCTATTACAGATGGTTTAAAGTGTTCTATCATTGTAAGAAACATTCCATCAGCTACATCTCACATCTCAGCTGTAACCCACAGAGGAGCTCTGTTCAGGAGCCTGTGGATATCAAACATCCACACTCACTATTTACTAGTAGCACAGGAATGCTTTGGAATGGTAGGAGGAATTGGGAAGGAGAGGTGGTGACACGCCAGTGCCAAGGTCCACAGAGAACAGTGGCTTACCAGATGGCTCAGTGGTAAAGAATCTGCCTGCCAATGCAAAAGAAGCAAGAGACAGAGGTTTGAGACCGGGGTCGGGGAAGGTCGCCTGGAGAAAGGGATTGCATCCCACTCTAGTATTCTTGCCTGGAGAAGCTCCTGGACAGAGGAGCCTGGTGGGCTACAGTCCATGGGACTGTAAGAGTGGGACATGACTGAGCATGCACGCATGCAAGAACTGAGGAAAGAAAGCCCTGTCTTCTGTTCTAATTTGATAGATCTCAGGAAAGATCAGAATTTACGGGGAAGAGGTGGCTGCTAGAGAAGGCCATCACAATCACCCATGCCTGTGCTAACTCATACAGTTAGGTCTATAGTACTGCCTCCCAGGAAGCCTGATCAATTCATATGGCTACTGCATGACTATCAGCAACATCTTCCTTCCAGGGCCCCTCTCCAGATCAGAGCTTTACCTTCAGCAAGTGTCCTGTTTTTCTACTACTGCTTGCTCAGGAAATGTCTTTATGTTTGCTGGGGAGGCCACATCTTTCTGCTGCTTTGATATTTATAGGATGACTAGAAATTCATCGTCCTAATCAAACCAGGATCTCTGCTTTTAATTTAAGCTTCAGAGGCTCCTTCTATCTGGGCCATCAGAAATATGCCCTTATGGTGTATGTGTGAGTCGCTCAGTCGTGTCCAACTCTTTGCGACCCTATGGACTGTAGCCCACCAGGCTCCTCTGTCCATGGGATCCTCCAGGTAAGAATACTGGAGTGGGTTGCCATTCCCTTCTCTAGGGGATCTTCCCAACCCAATGATCCCAGGTCTCCCACACTGCAGGCAGATTCTTTACTGTCTGAGCCACCACGGAAGCCCTTATCCTACATTACAGCTAATGTGACTGCCTCGAATCAGATCAACTTACTTCTTAGCCCGGATATTCCAGTCTACAAAAGTGGGGCGGGAATTCCTTCACAGACGGACTACTCTCCTAAAAACTTTTGTCAAGATTTGCTGGGAGGCCATCCACACTTTCCACTAGTTTGTTCTGGTCTACCACTAATGACCCTCAGGCAACTTTGTGAGTACTAAATAAGTCTAATGCATTTATTTTTGGATCTTTAGTTGTGGCATGCGAATTCTTAGTTGCAGCCTGTGGGATCTTGTTCCCTGACCAGCAATTGAATCTGGGTCCCCTGCGTTGGGAGTGTGGAGTCTTAGCCACCGGACCACCAGGGAAGTCCCCTAAATAAGTTTTACATATGTAGCTTTGAAAAATGGAAATGAAATAACATGCTTCACCTTTTAAAAAAAGTGTGCTTTAGGGCTCTAGGTTTTTGTTTTTATTTTTTAGCTTAAGGAGTCAAAAAACCTATCATGTTTACTTCAACTATTTTCTATAGTGTTAGGGTATGCTGAATTAGGACATATTTTATTTAGACAATAGCACTGATTTACTTTCCATGCTTCTACTGTTAGAGCTACAGCCTTTGAACTTTAGAGGCCTGGGTTGTCCATCTAAAACATACTAAAATGTAGAGTATTAAGAGTTAAATAGAGTTTTAATGCTTTCGTGCCTTTTCAGGTCAAGCAGATACAGAAACCACTCTTTTCCCCAATTTGGTTGAAAGGAAAACACCAAACGAATGAAATAAAAAAAAAAAAAAACCAACTTTTCTTTTTTTGTCACCTGCAACCTTGTGTAAAAATTCTGGGTCTGGATCTGGGTTCATTCTAAACAGTGTATTTTAAATTCTACAGCTGGCTGCCTATAAAAGTCACTGAAGGTCTTAAACAAAGAACTCCCACAAAATGATAACAACAACTGTTCCCTCCTCAGGTGAATCTGAACAATCAAGTTTGAGAACTACTGAACTTAGATCCCCTCTAATACATACTTTGTAACTAAATTGTAAACTCCTTAAGGATCACGATTGTATTTTATCAATCTGAAGTGCTCCTAATAGGGTTGACTAGTGCCCAGAAATCCACAAATGTTTAGTGAATTGGGTTTCATTTCATTCCATATGGTCAGCAGTTTCTCTTTCAGGGACTGCCAATCAATAACGGTCTGGCAGTTAAGATTATAGCAGGTAATCCGCTGTAATGAACTACACTAAGGTTGCCCAAAAGGCACCGGAATTTCTTCATGGGGTTAGAAGTAATAGAGTCTGAAAAGCATAAAGGTAAGCATATATTTCAAAAGGAACTGTCAGGCACAATGATAAAACTATGCACAGGGTGGTTCTGCTGGAGTAGAGAACGGGGTAGAATTATGACTATAATACTTCATAATTATGAAGTGCCTTACAATTTATTAATTGCATTCACTTACTTGTGTGGATAAGTGAGATACCACAAGTAAAGCTATTAGCAAGGTTTTTGACAGTAAGTTTCTGACAGCAAGCTCTCAATACATGTCTGCTATTATTTATTGTTAGCTCTGGGTTACTTTTTCTGTTATTCTTACAATTGGAAAGTTCTTTCTTAAACTGAGCCCCCAAAGACTCCCCTATTGCTTTCCTCAATGTAACTAAACTGCTGTAAGTTGAAAAGAGAACATTAAAGTGACATGCCTACTTACTACTGTTGCTGTATTCATATTTTCTATCTTGATTCGCCTTAGACTACATAGGCGGTAAAATGATAAGTGGGGAGTTAAATCCTTTGGTTTTAGTTTTCCGCTGTGAATACCAAGACTGAGGAAGAAGAGCCCCAACCTGGACAGCCAGCACTGGACACACTTTTCCTCAGGCCAAGCCCAGCGCCACCTGGAGAACGCCAAGCTCTCTTGGAGCGTCCAGCCCCTTCGCGTCAGTCTGTCGTCCTTTCACTTCGCCCGGGAGACCAGGTGGGGTTTCCTTCACTACACCCCTAAGGGGCGTCATGTCAGTCAGGTTTATATACTGCCTCCTCGGTATTTGTTCCTGGTCACCTAAGAATTAAGTTTTTGCCGCCTCCCCGAAGCAGAGCTACCGATACCCAGTACCTCTTTAAAGACTGGCGGCTGCCGCGGTCAAAAGCGTCAGCTGTTTTGCTTGCCGGGAAATGTAGTACCTGGATCGTTCTCTCGCCTCCATTACAGGTGCGACGGCAGCCGGGGGACTACAATTCCCAGCATGCTAAGGGATAGGAAGAGAAACCCAGGTCGGCAGGTCCACGTGACCACTCACTATGGCTTCCCTGTGTCAGGGCCAGCAGTTTGGTTGTTGTGTGTGATTTGTTAGTTCTCTGCTGCAGGATACCGCCTCACGAATTCGACATGCAAAAAATAAAATCTCTTATGACCCGGCAGGTAAGTTGCAGAGCCTGAAGCAAAGGTCTCCTTCCTCTCTGTTGGGAGAGGAGCCGAGATATTCTGTACCTGGGCCGCAGGCAAGCAGATACCCAAGTTATAGGTGGTGGCAGGTGTCAGGGGCACTATAAATTCTGGGTACACCCTGGAAAACTCACCTGACCCGCGGGGTTCCGAGCCTTGCTCAGGTGAGACCCGGGGACCCAAAAACATTCCTTTTGATAAGGCCAATGAGGGAGCCGGAGGTTATCTTTGTCTCCCCCTTCCCCCTTTTGCCAATTTTCCAGTGATCGCCCTAGCTATACTGCCGGGTTCCCTTTATCCCCAAGCTGCCTGGTTGTCTGAGGGTGGCCTGGGTAGGAAAGTGAGGTCTATGCAATAGAGATGACTAGAAAGAGTCGGGGGCGGGTGGGGGTGGAAAGCAGTAATTTGAAGGCAGAATTGATGTTGATAGCTTTATGAGTTTGGGCAAGTCCCTAAATCGAGTAGCATAAGTTTCCTTATGCGAAAGTGAGAATAATTATTTTTGTTCATCCTGTTTCACAGTTCTGTTATTAAAGTCATCAGTAAGTTAGTGTCTGTGAAATGATCTTTTAAAAAACAAAGTCATTGTCATGGCAAAATAATGATCTTTTATTTTTTGCCAGAATGTTAAATCTTGAATAAAAGCTTTGGCTGTTTTCTGTCATAAATTATAGGGATATCCTAATAATGTGTCAGCTTCCTTCAAATCAGAAATGGCAGAAATCTACTTTTATGTACTTATTGATTATGGTTTGGTTTTAGATACCTTTATTTGTTTCAGCTCTAATATTTTACTAGAATTGATCATTCTTTATTATTTTTATATTAGAGAGGGTAATTTAGATTAGAATTTTGAATCAGTGTCATTTTGAGAACTTTGGAGTATGTGGAGGCAAAGCATTTAGTGAAATATTCATTTGTGAATATTTTTGTTGTTGGTGAAAAAAAGACTATAAATTCCAAATTAAATTCTTATTTGATAGTTTAGAATTTGAGAGACATCTGAGTAGATTACACATTGTAGGTTTCTGGTGAAGAATACACAAATTCTATGTGATTATTTTCCTCTGTCAAATTATGTTGTTGTTGTCATGAAGATAAAGTTTTAAAGTTCTGTGAATTATAAAATATTTAATTAAGTAGATGGTAAGATTTGTTGAGTCCTGGTCTTATGCTTCATAACACTTCTTTCTTGAGGATGGGTTTGAATCCTGGTCCATCCTGTAGCTGTGGGACCTTGAGCAACTTTACCTAACTTAAAAAATAATATTTAGTTTTTAATTGAAGGATAATTGATTTACAGAATTTTGTTGGTTTCTGCCAAACATCAACATGAATCAGCTCTAGGTATACATATGTCTCCTCCCCCTTAAACCTCTCTCCCATCCCCTCCCCATCCCACCCCTCTAGGTTGATACAGAGCCCCTATTTGAGTTCCCTAAGTCACACACCAAATTCCCATTGGCTGTCTATTTTACATGTAGTAATGTAAGTTTCCATGTTACCCTCTGCATACATCTCACCCTCTCCTTCCCCCCTACCTCCGCCGTGTCCACAAGTCTGTTCTCTATGTCTCTGTCTCCATTGCTGCCCTGCAAATAATTTCATCAGTACCATATTTCTAGATTCCATATACATGTGTTAGTATATGATATTTGTCTTTCTCTTTCTGACTTACTTCCCTGTATAATAGGCTCTAGGTTCATCTACCTCATTAGGATGGACTCAAATGCATTCCTTTTTATGGCTGAGTCATATTCCATTGTATATATGTACCACAGCTTTTCTATCCATTCATCTATCAATGGACATCTAGGTTGCTTCCATGTTCTAGCTATTGTAAAGAGCACTGCAGTGAGCATTGGGGTACATGTGTCTTTTTAAATTTTGGTTTTCTCAGGGTATATGCTTAGTAGTGGGATTGCTGGGTCATAATGGTGGTTTTATTCCTAGTTTTTTAAGGAATCTCCATACTCTCTTCCATAGTGATTGTGTCAATTTACATTCCCACCAGCAGTGCGAGAGGGTTCTCTTTTCTCCACACCCTCTCCAGCATTTATTACTTACAGACTTTTTGATGATGGCTGTTCTGACAGAGGTGAGGAGATACCTCATTGTAGTTTTGATTTGCATTTCCCTAATAATGAGTGATGTTGAGCATCTTTTCACATGTTTGTTAGCCATCTGTATGTCTCCTTTGGAGAAATGTCTGTTTAGGTCTTTTCCCCACTTTTTGATTGGGTTTTTGTTTTTCTGGTATTGAGTTGTATGAGCTGCTTGTATATTTTGGAAATTAATCCTTTGTCAGTTGTTTCATTTGCTATTATTTTCTCCCATTCTGAGGGTTGCCTTTTCACTTTGCTTATAGTTTCTTTTGCTGTGCAAAAGCCTTTGAATTTAACTAGGTCCAACTTGTTTATTTTTGTTTTTATTTTCATTACTCCAGGAGGAGGGTCATAGAGGATCTTGCTTTGATTTATGTCATCGAGTGTTCTGCCTATGTTTTCCTCTAAGAGTTTTATAGTTTCTGATCTTACACTTAGGTCTTTAATCCATTTTGTGTTTATCTTTGTGTATGGTGTTAGCAAGTGTTCTAATTTCATTCTTCTACACATAGCTGTCCAGTTTTCCCAGCTCCATTTAATGAAGAGGCTATCCTTGCCCCATTGTTATCTTTTTTGAATATCTGTTTTCACATCTTTCTAACAGGAATGATAGCATGTATCACATGGGGCTTTCCTAGCAGTGTTTATATGATATGATCAAAGTAAAGAGATAAAGGAGTTAACTTCCTGGGGCTAACAAAGAAGTGCATAACCACAGAGATTATCTCAGTGGCTGCACTGATGGTGGAAAAGCGGGAAAACTGGAAGCTGGCTGTTGCAGAAATTTAAGCAATCATTGATTTCAGGCTCACTTTGATAGCCATTTGACTTTTAAAACAATATACACTTTTGTACATTATGCCACTAATACCCCTAAACTGCCTCTGGCATGCTGAATTTGGACTTCCGTGCAGCAGCTAAGTTTGGTGCCCTCTCCTGCTGCTTGTTGGTGGTTCAGTGTAGTCAGCATTGCCATCATTGTACTTTGGTTGGTTTGTTTTCTAACCCTACTTTGTAAGAGTGAGTGAGAGAGAAAAAATACAAAAGTCCAGATAACCACTGATAATAAGTTTATGTCTCTTGAATGTAGTGAAATTGTTCTGTAAATGATAACTCTTCAGCCTTAGTCATTTGTTTATCGGATTGAGCAGGTAAAATCTGTGCTTAGCTGGGATAGGAAAAAAAAAAAAAAAACCTAAAGAACACATACAAAAAGCTGGAACTGTACTGTATAGAAGGTGAGGTAAAGTTAGGAGTTTCACACAGAGTTTTAAGGTCATCCTAATTTTATTTGTTTATGACTTGACTTCCACATATTTGTGTGTGTTAGTTGCTCAGTCATGTCTGACGCTTTGCAACTCCATGGACTGTAGCCCGTCAGGCTCCTCCGTTCGTGGGATTCTTCAGGCAAGAATACTGGAGTGGTTTGCCATTCCTTTCAGTAGGGGATCTTCCTGACCCAGGGATCGAACTTGGATCTCCTGCATTGCAGGAAGATTCTTTACTGTCTGAACCACCAGAGAAGCCTCATATTTAATCATTATTAATACACTTTTTATGAATCTACGAGGTATGAAAGTAGGGTGCTGCCTAGCATTGGGAATTTTACTTGTACTGTTTATTGTTAGGTTAAATATAGCAGTATTCCAAATAAATACAAATAAAGATGTTTCTTTTTGGAGGGACTAAAGAATATTCTGATAATATATTGCTGTTAATGTGAAGAGGTATGAAATTAAGGTCTCTGACACTTTCTGGCATTTCAGCTCTCCAAGGATCTTGGTTTGGAGGAGAGTGTAGAGCAGCCTTTGTTAGCTCTCTCTGTTTACATGGGTTCCTTTGTTCTGCTTTCTCTATGATGCTGGTCTCTGTTCTTTTGTTCAACAAGTGCTTACCGAACTCTATGTACCAGGCACCATCCTAGGTCTGGGGAATGCAGCAGTAACAGAACAGGCATGTGTGAAGGCAGTCATGGTGATACACGTTTCAGAGGAATAGAGGTTAGAGAGTCCTGGGAGTTGTTGGCAATTTAGGGTCATTTATAATTTTTAGATGGGGCTTTCCAGGTGGCTCAGTGCTTACCACTGCCAACGCAGGAGGTGAGGGATGTAGGTTTGATCCCTGAGTCTGGAAGATCCCCTGTGGGAGGAAATGGCACCTTACACCAATATTCTTGCCTGGAAAATTCTGTGGACAGAGGAGCCTGGTGGTCTACAGTCTGGGGTCGCAAAGAGTTGGACACGACTGAGCAGCTGAGTGCACACAGGGCACACTTTTTAGGTATGGTGGCCATAGAAGGCCTCGCTGAGAAGGTGACATTTGAGTAAAAACTGGAAGGAGGTGAGGGAGTGAGTTCTGAGGATGTCTGGGAAGGAGCATTCTGGGTGGAAGGAAAAGCAGATGCAGAGGCCTTGAGGCAGGAGCGTCTTTGAGGGGCAGCAAGAGGCCAGTGTGGGAGGAGTGGAGTGAGTGAGGAGAGAAATAGCAGGAGATGAGGTCAGAGAGCGAGGCAGGAAGCCAGGTCGCATAGTCTTATCTCCGTCTCATCTTCTCTGCTTCTCTCCTCACTCATGGGAAGGCCAGGGCGACCAGCAAGGATGCTACTGCAGTAATCCAAGTGAGGCAGGACGTGGGCCTTCCTCAGGATGCTAGCAGCAGAGGTGTTGAGAAAAGGTCAGACCGTGGGTATATTTGCGAATGTGGAGTTGACAGAATTTCTTAATAGATCGAATTTGGACTGTGAGAGAAAGAGAAACTTCAAGGTTGACTCCAAATGGTTTGGCCCTAGCAACTGGAAGAATTGAATCGACTTGGGTAAGACTGAGGGAGGAACAGGTTGAAGGAAGGAAGCGAGTTTTTAGACTTGTTCATTTGAAAGCCTCTTGGCTGCTTGGAGGAAGAAAGTAGGCAGTTGGGCTGAAAGAGCTTGAATTTTTGAGGAGAAATCCAGGGTATAGGTAAACATTCAGGAGTCACGAGCATAAGGAGGGTGTGTACACTGGCTAAGATCACCAATGGTGTAAGTGTAGAAATAAAACAAGAGTCTGCAGTTGGAGCTTTTGAGGACTCCGAGTTCTGAGCTCAGGGGTTTAGGAAGGCAGATTGAGAAGGAGCAGTGAGGGGAGCAGCGTTCTCCTCCCTGGAAGCGTTCTCCTGCATCCCAAGGAGCATCCCAAAGAGCGCCTCTCCTGTGGCAGATGCTCAGTACATATCTGTTGGATAAAGAGAACATCCCAACCAGTTAGGTCCAAGTAAAGAGCCTAAAAGAAGAGGGAGTGAGCAGCTGTGTTAACTGTTGCACCTGGGCCGTGGAGGGTGAGAACAGGAGTGAGCCTCCGGATTGAGCAGCAGCGAGGCAATCAGTGACCCGACAGCAGGACTGCAGTAAGTGGTGAGGAGGAAGGCCCGATCGGGGGGTTTGAGAGAAGCCGGGGGCTGAGGATAAACACTCTGAATTTTGCCGAAACTTTTGCTGAAAAGAGAAGGAATCACAAACCAGCTCCTTTTGATCATTGGAACCTCCATTGCTGCTCTCATCGAGGGAAGTTGAAGATTCATGTAGACGAAACAGAAGTGAATCTGAAGTGTAATCTGATTCGGTAAAGAAAGTTGCAGAGGCATGTATTATTTATGATGGATTTTGTATGGAGAGATTATGAAAACAAAAACCAGATACAAAAGAAAATCAAACAATGGCTAATGATTAGAGTGAAAGTTTCAATTTAAAAAAGGCAGAACTCTGTAGTTATAGAACCTGAAGCTCCAATACTTGGGCCACCTGGTGTGAAGAGCCGACTCATTGGAAAAAACCCTGATGCTGGGAAAGATTGAAGGCAAAAAGGAGAAGAGGGCGGCAGAGGATGAGATGGTTAGATAGCATCACCAACTCAATGGACATGATCCTGAGCAAACTCTGGGAGATAGTGGACAACAGAGGAGTCTGGCGTGCTGCAGTCCGAGGGGTCACAAAAGGTCAGACTTGACTTAGCGACAGAACAACAAGCAGCAGCATAGTTATAACCATGACTTCCTGCTCTAAAGAGGTGAAGATAAAATAAAAATGATGACTTCATATTTGTTAATAGAAATTTATAAAATAGCTAATTGGATCTATAATCCTAAAATACGGATGAGTGTCAGATATTGTGCTTTGAGGCATTTACCTAACTCTTGGTTTCTGTTTTGATGAGGTAAAAGCATTTCTCTGTGATGTTCAGAATAATTGTCAACACTTAACGGGTGTTTACCATGTACCAGACACTGTTTCTGGTCTCTCATATATGGTATCTCCTTTATCCCTTATAAGAGCCTCTGAGATGTTGTTACTGTCATTAGACTATGATGATAGGCAGGTTGTTAAAGATGGCAGAAGCCATTCTTTGAATCCCTTGCTTCCTAACATGCCTATAGGGTTTCCAGTTTTTATTACTTTTATTTTGTATGTTTGGTGGAAAGTTGCCATGTATTAATATTAGTAGCAAATTATGGTGTGATAACTAACTTGGAGACAAGGTGTTTTTCTAGATACTGGTGTGTACCACTTGTTTGCTTGTTTTAGGCATTGGAGTCTTTCCTCTTAACTCTGGGGAAAGAAAAAAGGACACATGATATATTCTTCCAAGAATTTCTGTTAGGTTGTTAAACAAATGGTTTATTTAAAAGGCATGAACATTATATTTTAAAAAGATATTTTAGGATTGGCTGTGGTTTTGAATCAAATTATGAAGTTTTACTCTCATGTATGTGTATATGAATGCATAGAAGTGTGTGTATATAAAATGTATTTTGTTATTGTTCAGTCGCTAAGTCGGGTCTGACTCTTAGAAATCCCATGCACTATATATAGCATGCTGGGCTATAGTGCATCCTCTTTCCGCCACTCTCTCCCTGAGTTTGCTTAAATTCATGTCCATTGAGTCAGTGATGCTCTCTAACCATCTCATCCTCTGTCACCCACTTTTCCTTTTGCATCAGGGTTTTTTCATCTTTTCCAGCATCAGGGTTTTTTTTCGTCAGATGTTTGCATCACGTGGCCAAAGTATTGGAGCTTCACCTTCAGCATCAATCCTTCCAATGAGTATTCAGGGTTGATTTCCTTTAGGATGGACTGGTTTGATCTGCTTGCAGTCCAAGGGGTAATTCTGTAATCCAGCCTTGCCCTTTTCACCACTTTTGGTGCTATGCCCTTATGATGACTGTTGGTGAGAAATTGGGACAAGGAAGAAAACACACACACCAGTAGTTTCACACTTTAATTTTCTCACTCATTGTAAGACTTTAAGCCTCAGTGCGTGCGTGCGTGCTCAGTCATGGCTGACTATTTGCGACCCTGGGTACTGTAGCCCACCAGGCTCCTCTGTCCATGAAATTTTCAAAGCAAGAATACTGGAGTGGGTTGTCATTTCCTACTCCAAGGGAATCTACCCAACCCAGGGATTGAACCCATGTCTCTTGCGTCTCCTATATTGGCAGGCAGATTCTTTACTACTGTGCCCTGGGAAGCCCTTAAGCTTCCATGTACTTTTCTTATTCCTGCAGACTTCCCTAGAAACTTCATTTTAAAGTCAGTTTAATGTTCTCAGGGGAATGGGGTTTTAATTAGCTGGAGATTGAAGCCTAACCAAGGCTCCAAATAAATTACTAATTTCTTTGGTGTTTACTCTGTTCCTGGCATTGTGGTAGCCCTAGGCTAGAGAGGCAAACAGAACCTGGTCTTTCCCTTCTCTTGGCTCCAGAGAGAGAGGTATGATTTAAAACTTTGCTACTTTGGCAGAAGTATTGGGAAATGTCTAGCAGGGTTTCCAAAACATTAGAAATGATAGCAACCCAATGATGGGTTGCTTGTTAAAATGCAATTCCTTGTCCTGATCCAGAAATACCTATTTGTTAACTCTGTGGTGGGACTTAGGAAAAAACTTCCTAGGTGATGGAGCTGGTCCATGGATCATGCTGAGAAATAGTGTTTCTTTGAAACATAGGATTTAGGAAATTTTCACAGAGGAGCTCTGAAAGTGGGGTGTTGGCTTGGTGGAGTGGAATGAGAGAGAGAAGGGTGCGGGGAGAAGAAGACGGGGAGAATGAGAGCGGATGAGAGAGGGAGAGAGTACGGATGGAGAGAGAGAGAGAAGAGGGAGAGACGGCTGGCGGAGGGGGGCATTTTCTGGGGAAAATGGAGGAGTGGGGATGAAGCAGAGCACCTTGTCATAAAAAAATTATAGCTATGATTGACGATATTTTATATTAGGGAAGGTAAAATATACACTTCTATAATTTAAAGATGAGTTAAGTTCTACTCTAAGTCTCAAATAAACATGCCATATATTTTGGTTACTATGGACACCAGAAGACCAGTATAGGATAGCTAACGGACAAAAACTCAACAGCATAAATCTCTCCTTAAGTTCATGTACCAGCTGATTTTGCTTCCAGACTATTATTACAGGGATTTTAGGGGTCTGCTTTGAATAGCCTATGTTAAAAAGAGGCTTTTAAAGAAAATTTAAATTGCACACTTCTTTCTGTCTTCATAACTTTCCCTTGTGCACAAATGAGACTTTCAGAATCCCTGAATTCTTGAATCAGAATCCCTGAATACAGAAAGCTGTTGTATAGTCAGCTGTGTCCAACTCTTTGCTACGTCATCCATTAACCATAGCTCGCCAGGCTCCTCTGCCCATCCGATTTTCCAGGTAAGAATCCTGGAGTGGGTTGCCATTTCCTTTTCCAGGGGATCTTCCCGACCCAGGGATCGAACCCGGGTCTCCAACTTGGCAGGCAGAGTATTGACCACTGAGCCATGAGGGAACCTGGAACAGAGAAAGTACCAAAGAGCTAAAACAGTGAGACGTGAGATTTAACTCTCAGTTATGTAGTATAAATTGGGTACGTTGATGAGAATGATAAGGTAAATTCTAGGGATTACTTATGTATTAATTAAGCCTTTATCATTTAAAAATTTATCATTATTTAAAAATCTTTGGTTAGCTCAGTCATAATGCTTGGACCTTTTTGCCAAGGTCCAATTTGGCAAATGAATTTGGTCCTGATTCATAGATAAGTCCTTTTATGGAATACTTTTTGTCACCCGAGTTTCTTCTCTTTTGGTTGTTTTTGAATAATGGTTAACTTAGACTTCAACCATTAGGTATGAAGTTGCCATATAGTGATTTTATTTTGAATTTTCAAAAGTACCTTTTTCCTTGATTTAATAATAGTACTGTATGTATTGTGACAGCTGTTTTTAGAAACATATTCTATATATCATACAACAGGAACATGTCTATTTTTAAAATGGTGATTTTTATTTCAGTTAAGTATAGTCTAACTGAGGGTTGAGAAATATGAATGGAAAATCTTTTGCTATCAGCTGATGGTCTCAGTGAAAGAAGAGGAACACTTTGCGGCTTATTTTTGACTCCTCCTGCAGTTCTCTTTATACAATAAAATGTTAAAAAGCAACTGTTCAAGGAGATAAACAAATCACACATATCTGCACATCAAAATCAGTAAACTTGGTGGAAATATAACAAGACAAGCAAGCAAATAAGTATTTTCTCTCATGTTACAGTTCTGCACCACAGTTGAAATTCTTCTCTTTTTTATCTTTTTTTTGAAGGGTCTGAAAAGTCCTCCAGAGAGCCTCAGTGATCTCGGTGCCATTGAGAGTCTCCGGGTCCCTGGAAAGGTACTGATCTACACGAGTGAGCGTGACTTTTCACTTCCTAAAGAAAATATTATTGCCTTCGGATGCTAATTGATTGACAGAAGCTTTCCCTCCCACAGGCGTATGGCTGATGTGATGAGCTGGATCAGGTTTTATAATGCAGTGGTCTTGGGGCTTGCTTTTGCCCTCATCTTCATTGGGATGCAGTATGATTCATTATTGTGAAGCAGAAAATGGGAAATTGATAAATTTAGAGTTGATTACTGCATCAAATTCTTTGCCGGAAAGCAGCGATATATATATGTATATATATAAATGAAACGTATTGATTCATCTGCTGTAGTTCAGATAAATAAAATGAAATGATTTACTTTTTATGCTACAACACTGAGCTCCAAATCAGAGTAAATTATGTTTTCGTTATGAAGCAGAGATACTTGAATAAGTAGCTAAAGCACAGCTTACACTAAATTGTAGAGATCTTGGATTTTAATCCTCTAATATGCATGTGAACTTGGCCATGTACAAATTTAATAGGTGTTATTTGAAAGCTGGCTGACTCCCCCCCAGGAGAAATATTAGCCGTTGTTAAATAAGTCAGTCCCTGCTGTGCCTCACCCTGGGGCCCCACTGCTCAGAGCTGCCTCTCTGTCTGTAGTAGCTCCATCACAGATCAAAGCCAGTTTTGAATGCCTGCTCTTGTGATTTTCAATTTGGGGATCATACCTGAAACTAATGTTTGTTTCCTGTGCCTAGCAGCTTAGTACAAGGGCTTGTTTCTCTTGATTGGCCGTCACAGGGCCCCTCATCATACCTCCATGTCAGCTGCTTAGGAGGAGGATTTCCCACCTCTTTGAGGTGCCTTACCCCCTAAAGTGAATTTTGTATTTACTGCTTCGCTTTTTTATATTAGGTCAGATCCAAATACAATGAAATTCTAACCAACCCTTTTGCATGAAATAGCTCAGACAGAAGTCTTATAGAGGTATTTTGAATTATTGTACATAGTGTTATAAAAGACTATTGGATGTGAAAAAATTGGGAATTGAGAGATAACCATTAATCCCAATTGACAGATCATTTTCTATTTCTTTGACTTAAAAAAAAATGTATCAGGCATTATGAACATGCCTTGAATTAGATGGCATTAGATGTTTCTGAACCACAGTGAAACTGATGAGTGAGCCCCTTTAAAAAAAAAAATACAGTAATGTATTGCATAGAACTTTCTGTTGTCTTTAAACCATGAGCTCATGATGTCTTTCCAGTAGTGGTAGGTAGTGAATTTATAATGATCTTATTATACAGTCTTCTTACTGACTCCCAGCTCTCCCTATCATTGATCAGCAGTGTACACTTTTTTATTTTAAAAAATTTTTAAAGAATTTTTAAAAGTTTTACATTGAAGTATAGTTGATTAATGCACAGGAAACTCTACTCAATATTCTGTAATAACCTAAATGGAAAAAGAATTTGAAAAAGAATAGATCCATGTATATGTTTAGCAGTATATACTTTTGAGATGTTGGGCTCTGGGAGAACAGTCTGAAATCACAGGGTCAGCAGGTGTAAATGGTTCATGTGATGATTAAGCCTGAGGTAGTAGTCTGATTGTGGGCTTCCCTGGTGGTTCAGAGGTTAAAGCGTCTGCCTACAATGCGAGAGACCTGGGTTCGATCCCTGGGTCGGGAAGATCCCCTGGAGAAGGAAATGGCAACCCACTCCAGTATTCTTGCCTGGAGAATCCCATGGATAGAGGAGCCTGGCGGGCTACAGTCCATGGGGTCACAAAGAGTCAGACATGACTGAGTGACTTCACTTCTAGTAGTCTGATTGACACACACTAAGAAGACAATTTAGGTAAACTGTAGTATCTCTGCTTTAATGTAGCCTTTAGCTTAGAGAAACTTTTAAATATTAATTCATTTAATAGCTCTTTCTTACTCAAGTATGGGTAGAACATTAAAAAGAAAAAAGCATCTTTTATCTTCAGGACTGGACCCATTTCTTTTGCCTGTTCTTGTCATCATGTCTTTCTAAGTTAAAACAGGGAATTGAGATTTTGTTGGGGTTTTCAAGGAAGAAAGAAAGTTTAGCTTGGGTATGTTCTGTGTAAGAGGGAAAGTGGGAGGGGTTATTAAGATGGAGCATATGAATTAGCAGTGTTTTAGGTTAAAAATGGTTTAATATTGGCTGATTTCGTATGGTTCAACTCAGGAAAAGGAGGGTAGTTAAGGAGAACTGAAGAAGGGAGGCAGGTGAGCTTGATAATCTAGGAAGTACTGTTGATTTTTTTTTTTCTTTTGAGTACTATATAAATTCTGAGTGGAAAAAACCTTAGAAATCATCTGGTACAGTTTCTGTATTTTATACACAAGATGACACTATCCAATCTTAAGAGGAGATGCAAGTCAATAATAATCCATATACTGGAAATTGGGGATGTGGGTGGAGAAAATGGTATGGAAGGTAAAAAAGAAAAAAGGATTCTTTTCAGAACTTGCCATAGGAAAGGAAAACTTTGAGGTCGATTAGAAAAATCATAGCTTAAATACTTCAGAGCCAAGGTCAGCGGTGGCCAAATTTTGCACATTAGAATTGCTAGTACCCAGGCCATGGTTGTTTAGTTGCTCAGGCATGTCTGACCCTTTGTGACCCCATGGACTGTAGCCTGCCAGCCTCCTCTGTCCATGGGATTCTTCAAGCAAGAAGACTGGAATGGGTTGAGATTTCCTTCTCCAGGGAATCTTCCCAACCCAGGGGTGGAACCTGGGCCTCCTGCATTGCTGGCAGATTCTTTGCCACTGAGGTACCCCATTCTAATTGCTGCGTGGGGGGTAGAGCTAGGCGTTCGTAGTGTTTAAAGATCCGGTGAGGATCTTGATTCCGGATCCCCAACTGATTCCGCTGAGGAGCCATGTTTGGGAACCATTGGCCAAGCAAGCTGAGGGTGCAATGAGGAGAAAGAAAGGGTTCCAGATAAAAATTTGGTAGTTTTCCTGACAATTTTTGTGGGGAAAAGGTAGAATAAAGAGTTAGTGATGATCTAAAATTTTATTTTTGGGAAATGGATACTGTTTTTTTCAAATTAATGGGATTTTTTGTGTGTGTGTGCAGAGGTAAGGCTATAAGAAATTAATCTATACTGTATTTATTGACTGAATATTCAGTTAAGGAAATGTATACTGTTTGAACTATGTGAAAGGTTTTTAGATAATTGGGTATAAGAATTCTGAAGAATTAAGACAAAAATTTAATATAGTATATAATAATTGTAATAGCCACATGTTTAGTAGTTATAGAACTTATAAGGACTGTTTGAAAGGACTTGCTGAATCATGGTTTAAAAATACCTGCACTTTATAAATGTATATCTAGGCTTTAGGTACTTTCCATAGTGCCTCCATAATAGGTTACATGTCATAAACCTGAAAAAGAGAGCTAATATTAATATTATTTATGAATTTTTACTGAAATACTGCCTCCTTAATGTTAAGGTGGGTTTTGGCGGTGGGTTTAGTTTCATTTTTTTTTTAGGCCTTGATCTTACTGACTCATAATACAAATAAGATTCTGCTGCATTTACTCTTGCACGGTAGGTTTAGTTATGCCTTTGATTTTTTTCATTGAAGAAAAATATAGGGTGTGGAGAAAAAAGAAATCTGTTGCTGTCAAAACCTGAAAATACATTTGTCTAAATATAAGAAACTGTTTTTGTTTGTATGCCTGATTTATTCCACAAATATTTATTGAGTACCTGCCTACTCTGTGGCATTTCTACTATATAACATTCTGGGATTTGGGGTAGAGTGTATGCTGGCTTTTAGATTACCTCTGTGAAGTATGAGAAATGTATTGACTGACTTCTTAGTGTCCATGAAAAGACTCCTAAAACGACCCTAATTACAGAGCTTTATTTTCAGAACTGTACCAAGACATGAGGAAAGTGCTGGAATAAGAGCCAGGAGAGCTGGTTCAAGTATTGACTTAGTTTAGCTTATTATTAAAGGGAAGTCATTTTAATAGCTTTTTACCTCAGCCTCCTCGTCTGTGAAAACGTGATTAAATTAGAGCCCTTTTAGCACTGATGTTTTTCAGTATCTCTATTGTAATATTTGTAGGAGAGATGTGACATAAAAATACAATCAAAGGATAAACTGAGCAGTTTTTTTTTTTTAAGAAGATGAGTATATTACTGTCTGATGCAGACAGAATTCGTATCAACATTTTTGACTAGGAGACTTTTTTAGCTTTAGTGATTGGGATAAAAACTTCCAATTTAAGATTATGTTTCATTTAAGACAGGTGTCTCCTGCAGGTGGTACCGTGAGGGATTCTAACTGTGGATCTGCAAAATTATTTAGAATTTTTCTTAGACACTCATGGATAAAAATGTTTATCTGTGTTCGTTTTAACCATTAATGAAATTGTGCTTCTCTTAGATGCTTTGGGATTCTTAACCATTCTTTCTAGCAGATCATAAAAGATCAGTTACACTGTGCATTTGGCAATGATTTATTGTGCTTTTGGCAATGATTCATTGACCCAAGCAGTTACTAAGTTAGGAAGAGGCAAAGAGGTACAAGACTCTGTTCCTACCTCAACCTGAGTAAAAGAGACAAGCAAAAATAGACAACGTCGGAGAATATAGTAGAGGTCTATAGTAAGGTATGCATACTGGTAGCACAGCTAGGAGACGCTGGGGGTAGGGAGGCGTTGCGTGCTGGATCTTCTGGAGTTGGTGATTGATTTGTTTTTGAAGGATAACTAGTGTACAGATAGAGTTTTGAGTGGCAGTCCTGCGCCAGGATACTGATTAAAAAGATAATATGAGGTTTAGAAAATGAAGAAAAGTTAAAATTTGAGAGACATTTTAGAAACAGGATTTAAGACTGCGGATTTTATTGGCTGTCGAAGGTAAACGAATTGGAAAGACTGAGGTCATTAGACACTGGGATTAAAGGTGCTATGATGTCTTTTCTCAGAATAGATAGAAATCTCAATTTAAAAGAAATTCTTTTAAAGAGATGGTCTGATCAGATGTTTGAAAACTAAAACCAGAAGCCCTGAATTAAGGCTTAGACACTGGACTTCTCTCCGTGTGCTTCAGTCTGTGTGTCTTGTCTTCAGCTTTAGTGCAACAGGCATGTGGCAAATAGCTTGATAGTTTTCACTGAAGTTGAGAAATTTTTAAAGATCGCTTTTAAAAATAGATGTACATTTGATGCCTCTCTCCAAAGCAGTTACCTTTAATGTTTTCTTTATCATAGGAATAAATTGGGGATAAAATAGCGTAGCTATTGAATAAGAGAAGTAAGTAATAGTATTTGGCAGAGTATCAAATGAAGTTTTGCTTGATCGTTTGGTGATTTTTAGTACATGTTAATAATTCAGTGCATTTCTATGAATAAAATCAGTTTTTCTTCAGTATATATTTCTTTAAAGACAGATATTTATATATTTGGGTAGTGGTTATTTTGAGGAAAGAGTTAAAATAATGTCACTTTAATAATAACCTTTTATAAAAATCTTCTATAAATCATGTTGCTAAAACCTTTCAAATTGTAGCGCTAATAATATTCCACTAGATGGCACTGACAGCCTGAAGAAAAACAGTTGGCTTGAAAAGCTATGTTTTATTTAAAACACACAGAAAATGATGAACCGGCTGCTTTGATAAATTATTGTCGTTCTAATAATAATTTTAAGAAAATATGCCATTTCTCCAACATAATCAGACATCTGTCAATTCATTATAAGCTTACATTGGTAGATGTATAGTTTTAGGGTATTTGTGATCTTGACTCCTATTTCGTTCGGAAACAGAAAACCTATTTTTTTTTTCAGTGATTTATGATTTTTATAACACTGATTGCATATGAAAACTCTGTGTTTTTGTTCTTCCTTTAAGCTCTGTATAGTTTTTGATAATCACGTTTTGTTCTCAATTAGAACTCTAATGTGATGTTAGCTTTAGTAAGACTATGATTTCTGTTTTTAGTATTTATTATAACAGAATAACTTTTTGTTGTTGTTGACTCATGAAAAATGCAAGCAGACAAATAAACCTTTGTCTGGTTTGTCTTTTGGCAAACCTAAATTCATGCTGTGTAAGAGCAAACTTTTTTTTCTTTACTCCCTCACTTGTGTCCAGTACAATGCATTCTGTATTTATTCTGGTATATAATTTGAACTATGGTCTGATAAACTATGTACCAAAATGAAAATTGGTTTGCATTTCTTTTTTTATTCTACTTTACATTTTTCTGCAGGATTTTGAAAGCTGACCTGTGAAATGAAGATTTTTGCATTCACCTTTTTATTTGAATAAAAACCTACTACCGAAGATGATAAGTTTCCAGGCTGTTCTGTGGGTTTAAAAATTAAATTACTTTTCAAAGAGAATATTGAACCAAATAATGTTAAGGAGAACTGTTAAGCTATCATAACTAACTTTTTACACTTATGAAAGTGAATAAGGATTGAAAGCCTGAGCCTGGGTTGGTATTTTTAATTAGTGTGGTATTTCAGATAATTTGAAAGTAGTGATTCAATATAAAATTTGTAGCTTTTCTTTTCCCTCCTGGACTTGAATACATCCCCTTAAGAGGTGAACTCTTAAGTGGGAAATAGTTTTGTAAAGTTATAGCCTGGTTTCTTTGGAAACCATAGATATATTGGAAATGTTTTATAACACCTTTACACTTGAGGGCTCCAATTTATAGACTTGAATCCCCAGTTCTCATATAACCTTTTGTTGTAATGTTGAGAGGAAACATGGCTTGGCTAAAATCAAAGATGTTGACTTAAATTTCTATTCTGATTTTCTTTTTTGAAAAGTTACATTTGCAATATGCATTTTTATATGTATTAATATGTTCACATAGCTTTATCTCAGAAATGAGCAGAAGAATAGACTAGGTAGTATGTATTATATACAGCCTTATGGTGTACTGTGACTGCTGGAAAAGGCAGCCTCTAAAACACTGAATGACTTCTTCGTTATCTACCACTTTCCCAAAATATTCCTGCTTGGTGTATTATGTTAAGAAAATGGTGAATGTTTATGCTTGTTTTTGGATACAGCATCTGGCACCGTGGTAATGTGTTAAGATATTTTTAGTAAAGGAAAAATATGGTCCTAGTTTATATAAAAGCGTGTTGAATTTTAACAGCATCACAATTGTTCCATTTTCTTGGCTCCTGGTGTCCACGTAGTCTCTCCCCCATGACATTTTGCTTCCCTGCGGGAAGTCATCCACTGTTACTTAACCTGTTGTATGCTTTCCCACTCCACTGCTTTTACTTCTGCTTCACTTTATTTTTTTACCCTTATTCCCTCAATCTCTCATATTTGAAATTTTACCTTTTCTCATGTTCTGTAAATGCCACCGCTTCCATCAGATGGTAGCTAACGATCCTTTAATGCCCTTCATTTTGTTTGTATTTCCTTTATGTTCTGCCTTGCATCATCATTTATTCATCTATTACTTCAGCAGCTATTTGAGCAAAGAGCTGTATTTTACTCATCTTTGTTTCTGTATGACCTAGCACAGAGGATTTTTACATAGTGGGACTTTAATTTAAAAAGTTCTTTAATTGGCATATGTGACTTGACTGGGAAATAAGAGATAATGGAGCTTTGCTAGTAGGCAGGTTATTTCCTAATGATAATGTGGGAGAGAGGTTTGATTTGTTCTTTTTTGACATTTGTATTTTTGTTTCTATGTCCTTTACAATTAAGCTCATTAATTGTAGTTTTTCTCCAGCTTTAATTCTGGGGTGACATTCGTGTACTTATTTGAGGTGTAGTTGATTACCCACCCTTAGTAGGCAAGTTTTGACACGTTTGATGGATAGTTTGTAGTTGCTAATGAATTATTTTTGGATTTTCAAAGTTTGCAGAGCGTTCCTACCACTATTATTAATAATAATATGTATTTTTTACTTACTGTGTGTCGTAAACTTTACTATAAAAATTCTTTAAAAAACTATACTCTTAATAGCAGTCCATAAGACCAAAATATTTTATTACCAAACATAGTTAATGCATCTAACCTTCTTGTAACTTTTAAGAACATTACATATTTTAATATTGGCTTGAGGAGTTTCGTTTGTTATTCTACTCCCCTGATTATACCTTTAAAATTGTTTTGTAGGGAATCTTTTCATTTTGTTTATGTAAAGTTTTGCCGCATACATATATATTGGCTTGCAAAACTGGTACTGTCTTAGGTGAAGAATTAATACTTTTGCACATTTCCAATTCTAGGATACCAAGTTTACATAATGGCAAAATTATGGAGTGATTGTTTTAAGAATATGCAGTCTAGCTGTTTCTTTTTATTTTTCTACTCTACATGCATAAAATATTCCTACAATCATTTTACATTTATTGTTACTTCTATTTAGAAGAAAGAAGCCTTTCCTTAGGAGTTTGTGGAAAATTTTGACTATCAAAACAAGAACAGAAGTCTCTTCCTTTCCCTTTATTCTTATATTCCTTTTTTTTTTTTTTTTTAATACGATTCACTGTGTAAATTAGTTTGACCCATGATTTTTATCTACCGTGTGCCTTGGCACTTGGAGGAAATGATGGAGAGTGAAGAAAAGCCTCCGTCCTCAAGAAGTGTGTAATCTGATGGAGCTGCCGGCACTAACAGACGTTTAGAGAGTGATTGGATAGTGGGATAGTGGCTGAGTTACAGACGACAGTGCAGTGCGATTAAAGCGAACACAGTGATTGTGATTCCAGGCAGAACGGAGTGTGTTCCGACTGAGTTCAGACGCACGTGTTCCAACCGGAGCCCCTGAAAGGAGCGGGCATTTTCTAGCAACGTGGCGTCAGGCGCTTGTCTTGGTTGAATTCTGCTTTGTGTGCTGTGTTTCTCTTTCTGCCTTTCTTGATTTTTCTCTCCCTCAGTTCCAGGTTTCTTAGTCCGGTGTTTAAGTGTTACATGTCACCGCTTTGAAATTATTTCGAGTCTGTCTGCTCTCAGTGATATAATTGCTTAGTGTTCTAGGAAGGAATGGCATTTGACCTTTTATGTACATATACAGATCGTACATTTTATTTATTTTTTTTACAGATACATCACCTTTGTGAAATGGGCATTTGTGAGATATTTATAAATCATGTTTTCCCTCTGACATTCTTAATAACTTCGGAAATTTGTTTTACTGTCATTTGGAGTGTGTGTGTATGTCCTTTACAGGTGGGAAAAAAATAGGTATGAGGAGACCTAAGTTGCTATTAACTAAGGTTAATAGCCGAGTTGCAGCTAAAACCTGCGTCTTTCCCTTTAGATTAGTCAATAGGTAGTATATATAGGGAGAACCTCAGCATGGAGTTCATGCCATTTACACAGTTGAGATGACAGTGCTCATTCACTGCAGTCTATTTGAATTTCCGACTTGTTTCACATCTGATAGTTTCATTCTTAGAAATTTTTCTACTCTTCAGTTTTTTTGTGTGTGAATAGTCCCAAGTACATTTATTTGCCACTGGTGCTGTGGAATTACTAGGGAGGCATACCCTCGCTCTGGCTTTATTCCTTCCCTCAGCTTGCGGTATCTGAAGCTGGTATTTCAAATGCCTGCGCACCTTTAGGGAGGGAGAGTGCCAGGAATTTCTGATCTCTCTTTCTGTTTCATGTCTCACTGTCAATTCAGAGTCCCACCGTACTCAGGGAGGTGGCCTGTGGCTACGCTAACTAGTCGGAACCCTCCCGCAGATGGTGTGGGTTTAACACAAGTCTGTTGAAGCTCTTCTGTGCCGTTGTCCAAGGTGCTGCACCGTGAGTGTGTTGTAGATAAATCCCCACCGGAACACCGCTGCCCCTGTTGCTGTGCTGGATTTCTTATCGCACTCACAGGATCTAATTGCAGCAAAATCAGTGATGGCGGTATCTTTAACCTTTTTATTTTTTTGATTAGTGTATTTTTATAAGTTGAGTTTTGGTACTGAAAAAGCATTTTCTTTTTCATGCACTTTTAATTCTGCAGGTTTAGTTTTTATGATTTTACCTTCTCTTTTCAATTTATCAGAATTTTAAATGTAAACAACTCTTAAGTTTCAGGTTTATTGCTGTAATATTTTCTTTTAGCTTGAATCAACTGAGAAGAAATAATTTTATAGTAATTGTATAAATTTAAGATATAAATTAAAATCCTAAAGATATATGAGCTAGGCTCTTCCTTTTTTTCTTTTCTACAAATGAAAACTATGCCCCGTAATAAAATAATCTAGAGTGTCTCTACTTGGCAAGTTTGGTCCTCAAATTAACCATATAATTTTTGTATATTTAATTAGTGGTGATTCATTAAGAATTCTTGTTAAATATTATTTTGACTGTAAAATGATTTTAAATACTGATTTCTTTTTGTGTACTTAAATATTTGAGATTAATTCGAATAAAGCCAAATAATTAAATTATATATCTGTAATAATGTTTTGATTAATTAGTGTGACAGAGAGTGGGTATCTGTATTATTGAAATTTCCCAGTTATCTGAAGTTTTATCTGATTATGCAGTGAACTTGCATAGGATAAGGATGCAAGGATAAGGACTTGTCTGTTAAGCTCTTTTTGGTTGCATATCCATAGAAGCCCCATAATGTATCTTTAGAAAGCAAGCATTTTATCAGAGCTTTAGGTTCATAATCGGTTCATTAATTATAGTATCAGTACCCTTTGAAGGAAGCCTCATGGGAGTACAGAAGTAACCTTGTGAACCTTTTTTTAAAAAAAATATTTATTTATTTGTTTTTGACTGTACTGGGTCTTCGTTGTGACACTCAGGATCTTTCATTGTGACCTGCAGACTCTCTAGTTCTAGCTCGTGGGCTCAGTTGCCCCCCGCTTGGTATATGGGATCTTAGTTTTCCAACCAGGGATTGAACCCGGGTCCCCTGCCTTGAAAGGCAGATTCTTAACCTCTGGGCCACCAGGGAAGTCCCTTATGAACCGTTTATGGAACAAGTTTTTCTTAGCCAGTTTTTCAGCAGAAAATCTGTTCAGGGTTCCAATACTGATTGTGACCCGAAAGTCACTGGTTATCTGTGATGGGACAGATTTTAGAGCATTGTAGATGAGGAAAGGGCTTCCCTGGAGGCTCAGACAGGAAAGAATCTGCCTGCAGTCCGAGAGACCTGAGTTCAGTCCCTGGGTCGGCAAGATCCCCTGGAGAAGGGAATGGCTACCCACTCCAGTGTTCTTGCCTGTAGAATTCATGGACAGAGGAGCCAGTGGGCTACAGTCCATGGGGTCGCAGAGTCGGACACGACTGAGCAGCTAACACACTTAGGATGAAGAAACTGTGTGTATGTATGATAGATATTAAGTAGTCACTTTTTCTTCTTTTTGTTTAACATCTGAATTTTCTCAGCTTCTAGTTGATACACCAGGAATTGAAAATAAAATCTGAATCTTCAAACTGGCTAGTATTTTCCTCCAATAGATGGGTGGTTTTTAGTGTTTGACTTTTTCCTAACTTTCCACAAACTTTCTCCTTGTTTTCTGTCAGTTTGTCTCCTTGGTCAGTGTTTCCCAGGAGATTTGTCAGGGTTAAGACAGATGATTATTTATTTCTGTGCAGATAGAATTATAGCAACTACAAGTACTATAATTTTTTTGTTTTGTTTTCCCTTAAAGGAGGAATTCCGAGAACTTCGAGAACAACCTAGTGACCCTCAAGCTGAACAAGAACTAATTAATAGTATTGAACAAGTGTATTTTTCTACAGATTCATTTGATATTGTTAAATATGAACTGGAGGTAAAAAAAATTCATTAAAACCTATCTAAAGCCTGTTTTGTTCAGTGATTTAACTTTGTGAGTGAAACGTGAATGGTTTTTAGGGTCATTGTCTTTATTTATGTTTGATACTAGGATAGATCTGTGATAACCACATAGTGATTAAATGAACTTTCAGCATTGTTTAAAGATGAGATTATTTTTTAAAATGTAAGGTTAAGTGCAGCCATGGGATATTGGTCCAAGAAACATTTTTGTATTTTTTGTTTTTAACTCTCAGCACACAATTATGTTAGTGTACTGCCTCTGTCTTCTTTTACGTTGGCTAAATATGTTTAGGAAAGCTCTGAGACTTTCAATCTTGAAAGTGTATTTACATCATTATTTAGTTGTGATAAATACCCCTGTGCCATAATGTTTATAACTTCAGCATTTAAAATTTATAGGAATTAAAAAAAAGTCAGAGTAGTAAAATTTGGGTTTTAGATGAAACCGAATGCTGTATGCATGCGTGCTTCATATGTAGTACCTAGAGTTAGTACCCAGCGTATTCCGAAATTTCACCATCAGTTGACTGAGACTGGGGGTCTAACTTGGTATCTTCCCATCTTCACCATGGCATGCATTTTTGTTAGTTCTCACACTGTCCTCTGGGCTTCCCCGGTGGCTCAGATGGTAAAGACTCTGCCTGGAAAGCAGGAGACCTGGGTTCGATCACTGGGTCAGAAAGATCCCCTGGAGAAGGGAATGGCAACCCACTCCAGGATTCTGGCCTGGAGAATCCCATGGACAGAGGAGCCTGGCAGACTGTGGTCCGTGGAGTTGCAAAGAGTCAGACACAGCTGAGCTACTACACTTTCACTTTCATACTGTCCTCTGGAGTATGTATCATCTGTGTCTTCAAATAACCGTCACTATCACCCTACACATGGAGGGGTTCATTTCCATTCATAGTATTTCAGAGGGGAGGTAGGTTTTGAGTTCTGTCGTGGATGAATAGGGAGATACCAGTGGCTGGTAGAGTGGGGAATTAGGGTTAGGAACTTTCTCACATTCTCCTGTTACAGGTATTGGAAGCAGAGTTTCCAAGCTTAGGGGCCAGGATACCCCACAGGAGTGGGATTTCCAGGAGGTTGGAGATGGCGGCAGTGGAGATAGCAGAGGGAGGGTGGAGCTTGAGCCTCAGAGGGTTAGTAATACAGGCTGGTGTCTGGGGCCTAGTGCAGAGGTAGGGAGGATGGGAGGAGTGGGGTGTGACACTGTTTTGTATGTGCAGATTGTAATTCCTCACTTAGGTGTGCTGGGAAGTGAAACTAAATTAAACAATTGATTTTTTTCACTCTTTATTTATGGATTTTTCCTTTTAGAAGCTCCCTCCTGTTCTCAATTTGCAAGAATTAGAGGAGTACAGAGACAAATTGAAACAACAGCAGGCTGCAGTAAGTAAAAAACACATTTCTGACAAAACTGTAAAGGAAACACATCAGAGAAGTGTAATGTTTGCAGGTTTTATGGCTTCACTAATACGCTAACATTTTAAACAAATCTTATTATTTGACATGACTTTGACTCAATGATACATTTATATGTATGCACATTTACTATCCAGTTCCCCTCATATTACCTTGATAGATTTGCTTCTAGAACTTGGTGTTCTTTCTCTGGAATCCTAAACATGATGAAAGAATTTTGAATTTATTTTTCTCAAATTACTAAGTACCTTCTTAGATTGCTCCTTGTCACATGTGTGTGATTTCCTATCCATATATATTTTTTTTAATCCATAGTTTTATGATAGATAGAATGTTCTTATATCAGAGTAGAGGCTCCCACTTCTAGTTGAAAGGTCCAAGGACAATACAGGGTTAAGGTTCAGAAGTCTGAACTGCTGTCACTATTAATCGTGTGACATTGGGCAAGTCACTTTGCCTTGCTAAATCTTTTGTGTCATCTGTGAAGTAGTGGGCTGGGCCTGCATTTTACCTAATGATGTAAAATTCTGTGATTTTCTCTTTTCCTTTTGTTAGGCTGAATTCCTTTTATAAAACTCAGACTATACTGTAGGAGATTAAGTAATGGTAGTAAGTAGTCTTGTTAATTTTTTAATACTAAAACCAGTAATAATGCATTCAACCATTTTAATTTAAGATATGATATTTAATAATACATGCGACAAATAAAGGAAGATACACTTCTGTATCTTTTGTGTTTTACCCAGAGGCCTCAGTGGGTCTGGGATCCCCTAGAGGGCGGCAGCTATAGCGTGGGGAAGGGCCCTGAGAACTAGAGGGCTGTGTAGTAAGAACATGTCGTTCTGGAGACTTTGAGTCCAGTGGATGCTGGCACCTTTTGGCTTTTGGTCTCGGCGTGTTTTAATATGTACTCCCCCCCTCTTTGTAACTCATGTGGTAGTATTCTTTTGGGGATGCATCCTACCATAAGGGCCATATAGCATAGTGGCCTTTCGAATTTGATCAACCTGGCCTTGAACTGTGACCTTGCAACTTACTGTGGGTGAATTATTACTGTGTCTAAGATTACACCCCCTGGAAAATAAGGAAACGTGTCACCCATTTCAGTAGATTGTCCTAATTACTAATTGAGGTGATGCAAGAAAAGCACTCAGCACACTGCCTGGTGCCATGGAAGCTGACATAGCCACATGGTCTATTTAAAACAAGAAAAATGGAAAAACCTGTAACTCCAAGACAAAAAGCAATGAACACACACAAATGAATGAACGAATGATTTACAAAACAATATGGTAAGATTAAGTGGGTTTCTGTCCGTGTACATCTCTACAAGTTCCTGTCTATACAGATCTACACAAATTCAGAGCAGATTAAGAAAACATGAAAGAATCAGTGCAGTAGTTGAATGCGTGTGTAGTGTTTTGTTCTCAGCCGCGTTGGGGCAGGGGATACAGTTGTATTTCTTGAGCAGATGGTCACTAACTGCCTTCTGCGCCCCGTAGCATGGTCGTGGTCATTGCTGGTCATGGTACCTCTGCAGTGCAGTGCTGCAGAGGCCCCTGAGATTGTGAAATGAGAAACTTATGTTCAAGATCATTAGAATTCTACATTGCATACATTAACATTATTCATGACACCAACCAAGAAACCTTCGGTACCTTCATAGCGCTCCAAAAAGCACATTTTCAGTTTTTCAGAAGTAGTGGACCAAATTGCTGTTTGTCGTCTTATGCAGTACAAACAGTTTACAGGGGACAAGGATATTTTCTGTTTTCCAGATAGTATTTCCATAAATTGAGTAGATTAAACATTTCTTTATCTTAAGAAGTCTGTGTTTTGAAGGCAAATCAGGTACCCTTAAAGATGGGTAGACTTTTGCACATGTTAGTGAAATCAGATAATGATACTCATGTTATTAACAATAATAGTGACCATTTATTGAGTTTCTATTAAGGACCAAGTATTGTGCTACGTGCTATACCTCTTTTACTAAATTCATGGCCAGAGAAATGTGTGTGGCCATAGCATGCCAGAATCCTGCTGTAGGAATGATTGAGAAGCCCTGTTGAATGTTCTTGCTATAACTTTAAATGTAAAATGTAATAGGAAGCATGAGGCTTTTTCTTTTATTTCCTTTGTTTGATTGCATGTTCTTCTAGGTCTCTAAAAAAGTAGCAGATTTAATCCTTGAAAAACAGCCTGCTTATGTCAAGGTAGGATAATATTTGTTATTTTTCAAGTAAAATACTAAAAATGTTTGAGTGACTTATGCTTGGAATTTGAAATATTTATTCTTTTGTCTGTAGTTTATAGCAACATATTAACTTTATTTGGGTTGTGTTTGTATATGGTTTTTTCTCTCATGTGTGGAATTTACCAAACTATGAGAAGTGAAAGAGTTTTTATATCTGACTCTAATCTGTTTGGTTTTCCTAACTTGAGAACAGCCAATGAAAATTGCTTCTGTGTATTTTGTAACTCAGATCATCAACAGTGATTGCTCAGTCTGCCTTTAAAATATGATAAAATTGGAACTGTCGCTGTGAATCTGCCTTTTCATCAGAAAAACAGACTTCAGAATGCACTGAAATATCTGTGTTCAAACGAAGCCATTCACTGTAAAAGCATCTTAGCAAACAAATCATGTTTGTCGTATTTGTCATTATCTTGTGAAGCTCTCTTGGGTAGAAACATTTAAACGAATATATTATTAGTATTTATTTACACCCATCTAAAAGAGGATGGATCTAGATTTCCTTACAAGCAATACTGCCTAAATATTTTGTGACATGCCATGATGAAAATCAATTGACAGTAGTTATTTAAAATGATTTTATGAAAAATTTACTAACAGTGTACAAGTTCAGGTATCTTTGTTACTACTTTATCAAGCAGGCTTCTCTTTGAAACCCACTAAAGTTTTTGTTAGAGAACCATACCAATAAGAAAGAAAAATAGAATGCCTCACCCAGTAACCTACACCTCATCTTTCCGTAGGAACTTGAGAGAGTTACCTCATTACAAACAGGTCTTCAGTTAGCTGCTGTTATCTGCACCAATGGGAGGAGGTATTGTGTTTGATGATGCTTTGTTCTTTAAGCTAAATAACATTTAAGAGAAACTGTCTTGGAAATTGATTTTTTTTTGGTGGTGTCTAGAATGCCATTCATTAACTGAACATACATAATGATCTATAAACTGCACTAAGAAAGTGTGTGGGAAATGTTTTAAAATCTAATTAGGGATTAAAAATATTAGTTTTTTTAAGTTTTTTTTTTTTTTTTTTTTTAACGTGGGCCATTTTAAAAGTCTTTATCAAATTTGTTACAATATTGCTTCTTTTTTTTATGTCCTGGTTTTTTGGCCCTGAGGTATGTGGGGTTTTAGTTCCCTGACCAGGGATCAAACCTACACCCCCTGCTTTGGAAGACGAAGTCTTTAGCCGCTGGACCGCCAGGAAAGTCCCAAAATATTACAGTTTTTGTATTGCTTAAATCAGTGCTTCTCAAACTGTCTTTGGTGAAGGACCAGCCTTTTTTTTTTTTTCCTTTTTAATTTCCAACATGTTACAGATTATTGTTTTTATAAAATGCCATAAAAACAAATTACTAGAATAAATTAAAAAAGACAACTAAACACATAAAATACAGTCTCATTTTTTCCATTATCAGATTCATTAAGCATAAAATTACCATGTCAACTTTTTCTCTGTGTGTTTAAATTTTTTTTGGTTAGATTCATCAAGCATAAAATTGTTTCGTCAACTTTTGCTCTACATGTTTCTAAATGCTTGTTCTCAATTTCTGTACTTTTCTTGTGATGAACTAGTAGCAGTTTGAAGTTTGGTAACAGACCACCTACCGCTCTGGTAATGCTGATTTATTTTGAGCCATTGAACAGATTGGTCAATCCGTTCAATTGGTAGGAGGACTCAAATCCCCAAATTTAAGAGCAGTCCAGGATACTGTCTCATTAACTGCCTAATTGTTCTGTGTGTATAGTGTTCTTATAGTAGAAAAACTGAACTATTTATTGTTCACTTTTACAGACACTTGAATATTGCAAAGGAAGGTTTTACTCAAGCTAGTTTAGGCCTCCTTGCAAATCAGAGGAAACGTCAGTTGCTGATTGGACTTCTGAAATCTCTGAGAACTATAAAAACATTGGTATATGCCAGTTCCTTTTTAAAAATTAAAACTTAATTTTATGGTTGAAACAGATTTTACCTTTGCATTTCTGTTATTTTTCAGCAAAGAACAGATGTCCGCTTAAGTGAAATGCTGGAGGTAAGTTTACAAGGCTTGGAAGTTTGGTGCTCCTCATAGTATTAGAGAATTATTGTGAAAAAACACAGATGTGTGTTTTTCTCAAATTGGTGTATGGTGTAAAGAGCATTGTTAGACAGTAAAGGACCTTACTGTTTCTACTCTTACTCTTATGCATCTTTTTCTATTGTCATGATAGACTTCATTCAGAAAAAGTGATTGGGGGGAATGTTCAGTATGTAGCAATGTGGGAATGTTAATTTCAGTATGTTTCCATTGTATCTGGGCCCAAATAGCAATGAAATTACCTTTTGCATGTAACATACAGTAGTAATTTGAGGAAGAAGGCATGTATTAGTTATTTTGGTGGCTCATATATATATACACATATATTTTTTTAATTACTAATTTTTAAAGTTTTTGGCTGTGCTGGGTCTTTGTTGCTGCCCGAGGGCTTTCCCTAGTTACGGCAGACGGGAGCTGCTCTTGGTTGTGGTGACTTCTCACGTGGCAGGGCACAATCTCTAGATGCACAGGCTTTGGTAGTCGTGGCATGCAAGGTCAGCATTTGTGGTGTGCGGGCCGAGCCACCCTGCCCGTGGAGTCCTCCCGGAGCAGGGACTGAACCTGTGTCCCCTGCATTGACAGGCAGATTCCTACCCACTGGACCACTAGGGAAGCCCTCATATATATATCGATTTTCTGAGTGAGCCATCTGTCTTGTCTTCGATGGCTTTCTTAGAATTTTCTGTATACTTCTGTTATAAGGCTCACCAAGGCCTAGTGTATTATGTGTGTTTCCCCATAATTCACAAGCATCTTTAGGTAGGTGCTTTGTCATGATCTCAGCATCCCCTATGGTTTGAATTGCCTTTGTTGAATTTAGATATGAACTTAAAGGAACATTTTTTTTTGATAGTTTTCTGTTTAATCACTGTATTACTTCTAAACTGTTACCACTCAACTATGGTTTGAGAAATCCATATGAAAAATTAATTTGGCAGTAAATTACTCTGTTTAGGTGTTAAAAATATCCTGAGGCCATTAATGAATATTTCACTTTATTTTCCAAATTTATTTAAGAATATTTATGGATTCATTGATGGTAAAACTTGAATGTTGATTGCAAGTAGAATAAAAATGGGACGTTTTTTATATAAACACGACTGAAAGAAGATACATTAACAGTTAAAGAACTCCTCTCTGAAGCAGCTTATACTTCCTGTGTAGGCTTTACCCACATGTCACGGTCTCAGAGGGCTAATACTGTGTATTTATGGACACAAGGTATTTTTTCCATGTTACATTTTAGGTCTGGAGCTAGTTTTGTTACATTTTCCATTTATTTATCTGTTGTTGGTATTATAATGTTTGAGAAGAATTAAAGCTTTCTGGTAGTGTAACTTTTAGATAGAGTTATGAACCGAGATTTATCCTTTTCAGAGGCTTTTATTTTTGGCTGCACTGGGCCTTCATCACTGTGCCTGGGCTTTCTCGCTTTCTCTAGTTGCAGCAAGTGGGGCTACTTCCCAGTTGTGATGCACAGGCTGCTCGCCGCCTTGGCCTCCCTCGTTGTGGAGCACAGGTCCTAGGCGCTGGCTTTTGTGGTTGCAGCCTGTGGGCTCAGGAGTTGTGGCTCAGGCACCCTGAGAACGGGTTCAGTAGCCGAGGTGCCTGGGCGTAGTTGCCCCACGTGTGTGGATCTTCCCGGACCAGGGATGTAACCAGTGGCCCCTGCATTGCAAGGCGGAGTCTTAACCACTGGACCACCAAGGAAGCCCCTTTCAGAGTCTTTTAAGAGAAATGTTTCCGTCCTAATGATTTCTGTTGTTGCTCTCTCCAGGAGGAAGACTATCCAGGAGCTATTCAGCTGTGCCTGGAATGTCAGAAAGCTGCCAGCACTTTTAAACATTACAGTTGCATAAGGTAAGCGAAAATCAAATTTTTCAAGCTGACTCTGCCGTCAGTTTTAATATAGGAGTTGTATAATATACAATGTTAATAAACACTGAAAATTACTAAGTGCTGTATCCTAGTTTAGCTTTCTTGTTTATAAATGGACAGTACAGTAAAATAGGACTTCCCTGGTGGTACAGATGGTAAAGCGTCTGCCTACAGTACGGGAGACCTGGGTTCAGTCCCTGGGTCAGGAAGATCCCCTGGAGAAGGAAATGGCAACCCACTCCAGTACTGTTGCCTGGAAAATCCCATGGACAGAGGAGCCTGGTAGGCTACAGTCCATGGGGTCAAAAAGAGTCAGACATGACTGAGTGACTTCCCTTTCACTTTTCACTTTCATAGTAAAATAACAATTCTTAAGGTTTGAAAGATCAGAGAGATACTTTTGAATCCTGTTTCCTGTGACATCATTGTAACTCTTTTTTTCGTATTTTTCCCAATCTTACTGATTTCATTTTTATGCAGTAGTAGAGAATAAATTCATCTGTTCCTGTCTTCATTGCACCTCTTGGGAATTCTTCCTCCTTACCTTTGCCCAGCTTATAAATATTGAGAGTGTTGTCACAGTTTGTTTTTCAGATCCAGATGGTTCAGCTGTTGGCGCATCGTGATAAGAATTCTTTTGGAAAATTTAAAAGCAATTTCACCTTATGTAATTGTCATCTTTGTAATATTAAAGTGATTATGTAATTAATGTTTCATATCTCCTTTTTGTTAGTTAATGTATTACATCTTCTGTTTGTTCGTGAAATGTGCTGTCTGAAAATAGCTGCTGCATCTTCTGCTCCGAGTGCTAACTTTTTTAATGGATTTGATCTGTTTAAAGTGAAGCTTTTGCATTAGCTGTGACAGTACCTCGTAGGGGTGGGGGCGGGCTCTAATCCTCATATGTAATTTCTGTCATTCCTCTGAAACCATCGAAAATAAACATACAGTCTAAGGAAAATAGTGAGGTTTCCAGGCAAACTCAGTTTCAAATTAACTTCATACTAATCTCAGAATGTAGCCTGTTAGTCTCTCCTGTATGGAGATTCCAGCTGTCAGTGAGCAGGATGCCCTGATGTTCTAGGTGTTGATTCCTTGTATCTGAAAAGATGAGAGGATTGTGATAGAGTAAAACATTAACACAGCTTAGAATTAATTTTTTTTTTTGTAATATACTCACACATAGGTCTCTACTGGGTATGGAATAACTGGGTATTTCCACCTAGAGATGATATTTTTTATGATTTTTGTTTCTCTAGGATTATGCATTTTGAAGCAATATACTTTTTATTTGATTAGGAAACACATAGTTGAGTAGTACCAGTGATATTTGGATTTTATCCTTTTTGACAGTGATTAACTGTCACTGTTAAAAACTTGATTACGTCATTTATATTTATTAGGTTGGATGAATAGAGTGTTAGCTCTAGTGTGTGAATATACTTGAACCATTTCTAGCAGGGCCTTCTGGCTCCCGAAGAAGCATAACAACCGTTTGTTTCATTTCGTGATGATATGTCTCTTAGAATGAGAAAAGTTTATTTCTGGTTGGCTTAAAGTAATTCAGGCAGCTATATATCAATTGAGTGCTTATTACATGCCAGGTGCTTTGTTTTGGAATTGGTTGTACAGTGATGAATCACATAAAATATAAGCAGTATAATCCTTGGTCTTCAAGAGTGCTTAGTCCATCAAGATAGACTTGGATTGAGGTAGGCACAAGTAAGATGGGGCTTTAGAGAGAAGGAAGTTGAGCATATGGCAGAAACCCTGGGGTCTAATTCTCCTTAGGAGTCAAGACTAAGGAGGACCTGAAGGAGGTGCAGGAGGGTTTAGCTAAATGAGAGCATGCAGGGCTGTGGATATGAGATCATGGGTATTTTGATGAAGTTCTTTGTTGCAGGGATGTCAGGCAAAATGAGGACTGAAATTATCTATTGTATTTATAGCAACAAAGAAATCAGAGTTGACCTTGTTGGGGACAGATTTGGTTGAAGTGTAAGTGTGAAAGTGAAGGCTCTCAGTTGTGTCCAACTCTGTGACCCCATGGACTGTAGCCTACCAGGATCCTCCATCCGTGGGATTTCCAGGCAATAGAGCTGGAATGGGCTGCCATTTCCTTCTCCAGGGGATCTTCCCAACCCAGAGATCGAACCCAGGTCTTCTGCATTGTAGGCAGACGCTTTACCGTCTAAGTCAGTACAGAATGAGGAAATTTTATAAAGAGGAAAGATGTGGAATTGAGAGGCAGAAACCTGAGTGTTTGAAAATCAGTGGGAAAGAGTGAAAGATTGAAAAGAAGAGAGAACATCCTAATAAGACTTTGTAGGGATTATAGGAGAGATTGACTTTGAAAAGGTCCACTGTTCTTTTATAATAGGAAAGAATGAATGTGGAAAATTTGGTGGCAAGAAACTGAGATGACATGTTGATACTTTATTTTTTCCATTAATTGTAATGTTTACTTTAACTTTGTTAAAGTAAATATCTTATTTGATGAGAGTTAGTTATAAAAAATGTTTTTGAAAGAAGCGCTTGTTTGGGTTTTTTTTCAGGTTGGCATGAGGTAGCCTCTAAGCACTTTTTCATTTTTAGGTATATAGTGATGTGTGGAGGAGGTGTAACTACAGTTATCTCACCTGGTGAAAAGTTTTGAAATTGAAAAATCTGTAATGCTGATTTAAGTTAATCCTTGTTTTATTTTAGATGCACAGAATGTAAGAGGCATGCTGTGTTAACATATATGAGTCATGCATGCAGTAATAAGAAAAGGTTGACATATTCTGGAAATAGAAAAAAATAGATGCACAGATACATTGAAATGTCCTAAGGAATTCATTGTAGTGGGATTTTTACCTTAGGTTTCCTGGAAATTTGTTAGAATTGTGTTTTTAACTTGGCAGTTCAGTGACGATGAACTGCTTGGTGGTGATTGAGGCCCTTCAACGATTCTTCTCTTCCACACAGAGCAGTGTTTCTTTGTCCTGCCTAACCCAGTCCCCTTCTCAAATCTTCACCTCTTAGATCACCCATTTGCTCCTAGTTGGGAGAACCTAAGCTTGTTCACTTCTTGTAGATCATACGATGTAGGATACAGCTATAGAGTTAATTGATTTATAGGAAAGATTGAGTCCACAAAAATGAAAGGGATTTTATTATATTAATAATTTCCTTTTAATTTTGTGTTTATTAATTAGATATACCTTTCTTATTCCATGTGTTTTCTTCATTTTGCTCTTTTTCCTCTGATCTTATGAATACAGTCAATATTGAACCTGTTCTTGAGCTCTCTCCTTGGTTCAGATGTAATTCACCAGCACTTTAATGTTCTTTCCATTTACCTAGAGCTGTTAATTTAGCCAAAGGCAAGATTTACTCTTTTGCTTAGATCTGAGTGATTCAAAAGTGAAAAATCATTTGACACTCTGGTACTCATAGAATAGTAATTAATTTCCAACTGAATTCACACTCATTTTCTTTAACATTTAAATTTCTTTTGTATTACTATTGATGACTAGAGAATCAAGAAATAGTCTTCTTAGCAGTGTCCTGTAAGAGAACCATTCCATGAATCCAAGTGTTTTGGAATTATCGGGTAATATTTGGTGCTTTTGTTTTTATGTTGCAGGCAAATTCATCTGTACAATGGGTCTATTCATACACTTCTTAATTTTTCCTTAGTAGATTATATGTTCCTCTTTTCTTTCCTAGTCACATTGCTCCTTTATTGGAAATAAAGTATTTGATAGAAGGCAGAGACTCTCTGACCTTAGGAGCAGATTACATGGAACAAGTGAGAGTGAACTCTTATGATTCTGAAAGTAGAAAAAAAGAGAATTCACAACTTTGCTTCTGCATAAAAAGGCACTGACTGTATGCCTAATAAATTCAGGTTACATGACTGTGTAGTTTAATACGTGAAGTACCAAGTAATTCGGTATCTTACTTGATGTGCTGTGTTTCAGCATGAGAGAGTTATATGGTTGGGATTTATCAGGAATAAGAATTAGAATGTGTTTATCTTAAAGTATGCCTGAATAAAGCATTTAATTTCTTTATCACTTGAAATTTATCTAAATTAGTTTCATGAAAAGTTATTAAAAGTCAAAACTTCTTATTGCTTTTTAAAATTTCCTTTGAAAGAAACTACCTGAATGAATCTTAGAGCATGCTAGATTATGCGCCAAAAAGTTCATGTACCACCTGAACTAGTTTTGAGTACTGCACTTTAACATAGACAGCTGTATTTAATTTCTGATGATCTTAAAATATCCTTTTTTCCCCCCTCAGATGATGATCTTGGCAGTTGAAAGAAAACTGTAGGTTGCAGACCCTTAGATCATCGAATAATGAGCACAGCCTTTGGGTATAAGTACAGAGTACCTGGCTCCCCAGGAGGCTCAGTGGTAAAGGATCCACCTGCCAAGCAGGAGACTTGGGTTTGATTCCTTGGATCGGGAGGATCCCCTGGAGAAGGAAATGTTGGCAACCCACTCCAGTATCATGCCTGAGAAATCCCACGGAGAGAGGAGCTGGCGGGCTGTAGTCCATGGGGTCACGTAGAGTCAGACGTGCCGTAGTGACTGAACAGCAAACAACGGCAGTCCTAGGGACTGTTCTTCTCCTGTGGCCCTGGAGGCCATCTTAGCAAGCAGTGTCTGCTCTCTCTTTCTTTACACTCAGGCGGGGGGAACCCGGGAGCCTCACCTGGAGAGATGAGCAGTGAGGGTTTCTGCAGGATCGCCGGGCCTGCTCAGCTAGACTCACATGTAGGTCTGGAGTCCCTGTTGCTTGATTTGCTGGGGCTGTTATAGACACCATGGTATTCTGACACCACCTCCTTCCTTAATCTTTTACCTTGTTTTCCTCTGCCTTCCTCCTCCACGCAGTGCCATTTAAAATTAAGGTAAAGTGAAATCTACATAAAACATGATACTTGAACAAAATGGTCTTAAAAGGTGAAAATTTTTCTTTCTGCCCACCCATCCTTCCCTCTCCTACTCCCTAGAGTAAACCATTTTTACAGCTTAATTTTCATCCTACCAGATTTCACTGTAATTTAAAAGATTACATTATAATATCCTTTTCCTGATTTATCGATGTAAATAGTCATTGATACTGTTTACTCTTCATAATAAAAAACAATAAGAGATAGGCACATGGTGTACTTCCTTTTACTTCTTTTCACTTCTTCATCTTCCAGGTTTTGTTAGTGGAACTGTTATTTTTACTTGGTCAAGTTTATAACATTTATATTCTTCTCACAACTATAATTAAATCTTTGTTTTGTCTAATAGGTTACTTCTAAAAAATTAACTTAATAGAAGTCATGTTTACTATATTATGGATATTTAAATATTATTATCTGCAGAACTGAGTGATTTGATGTATGAAAAAGGAAAAATAATCCTTTGTCTGTAAATGAAAATCCAAATCCATAGTGTTTTTCTGTTTCTGTTGAATAGTTTTCACTTTTGTAGGTCCTGCTCGACTTCTGTCATCTTTGTAATATTCCATTTTGGTGCATTTCTTTGTTGTTTGTTGTTAGTTACCTCTTGGAAAATTTTTTTAATACAGGATACTTAGGGGGTAAATTTTCAAATTTTGAAATGACCTTAATTTAGCCCATTCATACAGGAGGAGAAAATTTCAAAATTTTCAGATTTTGAAATGACCTTAATTTAGCCCATTCATACAGCCCATTCATCTCATCAGAGGATGAGACGGTTGGATGGCATCACCGACTCAGTGGACATGAGCTTGAGCAAACTCCAGGAGTTGGTGATGGACAAGGAAGGCTGGTGTGCTGCAGTTCATGCTGTCGCAAAGAGGCGGACACAATTTAGCGACTGAACAACAAATGATTGAAAGAAAAATTATTTTTTTTCCTTAAAAAATGGAAGGCATTGTTTAGCTGTCTATTCCAGCCTCCTGTTTCCAAGGGCAGAGTCAGATACTACTCTCCTTCTCATTTTTTCAAAGAGATGGTGTCTTTCTTTTAGAAATTTTAAAGATTTTTCTTTTTTTTTCCACTTGATCTAAAATTTCACCAGTCTAGAGAAGTCCTGTCTTAGATTCTTCACTCTGAGATGATGAGACAAGAATGAAGTAGTATTTAGTGCTTCGCTGCATGAGATGCTGTGTTTACTTGTTACACCGAGAGCTTGTGAAATGTGTTTGTTCTGTAGGAGTTGGTAATAACAGGCAGTTAACAGGCAGGACCGTGGGATAATATGCCAGTTAAGAGCATGGAATACATAAACAAACGCCATCAGAGACGCTCAAGCTGTGAATGGTTCACTTCCCGTGCCCCCGTGGGAATGGGAAATACTGACATTTACAGGAGTGGGAGTAGGAGCTTGGCACCATTATCCAAGGCAGCACTGCCAATGCAGTAATTCTAAATTAGAGTTTAATAAGGCTTTCTCACTAAAGCTTTATTCTTCAGCTTTTAAAAACTGAATCATGATAATAGTGATGATATAATATTTGAAAAAATTTTGGACTTTAGTAAATATCAAGCACTGTACTTATTTTTTATCTTTTAAAGATATTTAAACATCTTTTATTTAAAGATAATATTCCTTGTTTTTTCCTATTTAGCATTAACAAAGTATTCCTCAGGTGGTGGTGTTCTCTCTCTTGTAGATGAGGACATTGATGCTCTGTAAAATGAGTGGCAAAGGCAAGATTTAAATTTATACCTGTTGGGATGCGCATCGTGTTGTTCTTTTTTTTTTTTCTTTTTTCATCATGTTGTTCTTAACCACAGCTATGGTAGGCCATCTACCAATGTAATGGCTGTTATGTGCAGTGGAAGCTCATGGCCAGTAGGCCAATTTATATTATTTTGCTCCAGTCTCTGAAGTATATTCTGACTAGAGTGAACTGTATTTTTCCAAAACCCACTCTGCCAGTTGTGTTTGTTACTGTCTTTATGTTGCTTGAGTAAATAAACTAGAGAGATGAAACAATGTTTTGAAAGTAAGTTGGATGCATTGGAAAAATAGAACTTATTGTTAAAAATAAATTTCCTTTTGAATCTTTTGTAGGTGAGACAACTCATAAAAAACTGGGGGATATAAGATAACTGTAATTTGGCATTCAGGTTGTTCTGCGTTTGTTTTTAGGTTCCTGCTTCAATTTTGAGAATCTGAAACTTGAAATTACAGTCAATTTATTTGTGATTTGGTTCATATGAGACTAAGAAGTTAAAACTCCAGTCAAATGAAAAGACCTTAGCTCTAAGTCAGAAATGGATGTACACTTAAACAATTTTAGTTAAAATATCACGTGCCCATGCCAAGTCACTTCTGTTGTGTCCGACTCTTTGTGACCCCATGGACTGTAGCCCGCCAAGCTCCTCTGTCTGTGGGATTCTCCAGGCAAGAATACAGGAGTGGGTAGCCATTCCCTTCTCGAGGGGATCTTCCTGACCCAGGGATTGGACCTGGGTCCTCCCACACTACAGGCAGATTCTTTACTATATGAGCCACCAGTGATAAAATATTATTATTTTATTATGATTTGTATTATGATTATTGATTATATATTGATTATGATTATTTTATTATATTTTATTATGGTAAATATTATTAGCCACCAGCCCTAAAATATTCAGAGCACATAAATATTCCTGTTTTAACTTTGATCAGTTGATCAACTAAACGGTCTTCTGCTGAACTGTAGCACAGGGCTGCCAGAGGGCCGTTGTCTTTAAAGGGCCAGATAATAAATAATTAAAATTTTGCAGACCATAAGGTCTTGGTTGCAGTTATTCAGCTCTGCCCTTGAAGACCAAGAGTGGCAATAGACGATGTGTAAACAAATGCGTGTGGCTGTGTTTCATTAAAACTTTTTATAGAAATATAGCCTCTTAGCTAGATTTGACTCCTGAGCCTGGCCTCTGCTCTGGAATTATAATTCATAAAGTTTGAAAATATTTTGAACATTTTTAGTGTCCTTAATAATGAACTCTGAACTTTCTATGTGGTGAGTGGTTGTGTTGTGAGTTAGGTCTGGGATTTCTGAACAGAGTGTGAACAGAGATCCCAGTAGATCCAAAGTGATCTTGAGGTTCTTTTACAGTTTTTTTGTGGTTTGAAGGATCCTGTGACACTTTATGGTACCTCAGGGTTGTTTGTTTAGCCTCAGTGTTTGAAAATCATGTTTTCTCTGAGGTCTGTTGATAAAACTCGGCAGCAGTGAGTAGATTGAAATCCTTGGAATTGTATAATACCTCTGATCTAAACAGACTGGAGTTTCTGCAGGCCTTGGGCACACAGTATAAACTTGGAAGAATAAATTTTACTTATGTGTGTTCCAAAGGTTTTAGCATTCTACTGAATCATATACAAAGATGTGCTAATTGGTTAGCTGGTGTTCAGCATATAATAAAATCTAGAAACTTTAGAGCTGGAAGCAGCCCTTTAGATCCAGCCCACTTTTGTATAGGAAACTGGTGCCCAGAGTTATTAAGAGACTTGTCTTAAATCACTTGGCTTAATAACAAACCATGGAAAGACCGTTAAGAGGCTGATTACCTCCATACCATCTTGTCTTTCAGTAAGTACAGTCAAATTGCACTTTTCTAGGACACATTTTGTGACTGTGTGTCCCAGAGCAGCTACTTAAAAGGAAAGTTAATTATTTATGAATGTTATTTTTAATATTTTCTGTAGTGATTATAAAAATGCCCTCCAAATTGTCTGAGTCATTTCACTCACTTGCAAATAGCTTTTAATAGCTTTTAGTCTTTCATCTTACAACTAGTAATTTTTTTGACCATAATGTAGCTTTTATTTATCCAAATGTTCATGATTAGGTCCTTTTTACATACTCTGATTAACTGACCCAAATAACTGAAATTTATGTTTCTAAATGATGGCTGAGGATTTCTTTAAAGACCACATTTAATATGTCCACTCCTTAACCATACTTTTATATGTATATGTTAATTAGTAACCAACTCTTATCAAACCACAGTTGTAGATTTTGAAACCATTTTTTAAAATTTATTTTTAATTGGCGGATAATTGCTTTATGATGTGTTGGTTTCTGACATACAGCATCAAGAATCAGCCATGAGTGTGTGAAGTCGCTCAGTCGTGTCCAACTCTTTGCGACCCCATGGACTGTAGCCTACCAGGCTTCTCCGTCCGTGGGATTTTCCAGGCAAGAATACTGGAGTGGGTTGCCATTTCCTTCTCCAGGAGATCTTCCCAACCCAGGGATTGAACCCAGGTCTCCCACATTGTAGGCAGGTGCTTTACTGTCTGAGCCACCAGGAAGAATCAGCCATACCTATACATATATCCCTTCCCTTTTGAAAGCATGTTTAATAAAACCAAAATGGTTGATTTATAGATTTTATATTTAAAAATTTCTGCATACTATATACATTACCATGCTTGCATTAACTCTTAATATATAGGCTACAAAATCATTTTAACCATAAATAATAGAAGGAATAAAAGCACCTAGATTTATGATAATACTGTGAATAAATTCTAAAGCCCATTTTTTTCAGTTGAGAAGCTGAAGAAATTGTTACTGTCACCTCTGAATTAGTTTAGATATATGCCTTTTTTTCTCCAAACTCAATATTCCCTGAAAGAATATGTTTATGAATTCTGATACTTATTATTCTGGGTGTTCTTGCCTCTCCATGTCTGTGTCTTCAGCCTTAGTGAACTTCTGAGTGCTGTGTGATAGAGGAGTAGAACCAACTTCTCTGCTTCTCTCTTGCGTTTTTATTTATTTTTTTTCTTTACTAAGACCCCTGTAGACCCAGAGTCCTCTCTGACTCTTGTTCTCCTTTCTTTTTTTAGAACATTTTTCTAAAATGTTCTTTCTTTTTAAATTGAAGTAGAATATGGGAGCTAAAGGAATGATGGTTAAAGGTTGCTGTTTTTTGTTTGAATTGCAGATTTGACTCAGCAGATGTTTATTTCCTGCTCTGAGTCAGGCAGTGAATTTAGTTAGTCCTGGGGAATCCCTGGGGAATAAGCCACAGTCTGCTCTGATAAATAGTCACAGATATTTCTTTAATCTTAATTCAGGGTGCTGTAAACCAAGCGTTGTGTAATTTAAGGGAACAGTTAGTTAGGAGAGAGAGACTTCCCAGAAAAAAAGACATTTGGGAGTGAGAAAAGGGGGATGTGCTTTCTAGCTATTGTGAGCATTGCATGCAGGAACAGAGAGTGGAAAAGCCTGGGGTTGGTTTGGGGAATTGCACCTAGTTCATCTGGCTAAATACACAGTTGACCCTTGAACAACCTAGGGGTTAGTGGTGCTCACCCTTGGCTTCGTCAAAAATCCACATAGAACTTACCTACTTGGACTTCTGAATAGGTGATTCTGCATCTACAGATTCAACCAACTGAGGATCAGGAAGTACTGTAGAATTTGCTATTGAAAAACATCCTCTTATAAGTCGACCAGTGCAATTCAGATCCCTGTTGTTCAAGGGTCAACTGTAGAGGCACTGAAAAGTGAATGGGAAGTTAATTTTTTGTCAATTATGAAGAGTCTTACGTGCCTTGCTAATTTAGGGCTTTGTCCTTGGTTTCATGGGGAGTCACCAAAGGTGTTAAAGCAATGGATGAATATGATTGTTATTTCTGCTTCACTTAGGAACTGCAAACTCAGCTGTCTTTAGGGACCAGGCAGGTAACATACATGTGAAGCTGCCAGATGACAGCAAGAGATTGTCAGGTGCACAAGACTGTTGCGTTTTCTCTTGAGCTGTTCAGTCGTGTCCGGCTCTCTGTGACCCCGTGGATGGTAGCCCACCAGGCTCCTCTGTCCATGGGCTTCTCCAGGCAAGAATACTGGCGTGGGTGGCCATTCGCTTCTCCAGATTCCTACACGGTTGATTGTCAAATGATAAAGGCTTGTTCATTTCAGGTTTTACTTGAGAGTATAATCTTCCATTCTCAACCTTAATTTAAAGCATGCTTATGGTACATAGTATTTGTTGAAGATGGTCTAATTCCTCCACGGGTTTGAGTGTTTATCTTTGAGACCTTCAAAACTGGGCTTGTATTTTTATTAGTTTCACTTTCCTGACAGATTGCTTTTTATTTGTATATGTCTATATCTTTCTCTCTATCAAACCACCTTGTTGTTATCTTCTCAGTTTGCACTAAAAGGCTCTTTAAAGGAAGCCATGAATCCATATTGTATATTCTGTAAGGCTGTTGCTGAGGGTGTTGTGCCTTAGGAGAGAAAATATTGCTGTTCTCTTTATCAAGACTGGCACAATTTTCTCTCTGAATTTAATGCCAGCAAAAGTGAGTTTTGTCTCTTTGTTTTTGCTCTTTCTCTTAAATTACTGGTTTGTTTTGATATTCTGGACACCAAATTGTGTACTGTGGCTTCCCTATTTGTTTTGGGTGCTAGGACTTTGAGAATCACATTGATGATCAGAAGACAGTTGTAAGAAAAAAAACAAAAAAAACCCTTGTATAATTTTGCTGTGAAAATATATCTTTCTCTTGTCCTTACTATTTTATTTTACTTTTACTTTAATCCCTTTTGTCAAAACGTTTTCTCTAAAATTGTGTTTACTTTTTAAGATAACAGCAGATATTTTTTAGTAATGAGGTGTTATAATTCAAATAATATCAGTTGTTTTCAAACTGATCTCTTGAGCATTAGGGCTTCCCTGATGGCTCAGACGGTAGAGTCGGCCTGCAATGCGGTAGACCCCGTTCGATCCCTGGGGTCGGAAGATCCCTTGGAGAAGGAAGTGGCAACCCACTTCAGTATTCTTTCCTGAAAAATCCCGTGGATGGAGGAGCCTGGCAGGCTACAGCCCATAGGATTGCAAAGAGTTGAGAACAACTGAGCAACTAACACTAATGCTGGAGGATTAAAGAGGAAGAAAATCAGATTCAATCACATATCCTCAATGTGTAACTCAGTACATTTTTACAAAGGGAACATAGTTGTGTGATTACTTCCCAGAATAAAAACAGAAGTAGACCATTTCTAGGACCCTAGAAACTTCCTTCATGCCTGATTCCAGTCATTATATTACCAAGGTAACCACTGTTCTGGTTTCTGTCACTAACGTTATTTTTGCCTGTTTTGAACTTTATGTAAATGGAATCATGCAGTATGTACTTTTTAAACTGACATCCTTTGTATTATGTTTTTGAGATTCAGCTGACACATTTTCATTGCTATAGTATTTTATCATATAAATAAATATATCCCTTTAATTTTTCATAGACAGTTGAGGTGCTTCAAGTTTTTTGCCTGTTACAAATAATGTTGTGAGGATTGTGTATGCATTTGTGATAGATAGAACTGGAGTAAGTGTATGTTGAGTTTCAGGAGGTATTAATGGTTCCAGAGAGGTGGTATCACTTTTCCCTTTTCCAGCATTGAGTTGAGCGTTTTATTGTTCTACATTCTTGCCAACATTTGTTGATGTTGTTTTTAATTGTTTAAAAATAATTTTAGCCATTCTAGTCATTTGTTATAGTCTTTTTATAGTTTTAATTTGCATTTCCTGAATGCCGGAAAGAGTGCGTATTTATGTTTATTGGTCATTTGAATATCTTCTTTGTCAGGTATTTAAGGCTTTTACCCTTTGCTTTTATTGTGTTCTGTTGATCTGTTAATGTGTTCTTATAATAAGTGCCACACCGCCTTATTGCTGTAACTTTATAGTAAGTCTACATATATATATAACTACACATATATTACATATATATAGTCTACTATATAGTAACTATTTTAGTGTGTCTTACTGCATTGTTCTTCAGGGTTTTCTTGACTAGTCGTAGCCCTTTGAGTTTCCACATAAATTTTAGAAGCAGCTTGTCAGTTTCTCCATTAAAAAGCCTACTGGCTTAATATTAATAAGAAATCAGTTATTTTAAGATATCATTTTTGTGAGAATTGGTATCAGTTATATTAAAGATTTTAGTCTGTTTACATGGTATACCTCTGTATAGTTGTCTTTATTTTGGCTCTGTTTTGTATTGCATATTCTTTATTTGATTTATTCCCAGGTATTTGGTTTTTTGAAGCATATCTTTAAAAATTTCATTGTCTAATTCCTTGGTTTTGATATATAGAGATTAGTTTTATCTTTGTTTTACTTTTCATCTATATTACACATGTTAGCTTTAAAACTTGCTATCAGTATTTAATTCTTAAATTCTTAGTTTTATCTATAAAGTCTACAGGATTTTCTGTCCACACAATACTGCTGCTGCTAGTGATGACTCTTATTTCTTCCTTTCTAATTTTTTTCCTTTTGTTTATTTTTCTTGCCTTATCTTACTGTCTATAGAACCAGCACAACTTAACTGCTCATACTGTTGATTTGTCAATTTGTTTATTCATCTAGTTTGTCTCTTTTAAAGATTGACACACCTAATTCTGTTTTATTTAATAGTGAACTGAATTCAAAGTTGCAAGATACTTTAGAACAAATCGAGGTAAGAAGGCTTATATCTTAAGGTAAACGATTTCTTTTCAGAGGTTTTTGAATAGCATAGATGTATCTTACGTTTTGACTTCCATATTATTACCAGTGTTTGTAGATCACTACCCTTTGTGTTTTTCATTTGGAATGTCTGTTAATGTTAACAGACTTGATCAAGTTAGTGTTAATGTACTCGTTCTCTCAGTGATACTTTTGGAATTGTAGGGTCTGAAAAGAGTATTTGAAAATATTACCATATCTACAAAGATTCCTAAACTCTTAGTTATAGGTGTGTTCTCACATAAACTATAGGCAGAATATTTACCATGCATTAATTATTTTTTGATTATCAACTATTTCTCCTTTTTAGCTTATTGAGTTTAAGAATGATTATTAATTGATGATGACCCTCCTAAATTCCTAAAACTCAAAATAACATCTCATACAATTCCTTAAACGTGTAGAAACTGGATGTGAAAAGCTATGTCATTGTGAGCATAAAGTCTTCCTCAGCAATCTTTGTAAAGCAGAGGGTTCATTTAAATATATTTAATAAGAATTATTTAGTTTCTTCTGAGATTTTATTTTATTGTTGTCCTGATGAGAGCTCTTAGAAAGGTTGAGGCTAGACTTTCAAATGACCTTTGTGAAAGTACTTTTTGATCATAAATGCAGTTATTTCCATAGTAAGAATGATAGTTTATTTGGTAAGCATAAATAGAATTATTTTGAACATCTCTTAAGTAAATAATCACCTGATTTTTTCTTTTCTTTCTTTCTTTTTTTTGGGGGGGGGGGGGTGGTCACCTGAACATTTTAATGAAGACTCTCTTGAAAACTCAGTTTTCTTCATTCTTATAATTCAAATGAAATCATTGAGCTAGAAACCCATAAACAAAGTGGATACACTTAGATATAAAAAGGCAATACCTTGAGGTATATACTTTTAAGTCAATGTAGTTTTGTTAAGAATTACTTTCCAGTGATTAAGAAGGGTTATTTTATTTTTCAGTAGCCCTACAAACTCAGTTCATATAATTACACGATTTTAGTTGATGCTTGATGAAACATAAAGCTAAGTAAGAATAAAAACTAGAATTCCTTTAGAGACTATTATAATTATTTTGTGTCCCTTGAAACACTCAGCAAAATTAAAAAAAAAAATTCACATATTAATAACATCTTAATAAACTTGAGTATAGTTGATAATAAGAATTATAATTTATTCCCTGGTGGTTAGGACTTGGTGCTTTCATTGCTGTGTCCTGGGTTTGATCCCTGGCTAGGGAACTAAGAACTTGTAAGCAGTGTGGTACAGCCAAAAAAAAAAATTACAACTTATGTTTTTAGTTAAATTTGTTTTTGACTGTTCAATCCAGTGTGATAGTAATGTGTTTAGGTATTAATTACAAGTGAGGAATTAGTCTTAATATTTTCGTATTACCTTGAAAACATGATTTCTTAACCACCTCTCACCTTCTCTTTTAATTACATAGGAACAGTTGGATGTTGCTCTGTCCAAAATCTGCAAGAATTTTGACATTAACCACTACACCAAAGTTCAACAAGCTTATCGACTTCTTGGAAAAACACAGGTAAGTTTTAAAAGGATTTTTTTTTTTCTTAATCAATAATCTGTTGCTCTTCCTGATTGCTTAAGTTTGAATATTATTAATGTCGTATGCTTAAAAAGTTTCACTGAAGAAAGTAAATTTTTATGATGTGTTAACAATGGTAACAGGATCGCATAAGCTCAGAGTGTGGGTAGTGTGTTTAATATATTACTGAGGTCTGTTTTAAACTGAAGTGTGTCTCAGGTTTAATATTTTCATCATTTCCTGTAGGTTTTTTAAAAAGTATACTGTAATTCAGTGGGTGAGGATATGTAGTCTCTTTTACCACAGTTCTTGGTCCTGAATAAGACCTTTTAAGGTTGGAACCTCGTGGTTCCTAGATGGGCCAGCGTGATTCCCTCACAGTGGTCTGTAAACTTTTGTGTATTGTGTACATTTGTTTTAAAACAGGTCTGTTCCTTTTATCAGAGTTTTCAAAGGATTCTGTTACCCCAGAATGTCCTCACTATTCCCATATTGCATGTCTTTACCTGTTCTTACTTCTCAGGGGCTTTCTTGAAAAGCCTGAAGTGGAGACCATAGTTTGAAAGTTAATTACATCTTCTGCATATAGGAGTATACATTTTTCTTGAGAACATCAAAACATTGATGTGAATTTTTTTCCCGTAAATGTAAGTCTCTCTTATTAAAAGGAAATTTAAGACTACCAAGCTATTTACATTGTGTAATGTGAATAAAGAAATATGGTTATTTATTGTACTTAATTAGTTTTGATATCTTAAGATATACCTAGGGAAAATACAGGAAGGAAGACATTTGGTAATTTTGAGGGATATGTATTTTCAAAGGTCTTTAAGCAACTATAACTTCTAATTTCCCCCATTAGATGAATTCTTTCTCTCATTAAATATTTATTGTTGCCAACTATGTGCATTGCTCCAGGCACCTGGATATAACCCCTCGTGTATCTCACCTTCTAGTTTGGGAGACAGACATTAAAGAAAGAAAATCAATGTAAGGGTACAGAGTGATGCGAAGTACTGGTTTGTATGGGATAGTCAGGAAAGGCTTCTCTGATAAGGTGACCACTGAGAATCCTGAGAATGAAAGGATGGCAGAGGGAATTCAAAGGTGTGATTAGGCATTACATGTTTGGCAAGCTGGGTACCAGTCTTAAATATGGAGCAACAGAGCAATGTTTATGATTCAGGTTTATCTGTAGTGGTATCATGAAGGGTTAGCTGCAAATAATCAACTATAATCAATTATAATTCTGTGAATAATAGTTGTTTGTGCTATAGGTAAAATTGCTAAAGATTGTTTCCTATATTTTTCAAATCTGTTTTTTTATTTTAGTAATTTATTTTAGTAATAGGTGATAATGTGCTTTATTTCCATAGACAGCAATGGATCAACTTCATATGCACTTCACCCAAGCCATTCATAATACCGTGTTTCAAGTTGTTCTTGGCTATGTGGAGCTATGTGCAGGAAACACAGATACAAAATTCCAAAAGCTGCAATATAAGGATCTCTGTACGGTATGTTGTAGCTTAATTACTGTTAATATGAATCTCTTTTAGTTTTTAAATTCATATTCCATTTTTCCCAGAGCCTACTATCAGAAGATGTCACTAAAATAAAAACAAATATGTTTGCCAAAAGTTTTTTTTACTCCTTTGCTCATAGAGAAACTGGAAGATTCAGTCACATAAACAGTAAAGGTTGATGAGATGGTACCTATTTGTGGAGTACAGTTGCTTCTAAATGGACTTTCTGCCCATTTAAAGCTCTTTTTACCATCCTGTCTCAGGCTGTGGATTCTGTTCTACAGTGGCATGTAGGTGCTTTTAAGCGGTCATCTTTGCTGATTTTCCTTACATTTGTTCAATCAGTCTTTTCATGTACACAAATGCTGTTTCTGTCAGCATCTGTAACCATTTCTTCTTTTTCATTCTTAAAGAAGCATAGATCTGCATGTAATGTAATCCACAGGTGGGAAGTGAACTGAGTTGGGTTCCATTTTCACATTGTTCCTTCTGGTGGATTGATGTACATATGGGAGGAAAAGAGAATGATGAACATCTAGGAGAACGGTGGTGTTTCTTGCCTTTACAAGAAACCAGGCTTGCAGTGGAAAATCATGATTTCTGTTTGATACATGGAGTCGCAAAGAATTGGACACGACTGAGCGACTGAGCTGAACTGAACATTCAAGTGGACTTATTGAGACAGTTGAATGTAAACATTTCAGAACTGAAGTTATAGGCTGGGGACCATCAGCATTTAATGTGTTTTAAGCCATGGTACTGGATAAGAAGATTGGGGAAAAGGGTGGAGAGAAAAAAGACACGAGGGCCTTGGGCCTGTGACATTCAGAGATTGGGTGGGGAAGAGGGCCCAGTAGAAAAGCCGGAGAAGGAGCAGCTGGCGGGGGAGGAGGAAATCTAGGAAATTGTGTTGTCACCGCAGCTTACAGAAGGAAGTGTTTACGGGACAATCAGCTGTAAACCTATGTCAGGTGCTTCTAAAGAGTCTGAATAAGTGTTCATAGAACTGACCTCTTGACTTGACAATATGCAAGTCATTGTTGACCTTGGTCTCTTTAAGTCTAGCCCAAGAATATCTTATGTTTCTGACTGAGAATTTCTTGAGTTTTTTCCCTAATGTCCCCTAGAAAACAAAAATTCTTAGGAAGTAGCTATCTATTCTGTACTGTTATTATGTCCAGGAGTTAGTGTGAAGTTAATGTTCATAATGATTTTGTCAAAAGTTCAGGTTATATGTCCATTGGGAACTGGGGAAATACTCTCACTTAAGCGCCAACAAATATTCCAGAAGGTTGTGATTATGATGATAGATTAAGGATTAAGTTAATAAGGACAGTGGATGTTTGTTAATATAGATTAAAATGTCTTTTTAAAATCACTTCATAAATCACAGGCACTATCTCACAAATCTTATAATCAAGTGTGCAATATAGTTGCATAGTTCTATTTTAAATACCCAGTTTTAAGAACAGCCATTGTTTGATAACTTTCAATGATTTTGAAATGTATCATTTATTTTCTTAGGTTGATAATATACATTTTAAAACTAAATATCCAAAAAGTCAATTTTACTTTTTGATTCTGTTAGTGTTGCTATTACAAATAATTGGCTTAAGTGGTAAAGCAATTTATTGCAAGTTAGTGATTTTTCTGTTAAAGCAGAAAATAACTTTTAATAATTTAAAGTAAATATTTTTAAACAAATCAGACATTTGTTCTTCAGTCTTTTTTACTTTGGTTAAATCTGGTGTGTCTGTATGCCTGTAGTGTATTTTGTTACTATTAAACTTTTATATGCCATTAAAAGTCCTCTATGCTTTTATATAACACAAAGGTGAAAGCTGTATTTAGCTTATACATTTTTATGAACAAAAAATTTGTTCTTAAGATGTTTACCATAGCTTTTTAAAAATAATATCTTTTGCTTTTTCCTAAAA